>NC_140516.1:34592125-35024625 GCF_964339955.1 Pipistrellus hanaki | reverse complement strand
GCCAATTCTTTCTTACATATGAATGACCACTGCAGCTCCTGAAACAGTGATCCTGTTAAAATGAATAATCATTGATTTTATGGATGTGATAAATAATTCACAAACTTGTAGGTAAGTATAAAAATCATTTTCTTTCTTTTAAAAATAAAACAAAGGGTAAATAGAAAATATATTTTTCTCACTTTTTTATTTTTCTAAAAATTAAAACAAAATAATGACCTATTGTGAAGTTTTGACATAGGTATGGCTATTTACATTTTTAATGTAATATTCTTATTATAGTAGATATGCTCAGGGCAGCAAACTTTTTAAAAATTCACTAAAGAACTTAAGAAAATTGAGGGTGGTGACCTGCAGCAATCCTGGTTGGCATTGGTGTGAACATCTTCATACTGAATGGGAGGCTGCAACTTTCTGATGCACTTGCTCTTTAGCAGTGTTTCCCAAAGTGTGGTACACGTACCCCCAGGGGTATGGGAAGAGTTTGATGGGGGTACGCATTGCAACGGAGTTTGGTGGGGATATGCACTGCACCGTGCTTAGCTGAGCCTAATTCTACATTCTCATGAGTACTAAGGGTACTCAGCGTTACGAAAATTATAGAAGGGGTACACATATGTCAAAAGTTTGGGAAACGCTGATCTAGAGAACTGTTTTTGAACTTGAAGTTGAATTCAGAGAGGAAGGCAGAGGGAGAGAGAGATAGGAACATCAGTGGTGAGAAAGAATTATTGATTGGCTGTCTCCTGCATGTCCCCTACTGGGGATTGAGCCCCAAACCCAGGAATAAGCCCTGACTAGGAATCAAACCATCACTTCCTGGTTCATAGGTCAATACTCAACCAATGAGCCACACCAGCCGGGCTGTCATATATTAACTAATCAAAAAGACATAAATTTATTTCTGGGCTCTCTATTCTATTCCATTGATCTATACTATATATCTTATGCCAGTACCATGTTGTTTTGATTACTATGGCCTTAGAGTGTAATTTGATATCAGGTAGCATGATTCCTCCAAGTTTGTTCTTCTTTCTCAAGATTGCTGTGGCTATTCTGGGTCTTTTGTGGTTCCATATAAATTTTTGGACTATTAATCATAGTTTTGTTAAATACACCATTGGCATCTTGATAGGAATTGCATCTGCTTCAACTTCTCTGAGCCTAATCCCAATCCTTCCATGTAGAATTAATTGCTCCTCCAATAGTGTTGCCACATAATTTGATAGACATTTATGTTAAAACATTTAATCAGAGCCCCAAGAGAGAAGGTGTAATGGATATGAATCTTTATACTTTTAGTGTCAAGATCAGTAGGAAGGAAATTAACATTTATTTTAGAACTTGGTATGGCACTTGGCACAGTGTCAGGAACTTTCTTATATCTATGAGGAAGGCATTCATAACTTTTAACATCAGATTGAACAGAACTGGGTTTTACGAATAGTTTGCCATTTTTTATAGAAAGGATATATTTTCTTTGATCAGATGGTGGAAAATAAATAACCCATTTTTGCTTATCTTTCTACCTTGTCTACCAGGAAGCAAACATTTTAAAATATATATATATATTATTGATTTTTTTACAGAGAGGAAGGGAGAGAGATAGAGAGCTAGAAAAGTCGATGAGAGAATAACATCGACCAGCTGCCTCTTGCACACCCCCTACTGGGGATATGCCCACAACCAAGGTACATGCCCTTGACCAGAATCGAACCCGGGACCTTTCAGTCCACAGACCAACGCTCTACCACTGAGCCAAACCAGCTTCGGCAGGAAGCAAACATTTTAATGTAATGTTCAATTGCAGAAATCTACTTCTCCCAAATTCTTGTTACAGTGGTGCCTCGCATAACGAACGCCTCGCACAGCAAACTTTGGACAGGTTTTTCATGAAACCATCAGCCAAAAAGCAGAAAATGGATGAAGATGTGCAAGATTCGGTAGACTCTACTTAGTCTGTCTTAAAATTAAAAAAATGTGTGTTTTTTTTTAAAAAAATTATGTTTTTAGATGTATCTAAATAAAAATATGTCATCTTAGCATATTTTTTTTATGTCATCTTAGCATATTTTATGCTACAGAACAAATTATTTTTTTTAACATGTATTGTTATGGGAAAACGCGTTTCACATAACGAACTTTTCACATAACAAGCTTGCTCCTGGAACGAATTAAGTTCGTTGTGTGAGGCACCACTGTATATTTATCCCTTTTCCTTCTCTATATGGTTTGTGATCTGTTATTTTCAAACTGACTTGTCATATGTTTGGTTTTATTCCAAGCTGCTCCAAATGCTTTTTAGAAAATGTTAGAAATAAATACTGCATCTAAAAGCAAATTTACAAATATGTTACTAGACTTCATTCAGTCAGAACTTAGAATTATTTCAGCATAATTATAATTATTGTACTTTACCTCATGTTTTTCAAAAATCATTTCATCAAAAATGTTGATATATATATTATCTTTTATTTTAGATAAACTTGAGAAGCTATAATCATGTCCTGGTGAGCTATAAATAAGAAAAGCTTTGTTAGATGCTTAATTTATTTTATAAGAGCATTACTCATAAAGGACTATAAAATCACTTGTGTTCTTTTCTGTTATAACATAAAAACTATGTGCTTTCATTAAAGCTAGTACATGCTTTGTTATTATCTTTTTATCTCTTAAGGTAACTGAGTGAAGAATAAAAATGTTGAAATGTCAAGCAGAAAGACTTTCTAGTGAAGGCATCCATTGCAAACAAATTATCTGAAGTATGGTGCATTACGATTTTCCAACTAGCTCTGGTGGGATGGCTCAATTGGAGCATTGTCCCATATACCAAAAAGTTTGCAGTTTTGATCACCAATTGGGGCACGTACAGGAGACAACTGATTTTCATATTCTCTCTCTCTCTCTCTCTGTCTTTCTCTCTCTCTCTCTCTCAATAAAAATATATCTTCAGGTAAGGTTTAAAAAAAAAAAGATTTTCCAACTATCTTAAATTCTACCAGTTTCTGTTACTTCTCACACAGAGAGTATTTATTTTCTGCAACCAGAAACTGGGATAGTGGGATGCATTTAATTTTGCAAACTGTCTGTGGATGGCTTACTTGATTGGAGAAATCTTTGGAGGTAGCTGAAAGAATAATGTAGTATATAACAAGCAATGAACTTTCACTATCAGCTCCAGCCTGTACACCAAATCTCAATCAAACTTCTAACAGCTCAGAGAAGGTAAATAACTTGCTCAAGCAAATGTCATCAGCAAATGACAGAGCCCTCATCTAAACCCCATTTTAACTGCCTCAAAGGCCGGGATCTTTTCACTATACCAACTGCCACTGTCATTGTTTGTTGAAGCTTGTTGCTTAATAAAGCAGCTATTATCTCAAGGAATCGCAAATAGTTTGTATAACTTTCTGAGATCTACAGATACATTGACAACTGAAAAATGTTCACTGAGTTTAGAGAATAATTTTAAGGTTGAATGTTCTTTATATTTCTAAGTGATAAACTGACTTCCTTATCCTACTCCTTCAAGAGTTTCCTTTCATGTTGTAATGTCTAAGATAGGGTAGGGAAGGCAATGAATATCTATTACACTACTAGAGGCCCAGTGCACGAAATTTGTGCACGGGTAGGGTCCCTAAGCATGGCTGGCAATCAGGGCTGACTGAGGCCTTCCTTCATTCCACACCACCCCATGTGGTCAGCGCACGTCATAGCAAGCAGCCAAACTCCCAGTTGGTCAAACTCCGGAGGGGACAATTTGCATATTAGCCTTTTATTATATAGGATGTTAGCAGAAGAGATGATAACTGTCATCCTCAAGACATTTTGGAGTGTCAACTTAGTATGTCCTTTAAGTCACTCAAGTCCTACACTACCTTGCATTTTGTATTCTATTCAAACTTTCCTCAAATTTCACAATTTCTCCTCCAAAGTGGAGCTCACAAGGCTAATGACTATTTATTTATTATTACTATCTACTCCATTTGTACATGACTTTTATTCATTAAAATGTCATGTGGAAAAGAGAATGGAGTTCCTGTATCTGAGGCAATGAAAAATGGTGGTTGAATGGTTTTGGCTTACCTGAACCCTCTGGTCTACCTTGTTGTGCTCTAAATGTGTTCTTGGTTTATTTCTCTGCTATAATTTCAAGAATGCAACTACCTTACAGCATTCACTTGTAAGTTTATCTTATTGACTATTTCATGTTATCCTAAATCTACTTATTTAATACAGTATATTTCTTCTAATTCTAATGTCTAATACACAAATATTTCTACACATACAACCAAATTTTATACCTTTACAACAGGGGTCTTCAAACTACGGCCCGTGGGCCACATGCAGCCCCCAGGGGAGTCTGATCCTGCCCGCCAGGTTTTTTGGGCAGTGAGCGCAGCCAAGGTGTTACAGTAGGAATTAGTAGTTCATATAGTCCGGCCCTCCAGCTCTCTGAGGGACCGTGATCTGGCCCCCACTTTAAAAAGTTTGAGGACCCCTGCTTTACAAACTTTTAAGCCAAAATATACTTTTATATACTAATTACTTAACTTAATATTATACAATATATTTATTTCCCTTTCAATTAATACTCCCTTTCACATACAAAGAGTAAGAAAGATCAGGTAAGCAGATATCAGAGACAAGGCATAAATAGTTAATTCATAGTTTTTACCTCTGTGGGGAGAGAAGGAAGATATAATTAGTAATTGCCATAGAGAAGCCTCCAAAGATATTGGTAATATCTACTTTTTAAGATGGAAGGTAGATATACAGGTGTTCATTTTATCATTTTTCCTGAGAACTTATATTTATATATACATTATATTTATTAACATCTATGTAAGAAATATTATTTAAAAGCTTAAAAAGCAAAGCCTATCTCAACCATTATTTTAAATAAATGGTTCAAAAATATTTTTATTGTTATTTTTTTTAGGAGCTAAAGAAAAATAGACTCCAACTCACACAAAATCTACTTTAATTTCCTCATTCCAGCATGGATGAGATCCACTTGCAGTACTGGTTTGGTATACAGTGTGTTGAAAGGAAACTTCCACAAAAGGGTGTACAGTATCCTGAAACACATAATAAACACTGACTAGATTTTTGTAATATTTTATATAGTTGATAAAAGATAGAAAGCTAAGAAATTACTTGGTTGCTGGTTAAAAACTGGATGGCTTACTTATTCTAGTGTTTCAGAACAACCATTATTCACTTACTAACCATTTATTGGTCCTATTTAATAATAGATACTTTCCCAAGATAAATAGCCAGCATGCCTTGGTGGTTAGAGTATCAGCGCACACATGGAGGGTCTCAGGTTCCATTCCCAGTCAAGGACACCTTTCTGGGTTGCAGGTTCAATCCCCATCCCCGGTCAGAGTGCGTGTGAAAGGAAACCAATCAATGTCTCTCTCCCATAATGGTCTCTCTTCCTCCCTCCCTTCCTCCTTCTTTCCTTCCACTCTCTTAAAAAAAAAAAAAAAAAAAAAAAAAAATCAATGAAAAAAAATTCTTCAGGTGAGAATTAAGAAAAAAAAAGAGAAATGGTACTTTGCTTTATAGATTTTATAGCTTAACAGTGGTCTGGTGCATGAAATTCGTGCACTCGGGGGGAAGGCGAGGGTCCCTCAGCCTGGCCTGCGCCCTCTCGCAGTCCGGGAGCCCTTGGGGGATGTCCCACTGACAGTTTAGGCCTGCTTAGGGAGCGGGCCTAAGCCATCAGTCAGATGTCCTTAGTGCTGCCCCAGAGGTAGGAAGGCTCCTGCTACCACTGCTACACTTGCCAGCCATGAGCCCAGCTTCTGGCTTATTGGTGCACCCCCTCTGGGAGCACGCTGACCACCAGGGGGCAGCTTCTGCATCGAGCATCTTCCCTCTGGTAGTCAGTGTGTATCATAGCTACCAGTTGTTCCACCGTCAAGCCGAAACCGGCTCTTCGACATCCCCCGAGGATCCCACATTTCAAGAGGGTGCAGTCCAGGCCGAGGAAACCCACCAGTGCATGATCAGGGCAAGGGAGATGTGGAAGGTTGGCCAGCCAGGGAGGGACCGCAGGAGGGCTCCAGGGCCAGTCCAGCCTGTATCACTCAGTCCCGATTAGCCAAACCCCAGCAGCAAGTTAACCTACTGGTCAGAGCATTTGCCCCATGATGGCCAGTGCATGTCATAGTGAGCAGTTGAGTGGCCTTAGCATATCATTAGCATATTAAGCTTTTGATTGGTTGAACAACCAACTGGATAACTGAACACTTAGCATATTAGGGTTTTTTTAATTATATAAGATTGGGGGGGAAATAAACAGGTAAATAAATAATTGCAATGAAATGTGAGGGGGGAAAATATATATATATATATATATATATATATATATATATATATATATATATATATATTATAATAGTTACTCAGAAGAGGGAATGATTACTTTTCTGGGGGTGAGGACAGGAGCTTCACAGAGAAAACACGACTTGAGTTTGAGCTTAGAAACATTAAGCAGTAATGTGGCCAATAATAGTGAGCTGTGTGGAGGCCACTGCAGGCTAGGAAAGGGCATGGATACAGGCTTTCTAGAACAGGTAGTAGTTTGATACTGCTGTTGGGTGGGAAGAGATGGGATATGGCTGACTTGTAGGTAGGGGCCACATCGTTACAGATTTTTGTAGGCATTCTAAGGAGCTAGTACTGTAATCTATAGACCCTGAGAGCAGGGGAACAAGGAATGAAAGGGTAAAAATTACATTTATAAAGAGCACCTTCATTGTGTTATAGAAAGTAAACTGGAATTCCAACAGATTAGAGATAGAGAAACCAGTAGCAATTCAGGGCAAACCATTGGAACTGCACTTTATAAAAGTACTAAATACTTAACTCGTATAATATCTCCTCTGAGACCACTGATTTGATTGTTTCTTTATGTTTGAAGCAAGATATGGATGATATCAGAGAAGTAGATATATCCAAGGGTCTTCTAGGAAAACAATAGAGATATTAGTTAGTTTTAATATTAGTTTTGATGGGAGCAGCAGATTTTTGCCTATGCTTATGGACATATGTAATCCAGTTACCATGGATTTGACAGAGTTTGTTTTGATATTCAGATCATAGGTGCTTAGAGCTAAACATCTGATAATGACTGCTCTGAAATGCTGAAATATGGATTGGATCTAGTCTATAATGAAGTTTTTCTTAGCAAAAGGAGAAAAATAAAGCAAATGGTACAGTGAGATGATATCCTTTCTATTTTTGGTGTTGCAACATTCTTTCTTTTACGAACTGATGGTTATAGAAAATGGTGAGGATGTTATGATGTGTTTTTATAAGCAGCCTTTGAAATGTGCATTTGTTTTGAGAATATCAATTCTATTAAATAAATAAGGTTGAATATAAAAATAGGCAAAACATTAAAAGTTTTTAACTGTAGATTAATAGCAAGTAAGCAAAATACTTGTTGTTCATATGCAAAATTCCTAGGATGGGGCAAACATGAGATAAACAATTAGAGTATAGAGCAAGCATGTTAAACTCAGGGCTAACATGGGCCAAATAAATGAGGTTTAAATTTATGTGCACTGCAAAAAAACAAATGCCTCCATTTTCATAAAAACATTGGTTTATTTCGATAGAGACATGCTGAATACAAAGGGCTGAAATAAATGAGTAATCATTAACATAAAATAATAGAACATTTTAATAAAAATTAATGTTTTTTCTTGAACATTAACTTACCAGACACTGAATAACTGCACAAATTATTAAGTATAATGAAAATAAACCTATTTTTCTTGTTCTCCAAAAGCAAAATATTTCCTGTTGCACACACCAAACAAGTCAGTAAAAGACTAATGACATGGCAACCGGCTGCTAAAATATTTGCTGCTAGTGTTAGTGGAAATTAATGCAACATGATTACAGTAATCAGTCATTAGTGAACATTGTAATTAATAATTATGTGTAACAGGATATTGTAAAAATTAAGTTACAAAAATTTTATTAAAACGTTCCTTACATACTGTTATATTGGCTGGGCCACAAAGATATTCATTGTGGGCTGCATGCAGCCCGTGGGTCGAGAGTTTGACATGCTCGGTGTAGAGCATATATGTGTGAAATATTGATAGAGGGGTATACTTAATATTCCTGAAGTATCTGGCAACTAAACAGCCATATATGAACCACACACCAGATTAAATAGATAAGAGACACTGGATATTCAGGACATACTAAATATACATGAGTAATCAATATTCATGATGCCTTACTTTGGTATCACTCAATTGTAATACCCATTCTGGCGCCACATATCCTCTGCACCAGAAACACAAATAAACCCCTGAGTGCCTGCAGAAAAGATGAGCAAGATGATTTTTGCAGAAGTCATCTAATATGACAAGTCTAAAACAGAGTCTACTCTCTCCAGTGTTTTAATTCCAATACTGAGAGGGGCCAGTGGCAGAGAATAGTGCAGTTGGCAAAATGGCTTCACAACAGGGAACAGAGATAAAAGGCAAGATATACTTTGGGCATCTCAAACTTCTAAAATCTCTTAACACATGGCAATGACAGTAAGCTTGCCTATCCAAATGAAGACTTAAACCTTCACCCAGTCTCTGTATATGGAGCATTAATGAAGTGCAAAGATATATTAATTGGACAGTGTGGAAATTTACACTTAATACAGATCTTTTATAACTTTAAAAATTGGTGCATATGGCCTTACCTGTGAACTGTTGTTTTCCTGCTGGGAATATTATAAGCCCTCAGGATTCTGACAAGAATCTTAATATCTCCATCACAGATAGTCTGTGCTGCCACTTTTTTCCTTTCTTTCCTCTGAGGCTTTAACTTTCTGTGTCGTTCAACAAGCTTACAAACTGCGTGTGTCAACTGGCTAGAGAATAAAAGCGATCAGCCACATATACACAAGATAACTTAGTTTTAAAAGATATCAATTTTTAAAATTAATTATTGTAAACAAGACCATTATTTTAAGCCATCTTTTCTCCACTGAGGAGAGGAGACAGTTGTTTCAGCCCAAGGAAGAAGTCATTTTCTGAGCACAGAGGAGATTCTATGTTCACTCTCATGTGAAGAGGGAATATGATCGCTCCATGCCCTTTGGGTACATGGCCCAACGAGAGACAAGGGCAGGAGAGGTAATTCCAAGAAACATGATATTCTTTCAGGATTTATTATATGTATTTTTAGAATCATTCTCTTAAAAGTTGTTAGAAACTCAACTTTTCTACATGAATCTGAAATAGTAGTTACATATGCTATCAACCCTGGTAACAAATCTATGAAATTATAGCTCTATGGTCCCACCCATGTGCCCCAAAGACTGAAAATAAAACACAATAGATTTCAGCATCCTAAACCAATTAGCCCCTTATTGGTAATACCATGAACCTGCAAGTGGCCCCAGTGGGGTTTCCCAGAAGCATCCCTACGTCTGTCGCTGCCCCTGAGTTTCACAGGTGGGACAGAATGAGAATTGAATTGCTCCAGCCAAAGACCCCGCTGTGGATCACAGGTTTGAAAGGGGTAGGTTAAAAGCTTAGTGTGTGGTGCCACCAGCAATGACTTTTCCCTAGCAGTCTCAGGACAGGAAAATCTTAGGGCAAAACCAGTTTGAAACGTAAGTATTTCTTTTCTTTCTTGAGCTAAAAACCATCAATAAGGAGGACATTAAAAACTAAAATACTATACAATTGAAAATACATATTATATCATTATATCAAGAATGCCATATTAAAATGACCAAATATATTTTAAGTCACCATATTTCATTTCATGTTTTATAACTGCATCTTTTGACATGTAACTTATTAGTAAAAATGTAGAGATATTATTAGAGGATTTTGAAGGTATTAACTTAAAGCTTTATATTTCTTACTTAATAATAATTTTATATGTACCTTGCAGATACAATTTCTTCATAATCAGCTACAATATCTGATAAGTTAAATTTGCTAACTTTGACAATTCTTTTCATTACCTTCTTTCTCATCTACAAAATAAAAATTTAGAATTTAAGAAATGCGGAGAGATCCAAGATGGCTGCTCCCAGGTGAACACCTAGCCGCAGCCACACACAACAATTTCAGTAAAATACAACTAAAATATAAAACGGACATTGCCCAGAACTACAGGAAGGTTGACTGACTGGAAATTCTACAGCGAGAAGCAAGGAGAAAACCAGAAGGAGGTGCGGAGGAGCTGGAAAAGCCCAAGGTACGGAGACTCGGCGCGCGGAGAGGACGGAGCCGAAGAAGAGGGGGGCCGAGTGCCTGGCGGGCGTTCCCTAGCGGAAAGGAGATAAAACTCCGACTGTGCTGGGCCCCCGACTGCTCTGAACCCCCGTTCTAGAATTTAAGAAATGCATACTTTATAATTTAAGATAAATTATTTGCAATGCTATTGGTGCCACTATTTTTCTCCCCCTAATTTGTGCAAGCAATGAATGGGAAGGGGGGATTAGATAAGTGAAAATGTGGTTCTTTTTGCTTCCATTATTAAAATCACTCCTAACTCTCACATTCATGTCACAACAAAGCAAGTGTGTGTTTTTTTCTACTTTTTTTTGTCCTTCTATAACACTTTCATGTCATCTTAAACTCTGTTCTTATCTCTTTTTACACCTATCTTAGCCCAACCTTAAGCTCCTTCATCCCTTCGTCCCCTGAACTGCTGTGGTCCTACCACATTACTAGTTAAAGTAAGGATTCTGGCAAAATTAACTTTCAGGGTCAAAAAGAGTGCAAATAACACATCCAACAGCAACTTGGACTTATTCTTCACAGGTGGCAGGATACTATGACTTTCCTGTGACATTATGCCCTATACATAAAAAAATAAAAATAAAATGACTGCAAAGTTGTTAATGTTTATGTTTAAGCAGAAAAATTTTGGATGTGTACTAATAATGAGTTTGCTGTCCATTGAAGTAAACTTTGCATCAACAATGTAAATCAACAGTGTACATTTACAGATGGTAAGTAGCTAACTCTGAAAAGGAAGTGAACAGTACGGAAAACCCATCACTGATCAGAAAGAGGTGATGAGTAAGTAGATTTGTCTGTCTGACTCTCTGGGAAGCACAAAGTACCATAACATCCAGCAGACCAGTTTTCAGCAAATATATTGCTAATATTATTTTGCAGTTGTTACCTTTTTCAGAAAATTGACAGAATTAATCCTTTGTGCAGTAATAGAATTCACATCTGTAAAGGAAATATCCTTCTCTATCTGACTTTCATATTCCTAAACAGAGAATTAAGTTAATTTCACTTCTTGAATGTCATAGTTCAGATATGACATGCTGCAATAAAATGTTAACTATTTCAGTTCATGTGTAGGAGACATTGGCAACATTCTGGCATTAACAGAGGAAAACATTTCTTTCAGATTATATAAATTATATAAAATAATATATAATTTTAATTATCTTATATTATTAAAATATAAACTTAAATTATAAGTTTATATTTTGTTTGCTTCTACTTTAAGACATGGTCCTTCATCTTTTAAAAAAGAGTAATGATTGAGAAAAATTTGCTATTATGAAAATAGGAAGATGACTAATAAATATTCTATAAATATGCTATGGTTATTATAATTGGTTATTTCTACAGGAATTAGCTCTTAAAATCCACTATCTTAAGACTAGTGATGTATCAGTAAGTGTCTAACAACCAGTTATCTGGGAGGGGGAGAGCCCCAATTTATAGCAAGTGCTGATTATGGTGTAAATATTTCCCCAGCAACCAAATTGAACAAATTTAAAGCAACCAGCATGAAGTCATTGAAGGTGGAGTTGGAAAAAGAGGTGCACATTAGGCTCTGACGGCTGGTGATGGCCGGCTTCTGCACACCGCCCCCACACAGCATAAGACTAATTCCCCACATCCCCATTGTAAAGTTCCTGAGACTGAGGTGCGCTTTATAATCAATGTATACATTTACTGCGGTAGTGTTCCTTTCCCTTATATCCAAAAGTTTCTTTTAAATATATGATACATTTTATGATAGCAAAATAGAGTACTTATATAAATTTAGAATACACCTACTAGTAAAGGATTTCGGCTTTGAAATAGGTTGTTTGACAAGTCAAGCTAAGGACTTTCTGGAATTATGAGATCTTTACATTTTTAATGTTTAAAGAAAGGGGGGAGGTCTGTCTCCTGATTATCAGTTAAAAAAATTTAAGACAGATTTAAAGCAGCAAAACATTAACATAGAAGGTAGAAACCACGTACCTGGAAGATTGAATCTGGAATCTCTCTGTCATAAAGGGGTATTTGCTGCAGAGGGAAAATACCTAATTGTCCTGCATTTCTAAGTTGCAATAGCCGGAAACGTTTACTCTTTTTCATTTCCTCTTCGGAAACAAAATTTAATTCTTCTTGCAACTGTTCAAGACGAAAATACTTTGGAATATCCGTCCCTTTATGTTTCATGTACTGTAAAACATAAATAATGAAAGTCTTCACTTAATATATATTAATTTTTAATTTAAAATATTTTAAAACACACTTTAATGTATAAAAATGTCAAATCACTATATTGTAAACTGAAACTAATATAATATTGTATACCAACTACATTTAAATTTTTAAAAAATTAAGCACTGGAGAAAGGAAAGCCCCTTCAATAAATTTTGTTAGAATAATTGTAAAGCCGCATGCAAAAGAATGAAACTAGACTGCTTTCCAATACCATACACAAAAATTAACTCAAATGGATTAAAGACTAGAATATAGGATCTGTGCTGAGTGAAATAAGTCAAAGACAAATGCCAGATGATTTCTAAGAAAACTTAATTGCAATAATTTATTTACGTATTGCTTTATGCAATAAATGCAAATGGAAGTACAGGGTACATGCAAGGAAGAGTGTTAGTTGCCTTGAGAGAGATAAATATTTATTTGCTGCAGTTCCACAAGGAAGAATAAAACACAGTAATGAATAACTACAGCATAAGGCAGAATGAAATTAGAACCTTAACAGTTCATAAAAAGAAAAACAAAGTTCACAAGAGGGCAAGGAAAGAAGAGTACATATTTAACTGAGGTTACCAAATAAATTTTTATCAGATTTTCAGGATGGGTAAGACAGCCTTTATGGGTGGCTTTCTAGGCAGAGGGAATAACATGAATAAAGGTGTGAAGAAAGCATTTTGGGGGCACGTCTATTCATATTTCCATGAACAATTCAGTTGGCTATAAGGAAGAGTAGGGAAAGTAAATATATAATGGTATCTTTGAGGGAAGGAATGAGTCTATATGTCGTCTTTCTATACCTAGTAACTAATAATACAGCTGGCATTCCAGTGGACATATAATAGATGCTAGTCTGAAAGTCAGCCTGTCAGATGTGCTGTGGGCTGCTTAGTGGCAGAGTACCAACCATTGGGCCTCACTCAAGTAGTAAATATTTCAGTGGCTGACTTTCTTATTGCCTTTATGATACTGTAAACTGGTTGTAAACTGTCTGTCCTGAGATTTACACTTACATTCCTCCTAATACCTAGAAAAAATGTGCAGCAAGCTATTTTAAAAATATACTTGTATTGATTTCAGAGAGTAAGGGAGAGGGAGAGATAGAAACATATTTTCATCAATCAGTGATTGGCTGCCTCCTGCAGGCCCCACACTGGGGATCGAGCCCACAATCCAGGCATGTGCCCTGACTGGGAATTGAATTGTGGCTTCCTGGTTCAATAGGTGGACTCTCAATCACTGAACCATGCTGGCTGGGTACAAACTATTTTGAAATATTTTAAAAGTAAAGGATCCAGAACTTAGAAAATGCAATATATTTCAGGAATTGATATTTGCTATAACTTACCATAATAAATTCCATTAAATCAGAATATTCTGGGTTATTTGGGTCAATTCTGACTTCATTTGCCCATTCAAAAAGCTTCTGTGTATTAATGAGCCATGGAATTCCAGGATCACCTCTTGCATCTACATTTTTTAACACACTAACATAGAGAAAGATATTTGTGAATGTGCATACAATATATTGTTAGTATTTCCATAGCATAGGGAATGTGGTTATAAATTCCCTTTTCAGGTATTTAAACATAATATCTATTCATGCCCTTCATTTAAGGATAAAATAGAAGGTTTACATGTGATATCTCTTCTGGGTCTTCTTTGAATATTCTAACTTGTGCCATAGAGTTTTGATAAGTGTCCACCCCCATCCTTTCAGTTGAGAGGCTCTGATCTAGGGAACCCTTCTGATCATAACCCTTAGATTCTGATCTAAGTTTAAATTTAAGAGACAGTAAAGTTCTTGAGGGTAAAGCATCCACACTCTGTGTAGTAACTAAAACATAGTAAATGCTAAACAATAAATGGTGCTTATTGGACGTATTCTGTAAACCCTGAGCATCGTAACTTATTAAGTATTTTCCTTCCATAGATGCACAGTATGGAAATGTAACCAAGATGTCTGCTTAAGAAAAATTAATAAGATCCATAGTACATAAGACTCTTTAGGTTACATTTTTACAGTTGAAGCATAATATAGAATATGACTTAACTGGGAAATATTACCAAAGGAGTATCTTTATTTGGATAAAATAAAGGCTCTATACTCTGATTCTCACAAGTCACTCTTGCCTTCTTATCCCAGGTTCCTAAAACCACGGCTCAGCACCAGCCCTTGAACTCCCCCCCTGTCGAGGGGAGTTCTGTAACTTCCCTCTCTAAAGTCAGAGGCCCCAATGGTAAAGTTTTACTTTGAGTTAACTTTAGAGAAGGCCCTGGACTTTGAAAACCTCTCTTACAATTCACTCCTTGTTAAAACCTGTCATATGTCCCAATCTTTCACAGAACTGCTTTCAATCTTTTGTAAACCTGAGTTCCCAAGTAACTGGAACTGCTAAGTGCAGCATCACAGAAGCCGGAAGAGAAGAGACTTAAAGAAGCAAAATGATGAGGACAAGCCAGTGCATATCAGAAGGTCACTGGTAGCCTTCAGGAATCCGTGGATTGAGTTAGGGAAGAAATGTGTGAATAAAAAGTGAAGGCAGTGTATGCAGACCGGTATTCCACCCATGTGAGGGCTTAGTTAGACAGGAAAGACAGCCCAAAAGTGTTTTTTAAGGTTTAACCAGCTGATTGGATTGTTCTTTGTTTTAAAAAACAAATAAGGCTTCTTATATATAAAGGACTAACAGCAAATAGAGATGGAAAAGTTAAAGATAATATACGAAAATGAAATAGATACATCAGCAGATCCTAAAAGAAACAAAGGAAAGTTCCAAATACCTGTATAAAAGATTGCCCCATTTATTAGCTTCAGAGTGAGGAGAACAAATATCTGACTCTAAGAATAAAAAGCAAAGAATATGTACAATAAGCAAAGGTAAGAAATAGCTGCCTTTAAGAAGATAAAGATTGCTCCAGTTTTTAAGAAAGCCATACCTAGATTCTATTGTCTCTCTTATTTTCAGTCTTTTCCCCAAGCCTGTTAAACTTCTTTTTTTAATCTTTTATTGATTTTATTTTATTTTTAAAATATATTTTTATTGATTTTTTACAGAGTGGAAGAGAGAGGGATAGAGAGCTAGAAACATCAATGAGAGAGAATCATTGACCAGATGCCTCTTGCACACCCCCTACTGGGGATGTGCCCGCAACCAAGGTACATGCTCTATCCACTGAGCCAAACCGGTTTCGGCCTGTTAAACTTCTTGATGAATAATGTACATCCACTAGCTCAGTTTCCTCAAAATCAACTGGTGTTTTTTAAAATATATTTTTATTGATTTCAGAGAAAAAGGGAGAATGATAGAGACAGAAACATCAATGATGAGAGAGAATCACTGATCAGCTCCCTCCTGCACGCCCTCTACTGGGGACAAGGCCCACAACCCAGGCATGTGCCCTGATTGGGAATGGAACCGTGACCTCCAGATTCATAGGTCAATACTCAACCCCTGAGCCTCACAGTCCAGGCTCAACATCAATTGCTGAGTGCTACTAATGTTTAGGTGTTGTTGTTGTTTTCTCTAAAACTCATTCTTTACCACAAAAAGTATTTATAATCTCTTATTATAACTCTGGCCTTATGCCACTGGTTTTATACATAGTGTTCTCATTATTTTAAAAGTCTCTAATTTCAATTTTGATCTAGTTTTGAATTCAAATTACTTATAGCGATGTTTTTAAATTTTTGTATTATATTTTTAAAATACGTCTTAAAGAGCAGTGTTAGGCTCACAGCAAAGGTGACCAGAAAGTGCAGTTTTCTATGCCCCTTACCTCTCACACTTCACAGCCTCCCCATATCAACATCCTGCCGCAGAGTTATACTTTACTACATTCACTGCAAAAAGGGTGGCTTTGTTGCAATACATGAACCTATGTTGGCACATCATTATCACTCAAAGTACATAGTTTACATTAAGGTTTACTCCTGTTGCTGTACATCCCATGGGTTTTGACAAATATGTAATTACATGTATTTATATAGCATATAAGAATTATATTAGTATCTTACAGAGTAGTTTCAGTGGTCTAAAAATCTTGTGTGCTCTACCTATTCATCCCTCTCTTTCATAACCCCTGGAGACTCCCAACATCTTTACTGTCTCCATAGTTCTGCCTTTTCCATAAGGTCATATAGCCAAGGACTTTTAAAATATGTGTTTAGATGGAGAGGGGAAAGGCCATTGTTCTGATATCATCACTCATTAATTTTTAAATGATGGAATCTATGTGGCCCTTTATATTTACCATTTTATTCAAACACAGCATAATATAAAAGGCAGCATTCTCATCATTTTTATAAAGTTTTACTGTACTTATTTAAGTAATCCTGTTTGTGTATATGACCTATAAATTAATTCCAATTCTTCTAGAAATTCCTAGGACATAGCATAAAATTTCTAGGATTTTCTTTCTAGCAAATTGATAATGCATACATTATTATTTTATAATCCAGAAGGACTGGAAAATATAAAGACCCCAGAAATAAAATCCTTGGGAGTCTTGGCCTTTCTCATCCTCCATGTGACTATAATCCTAAGCAAGAAAGAGATACAGACTATTACATATAAAGACACTTATTATCTTATAGGGTAATTATCAATAAAGTGTATAAATGTGTTATATATTTTTAAGTATATTAACATTTTATATATTTATAAATATATGAAAAAAATAAACATCTAAATAAACTCAATTCCTGTTGCTGCTAATTTTTTCTTTTTATAGACACAGGTTTTGTGTACTGCTTTGCTGAGGAGTGGAATTATTTTTCAAGCATAAAGGTTTACTACCTGCAGTAAGCAGATCTTAATGACTGTGACATAGGTGTCAGAGGAATACCATTTTCATCTAAGGCCCATGATAGGGAATAGCTTAGTTTTCCTGATGTGAAAAGACAAAGTTCTTCCGTTTCATTTCCCTCAAGAAGAAAAGGCACATCTGTTTATAAAGGGCATTAAAAACAAGTAAATTTTTTTTTTAAAGTGTGCAATTTGAACACATTGTAGATCCGCCCTCCAACCACCCCGCTCTTTTACTTGTGGAAACCCAGAAATACATAGGAAACTCTGTGCTGACCCCAGGCTCTAATCTAAGAGCTCCCCCTCATCACCCATCAAAGATACCTCAAGGAAAATACTGATCTGGTTACATAGAGATGGACAGCTTTGTTTTCCTTTTCTTGTGGCTAGAAGTTTTTTAACCCTTCTTTCTGGGAGTGGCTTCCAACAAGAAAGACCACTGGCAGCAGAAATAGAGGTAGGCAAGGTACTCTTTGTCCCCTTTCCTACATTTCTGAGTCTCCTCCTTCCCCCATTTTTTTCCCCTCAATTTCCAGAGAGCTTAGCAATTCTCCTTGAAACTTTTACCAAGTTGTTAGTGCTCCCTAAATTTTTCACCTGAGTCTTTTCTCCTGGGTCTCCCCAACCCTATTTTTCTGCTTCATCTGGACTCTACGTAAACTACAAACTCCCTCATTCTCTATCTTATTTTCTTCTCTGTTACATATAAAGACAATTATTGTCTTAGTAATTATAAATTAAATATTATAAATATTTCAGTTATTTAATAAACATAAATTAAAAAAAATAAATCAGTTTGAACCACACCAATGATGATTTCATTTGTAATACTTGACACTCATTTTTTACTAGAGGCCCAGCGCACAAAATTTGTGTGTAGGTATGGTCCCTAGACCTGGCCTACAATCAGGGCCATCTTCCCCAGCTGCCAGCAGCCAGCCTCCTCCCCACCCCCACTCACCACAGGTTCCCTGGTGCCTGATGGCCAAGGGAAGGGACTGAGCTCAGTTGACTGATCCCGCCCGCTTGCCAGTCCCACCCCCACTGCAGGTGGCCATCAGGTGATAGGAGCCTGCTGGCCAGGGAAAAGAACCAAGAGGTGGTCAGTGTGCCTCCTAGTGGCTGGTCCAATGGTCATTTTGGTCATTCTGCCATTGGGGTCAATTTGCATATTACCCTTTTATTATATAGGATTATTTTTATAGCAAATGTGCTATTTATTTACTTATTTTAAGGGAGCTTGAAAATAGAAAACTCCTTACATTGGGTTTATGGTTTGTTGGTTGGGGGCCTTTTACATGCGATTTGAGACTTCTCTGCATTCTGTATATTTGTCTGAATTAATTGCCTGGGATAAAGAGCTGTGCCAGCTTTCACACAAGGGAAGCCTTTCAGAAATTTGTGTATCTTGCAGTTGCCAGAACAATAAAATACCCAGTTGAAATAAAAAAAATCAATATCCAAATAAACTAAAATCAATTGACGTGTGAACAGAAACAACCTTTCTTTCCTCTCCTTTTCTCTCTTCCTTTTCCTCCTCACTTCCCTGTTCAATTAAAGGATGGACTGGCACATCCTGGAGCACCTTTAGGTTTCATTAACAGAGAAGCAGAGTCAGAGCCATCTATCCACTCAGGAGTGGCGCTCTTATCTCAGGTCAACTAGAAAAAGCCCACGTGCTCATTCCAAATTTCACTTCTCATTCAAGACAAAGTTCTTAACATTTTAGTTTAACATCTGACAGAAGAACTTAATACATTTTAAACCTAATACTGTAGGCATAGAATTCTTTACTCACGTAAGTGACCCAGAGCCACTTGGGATATAGAATTCATGAAGAAAATAGGGGGAAGAAGCATTTTTAATAAACTTACTGCTTCCTACTTCTCCATACTCAGGTATGACCTGCTCATCAGAGCTAAACTCTACATATTCCAAAGCAGTTTTGCTTTTCAGCTCTGTGCTGTTAGGCAAAGGTATATATAGTTTTGCCAGCAAGTTTGTCCTTTTATTTATTTCATAAACCTAAATAGAAAGAAAATGATTGATAGCTCATTGAAAGTACAAAAATTTTAAATCTAAATTAAGGACCCTTACGAACACACATTTGTATTCCTTTTTTTAAAATGCCAGAATATAAAATAAGTATTGTTTGATAGCATTTCATCTACGTGATTGTGAGAAAAGTAGATAATTGTACATCCCCCTAAAAGTAGAATGCCTTTCACTGGTTTCAAAGAAAATAAATTTAGTAAAAGGATTATAAATACAGTTCTGAAAATATAGGTATTTATAACACAATTACCCAAATAACTTACTTTTGTGTAGCACTTTTAAAGTTCCTTATCTCATTTAAACCTGATGAAAATTATGGGAAACTGGTATCATTCTTCCCATTTTGTGAGGGAATGGAGTCTCTTTATAAAACTATATTTGTTTTTATTACAAGTGATGGAAACTCAGGTTGAATTATTTAGAAAAAGGGAAATTCCGTAACTCATGGAATCCAAGGGCAGATTAAACAAGCTGTAGAGATAGGGAGGGTAAAAAAAAGTCCCAGTAGATAGTTTCACAGATGTCCACTGGGTACTAAACCCAGGTCTTTTGATTCTGTATGCTGTGCTTTTACTACAATTCCATCACTGCCATAATTAAAAACCTAAGTTTTTTTTCAATAGCAAAATTTTAATAATGACATACCTCCAAGCAAATTGTTTCAGGCCAATATATTAACTGGATATTGAAAATCTTCTGAAACATGACTTTAAAATCAAACTGCAGAGGAGATATTGAAGTGCAAGAAACCTGTTTATCATTGTATAATATTTTAATAAAATATTTAAGCTTCTGAATTTTGGCTCTCCTCTTTTGTTCATGCCTAAAAATTAAATAAACCTTTAAAAGACCCTTGAAAAGCAAAATGGATATAAAATGTTCATTTCAAAATGTACCTCAACTTAGCATGTTAAAATATGATTATTTTAGAGGGCAAGTGATATCTTTAAGCCTTAAAATGCTTGCCAATATGTGGGTAAAAGCCTCTGCTATACAGTAAAATGTTTTTTCAAGAAAAATATTTATTCAAAAATAGAAAAAAAACCCTAAAATCAGCGTTCTGTAAATCTCCATTTATAACTTAAAGATATTATAGCAGTTACCTCTCATAAGATGATTTATAAGAAGAGGAAACTGAGGGACTTAGTAATGGGGTTGGGAAGCTAAAATCAAGAACTCAAAAATATTGTCTAACTCTTAAGAGAGGCACACACATACACACACAAACACCCCCCCACACACACACACACCATGCTTTCAATAACCTCAAAGAGGCAGCTCTAACTCATGAGGCTTGTGTGTTCTAGTAAAGGCTTTGAAAATCCCTGTAGGCTTTAGGTTGTATACACTTTTTCTCCAGGAATTTTTATCTATGAACCCAAATATTTGAGATGGAAGCCAGAGAGGTTAGTTCTCTGGAGTTTATATGAATACACTTGCTAGGGAATAAATTGACCCCTGAGTGATATGAAAGTCCTAAAAAGAGTCTTCCATCCATTCATTTATTCATTCATTCAACTAACATTTACTGAAAACCATTTTAGCTGCCATAGGAACTGACCTAATGATGTTTAAGACTTGAGCTACTTTTTCAGAAAGGAGAAGACTGGTTGGAAGATAAGCCTTAGTTGAAATATAAAAACCCCCTCTGTTCTCCACCCTAATCATCCTCTGAGCCCAGGATCTCCCTGCCCTCATATAAGCCCATCTTCTTCATAACCTTCTCAGAGGGTTCAGAGACAAAAGATTGCTTATTCTCCGTTAGCCTCTTCTAATCATCTTCCCAATTACCCTTAGAGAAATATCTTAGTAAAATTCTCCCTTCATGATGCCCTTTGAACGCAATTTTAATAATGAGCTCATGATCTTATGATGAAATTCATTAAGTCAGTAATATTTATCTTGAGGTAATCTTGGGTTTTTTTTTCTTCTGATGTAAACTCTTTAATTCTTCTTTAATTTCTGTACTCCTTTCATCTCTATCTTTGACATCAAAATATTATTCTTTTCTAGAGAGTCAATTCTTACTCAACTGGATATTTTAAATGGATAATGAAAGCAATGCCACACTATAGCAATTGCTTTGAAAAGATAGAAAGCATCATATTGCATTTCCTTTTGCCTTGACTTCCACTAAGTTTTAGCGTAGGCTTTCCAGCACAAATACCTCCCTCCTCTTTCTCCTATTTATTTCCATTTTCCATTTTATGGATCCTGTTTTCTTGTCTTCATTTAGATGGTCCTTTGGTATGTGTGTCTTACATAATAAATAACCTCAGACCCCTTTGAGAAGTAGGTATAAAATAAATAAAGCAGTACTTTACCACTGTACTTCTCTGGTAAAAAAGATAGTGATAATGTCTTTGTGTGTGCTACTTTTTATGTTCATTTTAAAACGCAACCATCCATCCATTCAGTTAATGTATATGAATATTTATTGGGAACCCACTGTCTTACAACACTATGCTAAATGAAGCACATTCACAATACTCAAAGACGAATTGGTCCGAAGTGTCCCATGAGACAGAAATATTGAGAAGTTGGATCTAGTTCAGTGCTCTAATTTGACTTATCCTCTTTAAGGGAGATGAGAACCATAGGCCTGCAGATGGGAGAGATGACCATCTGTGTGATGCCTGTTTTTGCAGGAAATGTCCAAGGAGCAGGCGGACACATTATAGCTCAAGGAAGAAGTCACAAGTGGGAAGGGAAGAAGTTTATGTCAAAGTATAAGATTGCCCAGAGGGGCTTCCTGATATAGAATACACTTTATGAAAGCAAAGGGTCCCTTAACACGCTAGGGTACTATATAATCTTAATTTACAGCGGCTTTATATCTTACATATCTATATATGAACAAAAATTACTACCATAACAAAAACAAAAAACCATCATCAAACCAAACTGTTTTATGTACTACCTCACTGATGAGTTAGAGATGTGACCTTTTATAAGCGTAAATTCCCCCATCTTTAAGATGAGGATAACACCATAGAACTATAGTAGCAATTAAATGTCCAAATGTATAAGATAAAGTAGCAAAGTGCCAGGCATATAGTACTCATTCAAGAAATCTAACATTATTATTAAAAATTAAACAATTAATAGACAATATATAAGAAAAAAATAATCCTGTAAAAATGCTTACATTGAACATTTGGATAAGTTTGTTAATTCTTCAGCAAAAGAAAGTTGTGGCATAAAAGTAATTGGCTTTATTCCTTCAATATCTGTTTCTTCAAGTTCTGAAGCTAAATTTAAGAAGCTCTAGAAACCAAAAAAAACAACCCCAAACAAATGTATAAATTACAATGTAAGTTCATTGCTTAGGACAATTATTCTTAATTTTAAACTTATATAATATCTCCTATATTTGTAATTTTGTTGGGTAACTTACAAATACAAAGATATCCTATTTTATCTATTAAATATTATAACTAGTTGAGTTAAATATAATTTTTCAATATAAATACCTCATTTCCCCCAATGTTATATGCTTTTCCTTCCGTGTTCTTCTCAGTCTCAGACATTTCTGACATTTCTCCTTGATTTTGTTCATCAAATTTATTTTTTATCCTAGTTAATAATAAATAGAATTATTTAAAGCAAATATAATGAAAGTATTAGAGAGTTATAATTGTGCTTGCACAGCTCTATGAATATACTAAAAACCATTGAACTGGACACCTTAATAAAAGAAAGAACTGCATACTTTAAATGGGTGAAGTGTATGATATGCAAACTATATCTCATTAAAACTGTTTTTTTATTTAAATTCTTTAGTAAAACTGCTATTAGAATATATGCTTTTGCCTTCTGAAGTACAGTAGAGTAAATTCAGTGTGGATGTTACCTGTATGGACTGAGACCAGAGAACCTGTGTTGACTGGCACTATGGAGTTTAGACAGGTTCCTAAAGTATTCTGTGCCTTACTTTTCTCATTTGAAAATTGTGTTGTTATGAGGATTATATGAACTAATTCATGTGAAGTGCTGTTTGGTGCTTAAAGCATATCAAACAAATATTATTGTTTTCCTCTAATTCAGGTTAATCAATATGAACTTATTGTTCATAATTAACTTATTGTTCTTAATGTAATGGCTGTCAAACTTTGACACATTAAAATTACTAGGGAGCTTTTTTAAAGCTCTTTTTTTTTTAAAGATAAACTTGAAAATGGTAGGAATTATAATAAAGGTGATCATGAAACACTTTCATTAAGAACCACTGCAATGGGGGGGGGGGAATCAACAAAGTAAACACCATTTTTATTGCTTGAAATTATACTAATCTTTTACAGTTGTTTCTTTTTTGTTGTTGTTTTTTTTTGGGGGGGGAAGACCCAGGTACAATGGGTTACGAAGGAAACCAGTTATTTAACTGTGAGTTCACAGTTTCAGTGAGTAACAGTATAGTTTTAATTATAACTAGCTCCTCCAATAGACATGTTTTTATAATTTACTAGTACGTTTTACTTAGGAATGTGATTGTTGAATCTTGTTTTCAAAGTCACTGTACAATTTTGCATTCCAACCAGCAATCAGTGAGAGTTGCTATTACTCAGCATTTTTGAAAGCATGTGTTATTGTCTTTTTCTTGTTGTTGTTCTGATTTTTAGCCATTTTAATAGGTGTGTAGTATGTTCCATTGTGATTTCAATTCACATTAATCTACTGACATGAGGAGATGTTGAGCATCTTCTCATGTGTCCATTTGCATCCATATACCTTCTTTAGTGAAGTGTCTATTCGAATCTTTTGTTCCTTTTAATTAAATTTTAAGAGTTGTTCATATATTCAAGATACAATCCTTTATTGGCTACATCAAATAGTTATCCAACGTCTTTTCTCCCAATTACTATGAATTACCAGTTATTCGTGTGAAGTTCATCAGAATGTTGTAGGAACAAATAGAACAACCACTCACCTCTGAAACTGTAACTTTACCGGGGTGCTTATAAACCCTTGCTGTTGTCGAAGAGATTTTATCTGTTTCCAAGTACGTGACATACTGTGCAGTAGGGAGAAGTCCTTTTCCCTTTCTAACTCATAGAGCTGCTTTGTATTACTACAACAATAATGGTAGATTAAAAAAATATTAGCAGATTAGAACTATTTAAGTCAATGAGATGGCCTGGAAGAATGTATTACACTAATTCTTCTGGACTCCCCTTGGCCACCTCATGTTTGGTGTTTTGTTTTGTTTTGATTTTACCCCTATCTTGATAAAGAAACTGAAATTCCATTTAGTGACTCATTCCTTTATGACTTGAAGTTTTTCACTGTTTTGTCATCCCCTTTACATTCTCTCTTTTGTGAAGTTTAACATCTGTTTCTACAGCCTCTCCTATTAGACTTTCTAATTAAAATGAGCTTGGCTTTATCTTCTCCCTTTTACACTCCATGAAACCATTTGAATGCCAGTCAAAATTACTAGTGTTTAACAAATACAATCCACGTAAAAGCTGGCTTTACCCCTAATTGTTAGGATTTTTTCTTTTACCTAGTTTTTGGCTTTTGTAGATTCCTTACCTTTTTGCCATTTCAGCAATAAAGATAGTATTATCAGACATTTTTACTTCTTTTCACTAGAAGGGACATTCAGGGAATCTAGTGTACCATACTGATAGAAAGAGAAGCCTATTGCCATTCATTAATTCATCCACTAAATATTTATTGGGTGCCTACTGCATGCCAGGTACTGTGCTGGTTTAGGGGAGATACAAAGATAAAAAGACATGTTCCCTGGGTCAGAAAAGCTTATATACATACAAATCAATCAATGCAATAAAATGTTATAGGTGTTATGATACCCTGTTTCCCCGAAAATAAGACAGTGTCTTATATTAATTTTTGCTCCCAAAGATGCACTAGGTCTTATTTTCAGGGGATGTCTTATTTTTCCATGAGCTAGGTCTTATTTTCGGAGGATGTCTTATTTTCGGGGAAACATGGTAGAGGTTTGAATATGCTATAGTGTGGGCATAAATAAGAGAAAGACAGGCAAGACTTCATAGAGTGTGTGACATTTAATTCACCTCTTTGAGTATTGCCTTTAGGCTGAATTAATAATATATCTTGTACATATGTATTTTTAGAGTAATTCTCAAATATATACAAACAATTGAGATTAATATAATCCAAGTACAGAGTATTAGTAAACAAAGTTTTAGTTGACTTTTTTTTTTTTTAAGAATCAACGGATATTAAACTATAACCACTTTCATGTGACACATCTGTGATATATTTTCACACACACACACACACAAAAAAAAATGGGTCTTAAGGAAAGGTTGGAATCCTTTCTGTAAATGCCTAAAGAGTAGAGAATCTTTTTCTTGTTTTAAATTTTCCATAGCAAGTGAAGTATCCTATGAAAAAAAAGTTACTTAATAAATGTTTGATGAATACATGAAAGGCACCAAACCTACCTTATCTGCCAATAATAATCTTGTAAAGATTTTCCAGTCAGCTGGCTCACTTCCAAATCATCATTTGATAATTTGGTAGCATGTGTCAGTGCTTTAAGCTACAACAAAGAAAAGACCTTTTTTGGGGTACATTTCATTCATCTGTTACCATCATCCCAATTCACCTGTAGATCTAGGTTTGTGCAGTAGAAGCACAAATATATAAATTTGGTATATTACTGCCTTGTCTTCCAAAATATCCTATTAATAATTTAATTTTGAGAGTCTATGTGGTTTCCCCTGGTTCCTAAACACTGACTGTACTGCTTCGATACTGCTGCAGTCTAAGCTATGTGTGTGTGTGTGTGTGTGTGTGTGTGTGGTATATATATATATATATATATAAAATTGATTTTTTACAGAGTGGAAGGGAGAGTGATAGAAAGCTAGAAACATCAATGAGAGAGAAACAAGGATCAGCTACCTCTTGCACACCTCCTACTGGGGATGTGTCCACAACCAAGGTATACGCCCTTGACTAGAATCGAACCTGGGACCTTTCAGCCGACACTCTATCCACTGAGCCAAGTCAGTCAGGGCTGAATTGATCATTCTTAAACTAAGACTCCTCACATTTGATCTGAGATATAAATTGCTGATATTTTTATAAAAAATACTTTATAACAAGACTTAAAACAGCCATATGACTCTTTTAAATCATTTCAAATACTCTTCTTAAGTCATAGGACCAAGAATACCAGTGATCAGTAAACCATTTATAAGTGCCACATATCTTGCAACTCCTGCAGTTTCTTTTTAGAAAAACTGAAATCAACCATTGTTCTTATTAGTTAAATAATTAAAGTGCTAAGGAAAATGTCCTATGATAACTTGTTCTATACTAAGAGGTTTATTTACTCTTTCAATATTACATGTTCAGCCCAGTAATATAATAAAAACCATCCTCACCTTCTCTAAAAGGAGCTGAGATAAATTCTGTTGCTGCCTGTCCTGAAAACACTCATAAAGTTGGAGCAGCCTAGCACATAATACTTGTTCTTGATTGAAGACAGGATGATGGCTAAATTGCAAACCCACAATGTTGAGATCTAATTGGTACATTTTCCCTTGACCTTCCACTTTGGTCCTAATAGAGCTTTCTAGATCAGATTTCACTGCCTTTAAGGAAAAATGTGTACACAAAGTTAATTTGGTTCTATTTCTTTTTAAATTACCTTTTATGAAAGTAACATATTAATTGTAAGAAAATTAAAAGACACAGAAAATAAAAAAAACGAATAATTTGATCCTTTTTTCTTGAAGTTGATTATGACCCTTAATTTCATACAGAGTGTCCCAAAAATATGTATACACACTTCGAATAATTATTAATTCTAATGGGTTAAAATATGAAAAGAAACACAATTGGGCTATCGGCTATAAAGTGTATATAAATTTTGGGGGGACACCCTATATGTTTATAGTACAGCATTTTAATAATCTTGCTATCAGTTATCTTATATAATAAAGAACTAATATGCTAATTAGACTGGACAGCAAAATGACCTTCAAGAATGACCTGCTGGAATGACCAGGGGGTGGGGGATGGGGCCAGTGAGCCTGCATTGCCAGGTCAGCCATGGTGGTCCCGGCACACCCTTCCCACTTCTACAGAGGGGGCAGGAGAGGTGGTGGCGTGGAACTGTCCCATCCTGGCACTATCCCTTCCACAGAGGTGGCCACAGAGGAGCGGGCCTAAGCCACAACTGGACATCCCCCAGGGCTCCCAGGCTGCCAGAGGAATGTCTGACTGTCGGCTTAGGCCCCACAGCCCAGGGAGTATGTCTAAGCTGGCAGATGGACATTCCCCCACAAGGGATCCCAGACTGGGAGAGGGCGCAGGCCAGGCTGAGGGACCACCCTAGTGCACGAATGTTCGTGCACCAGACCTCTAGTTGTTTATGATACTTTTATGTGTTGATAGAAGTTGAACTTTCAAGTTGGAAGCTCCCAAAAAATTTCCTACAGGAACAGTATGACAAATGGTGTTCAGAACTGCTGAGTCAATAGTTTGACTATGTGATGATATATTAGTCATCCGTGGACCAAAATTAAATGGTCAACCCTTATTAAAACTCTGTTCTGCCGAAACTGGCTCAGTGGATAGAGCGTCGGCCTGCGAACTGAAAGGTCCCAGGTTCGATTCTGGTCAAGGGCATGTACATTGGTTGCAGGCACATCCCCAGTGGGGGGTATGCAGGAGGCAGCTGGTCGATGTTTCTCTCTCATCGATGTTTCTAGCTCTCTATCCCTCTCCCTTCCTCTTTGTGAAAAATCAATAAAGTATTTTTTAAAAAAACAAACAAACAAACAAAAAAACAACAACAGTGTTCCACCCTGGAAAGGCTCAGTGGACAGAGCACCGACCCACAGACTGAAGGGTCCTGGGTTTGATTCCAGTAAAGAGCATGTACCTCCATTGCAGGCTCAATCTCTGACCCTGGTTGGGGCACGTGAGTGAGGCAACCAATCCATGTCTCTCTCTCAAATCAATGCTTCTCTCTCTCTCTCTCTCCCTCCCTCCCTTTCACTCTCTATAGAAATCAATGGAAAAAATATCCTCATGTGAAGATTAAAAAACATCGTTGTCTGACACAACTTTCAGCACACTGCCTGTTAATGATACTATAGAATGAATTTTAATACTCAGTTTAGATGCTTGGTGAAGTGACATATACATTTTCTCCCAACTCTAAGGGTCCATTGAATACTGAAATTGTGCTTGGATGATGCATTGGACGAAAAAGTTACTTGTTCAGCCCAATGGTATCCAACATCAGATTCTGGGTAATCTGGATGGTGGATAATATTTCCCAAAAATTATATGTTTTGTATTTACCTACCATCCTTTTGTTCATTCATTCATTCGTTCATTCATTCATGTACTCACTCATTCAACAAGCTTCCACTGTTTCAAGGACTCTTCCAACAGCAATGATCTCTGATAATTTTTTATTTTTATAAAATTAGGACCAGATTTAATTTTTCATTCTGCTTTTTTTCACTTTACATTTTATTTTTAGCATTTACCCATATCATTAAATATTCCTCAAAAACATAATTTTAATGAATATTTAGCATTTCATCATAGTTTTGCCATTATTAGTATATTAGTAGACATTAATGTATTCAAAGGGTGAGTTAACACCACAAAAATGTAAGTTATAATCAACATTACAAGAATTCTAACCATAATTACAAGTAAATTGTTATTGGTTACCTTCCTGTATATGGTCTTTAATGCTGGATTTAAAGATTCCTTGCTAATGTTTAGTCTGAATTTCCATGACTGGCTAATAGGTGAAGGTAATGACAGTATTTCAGCACTTTCTTCAAACCAACACATTCCCTATCAAAAATATTTAAGAAACATAGTAATTAAATATTTCATCAAAAATAAATATCACATATTATCAGTGAGTGATTTAACTTGTTAGGTGGTGCACTTGCCTCTTCTTGTTGAAGCAGGCGATTTTCCATTTTGTTGCAGGTCTTTTTATATAGTTTTGGCTTTCTCTGCATATAGAATCCTTCATCTTCTAAAATGCGTGGCATCATATTTTTCGGCAATTTACGTTGGTTGACCACTTAATAACAAAACCTATATATTACTTCAAAAGTCCAACATGTTAAACTGGTATTGACCAAACAAGAAGCAAAGGGGAACTAAAGTCTAGCAGCAAGCTTAAATACACACACACACACACACACACACACACACACACACACAGTGAGTTCTTCTAATCAATCCTCTTAAACCCAGGGAAGGCATGAAGAACAAATATAGAAAATATTCTATAATTTAAGAATAGTCCTCCTGAAGATATGCTTATTGATTTTAGAAAGAGGGAGAGAGAGGAGGGTGAAAGAGGGAAAGGAAAGGAAAACAGAAACATCAATGTGAAACAGAACATCCATATGTCGCCTTCCAGATCAAACCCGCAACCTACATATGTGCCCTGACTGGAATCAAACCCATAACCTTTTGGTATATGGGAAGATGTTCCAACCAAATGAGCTACACCAACTGGGGCTAGATCATACATTTTATCTATCCAGCATACAAAAAAGCTATTACCCTTTAATATAATTCATTAATTACCTAAATATTTTATTGTACAAGAACTTTCTTTACCTGAGGAACTACTTGGCACAAAAATATTTGCCTGTTGCCTCTTGATTTGTTCTTGATCATCTTCATATTCAGCAGCTTTTACTTCAAGTAAATCTGGAAAAATTACTTCTTCCATATAATAATCTTTATCATGGCTTTCAGCAAAATCTTGTAAATTATCACCAAGTAATAAATGTTTAGGGTAACTATCATTTAATAATCTCTGTTGAATACCAAAAGATAAAAATAAGTATACATTATTATCCTTCTGATCCATGCCACCCAGTTCAAGGTCAAACTGTTATAATGAAATTTCACTGAACATAGAGGAACTCACTGAAGGTTTAATCTTTTATAATATGATTTTTCTATAGCACTTCCTTGCAATTTTCAATGGAAAATTAATGAAATAGAATTATAATTCAAGTCCCTCCTCTCCTTTGGAAAATAGCCTGAGATATTGGACTATGACACATCACTGAGAATTCATAGTGTAGAGCAAAGTCCAGATACATCAGGCCATGTGGTCTTAAACCCCATTTTTTTTGCTATTCAGAAAGCAGTAGTATCTAAAGTGATTGTGGAGCATCCCTGATGTTTCCTGGATGACATTCAAGAAAAATAAAGAAGAAAAGTAAAGATTCAACATTGAAGTCTAAGGCAGAGTGATTGTAGTGAAATTTGAAAACATGCTATGTATGAAAGTTATAATCTGAATATAGGTATTGAAAAATATATTACTAAATATAAAAATGCATACTTTTATATCATGATCATGAATTGTGAGTCACACACAAAAATCAATTCATTTTGAATGACTTCATTGTCTAATTTAATATTGACCCATATTGAAAAAGAGGAGACAGAGAGTGTGTGAGTCATGCAAATAAAAAACCCTCAATTAAAAAATATATATTTAGGGGTAAATAATTAAATAAAAAAAATTAATCACAGTGTCTTTAAATAGAGTACCTTACATTCCCTGATTGGGTCTGACAAAATTAAGGAACATAGTTAGCATCATCTAGGTTCATATGGAATAAATACCCATTAAACCCTGTCTTCTATCCCTGTCATGAAATCAAGAAAATATTTTATGCTCTGGCCCATGTTGCTCAATGATTAGAGCATAGGACCACAGACCTAAGGGTCTTGGGTTTGATTCCCAGTCAAAGCACATACCTTGGTTGCTTGTTTGCTACACATCTAGAGTCGGGGCTCATGCAGGAAGCAACCAGTTGGTATGTCTCTCTCACATCAATGTCTCCGTGTATCTCTCTCTCTCTCTCTCTCTCTCTCTCTCTCTCTCTCTCTCTCTCCCTCCCTCTCTCCCTCTTTCCCTCTTTCCCTCCTTCCCTCCTTTTTGCTCTCTCTGAAAAGCAATGGAAAAAATATTCTCAAGTGAGGATTTTAAAAAATGAAAGTATTTTATATCTAGAAATCTTTATGGTATCTTTTTCAGAATTCAAACAAAGTATAGCACTGATATCTAGAAGCAAGATTCGGGAGATCCTCACATAGGGGATCTTTTTGAAGATTCCGATCATAAGACAAAAAGGGCTCTCTTTGTTCCAGCTGCAGCCCCCATTATCAATCTTCCTTTATAGCATCCCTGATGTGGGCCAGGGCTTTCAACTTGCCTTCGGAGGTAAGGCCCACATCAGGGGTGCTGTAAAGGAAGACTGATAATGGTGTACAGTAGAAAGGCAAATGGGGGTTCAAGAGGGACCCCAAAGGAAGGCCTGCGGGATTTGGAAATTACTAAGAGATGTTAGTAGATAGAAAGAATTCTGGGAAATAAGAGGTAGTTGGGGAGGGGACTCAATGAAACTGTGGAGAGACTTGAAGATAGAGAGGAATTAGAGAAAATTACAGAGGGACATGAGTAGATAGGACGATCAATAAAAGTGACTGACAAATGAAGAGGCAATGGGGAAAGACTAGTGAGACTGGAGGAAAGGACAACCAGGGAATAATAGGAGGGGCTGAGGAGTTTGAAGGGAAGTGGGAAGAAGTGGCAAAAATTGGAAGACTCTAGGATTGGACTAGGAGAGATGGACATAGGGACTCTATGGAGAGTAACAGAGATGGGGCACTTGGAGAGAAGGACAGGAACAACAGAAGAAAGAGAAAACACGGGCTTTGCAGCTGACAGACTATATTTCCCAACTCTACCAATGCTTAACCCCACATTAGTTTCCTCGCCTATAAAACAGAGCCAATAACAGTGCCTGCCTTACAGAATTTCTATGAGGAATGAATGATACAATCCACATTAAAAATTTAGTGTGACATTGGGTATCCAGTAAGTGCTCAGTAAGTTTTAGGAATTATTATGAATAGCTCAATTCAGAGAGAACAAGGTGGCTCAATAATAAAAATTTCATCATTCTTTGCCTTTAACAAGTTATTTTTCCTGAGAATGAGGTGATGGAGGAAGGGGTACAAATCCACCTGCTCTGAAGACTGGCCCAAAGCTGAGCCTTCTTCACCACTCAGAGTGAAAAACGAAAGGCCTGCCTCCAATGAGACTTCAGTCTGTGGATTAAACAATGGAAAAGCAGTACTCAGTGGTGAAATGAATACTTTTTCTGCTTATACATGAAAGAAAGGCAGTAAGTTAAGTAGTAATAAGTGGAGTGGTAACTGTTATGTGATTCATGAGCAAGGAGCAGAAGAAGAGACAATGTCAAGTTATATTTAACTTCAAGTCTGACTTATGAATTTTTGTTTTAACGTTCTGGTAACTGCAATAAAAAACGGAATAGAGTCTAAATCTTCTCCATCTTCCCTATCTCTTCACTCTAGTCAGAATATTAAGAGTATCACCTTACACTTCTTTCAAAATGTGGGCTCAGGGCAAATGGTTTTTTCTCTCCCCATTTTTAGGTGCTTTCACTAATATATGTGGTCACACACAAGTACCACTCTCCCCATCTACAATGTTTTATAGAGTGAGAGGTAGTTAAAAGTATTTAAAGTGACATGCTCATAGTTATAAACTTGCTGGTAAAATAAACTCTCCTTTTTCAATACTGTAAGTATAAAGCCCTTACCACTTTCTTCTCATACACATATTAAAACGGACTGATTTTAAGGAGGTTTGAGAGAGAAATAATTTACTCTTATTTTAGTCATTAAGAGTAAAATAATCTTAAAATACATAAAATATAAAAGCTTATTTTATATCCTATTTGTATCTAGCTGCCTAAAATTGCATTACAGTATTGACTCAATACATCTAAATTTACTTAGAATCATTGAACCATATACTTAAAATGGGTGAATTTTTGCTATATAAAGTGTATCTCAATAAAGCTGTCTTTTAGGGTTAAAAAAAAAAAAAGAAGCTACTCACCTTAGACCACTGATTTATCTTATTATCAATGAGCAGATTAGTTGAAGATTTTTCACTTTGACTAACCTGAAATAACATAAATGATATAGAAAACTTAATCTTCACAGAAAAACGTAAGTCTTTTGTTCAAAATGGATAAAAACCAAGACTTTTCAATGTTTTATTTTTAAAAGTATGTACACGTTTCCGTTTGAGATGTCATATATAGTTTCCATGACCAAATCGCTTAACTTTTCTTGGATTTAGGTTTGAAAAAAAAAGAAAAACATGGAAAAGAACTTGAAGTATTTGGATTTAAGGAGCTATATTTAAGACTGAAATTTGGCTCTTTTTAAAAGAAGAAAAATTAATTTAATACATGTTGCATTTAAATATTAAATTTAAAACCAGAAAAGAAAAAAAAATTAAGCATTACCTTAGCATTTTTTAGCTTTTCTCTTACTTTGCTTCTCAACATTTCTATTATGTTTTTATTTTCTTCTTCTGCATCTAAACCTATCAAGAAGCCAACATAACACAGAGCTCATGACACTTTTGAAAATAACTAAACAACAATAGCTCATTAAATAGCTAAATTGCATGCATTTTTAAGGATCATGATAATCATGAAGACTGGGACATTGCTCCATGAGGGCTTAGAACCTCAAATAGATGTCCCTTCCCCCTTTCCATCTGGAGTAAATATTTTCATTATACATGCTCAGGACTAGATTTTGTTTCCCCTACCCTGTGTGTTTTCAGCTATTGGCTATAGTCCTTCTTTGTAGTCAGGTCGGGGTGAGGGGAGATACTCAGAAAAGCAAAATTTTATCTTTTTCCTTTTGTGAAAAAATCTGTAAGAACAGTTATATTCTATACAGAATATACAAATATAATGTATAATCTCTACAGAATATACAAATATCAATGACAAGTTACTTCAACTTGATGAAACTGGAGAGTAAGGAATCTAAAAGGAAGAGATACGTTTCTATGTACCAATCGGTCAGTTTTGTAAAATCTGAGGAGCCATACTTCTGCAAGCTTTTAAAATGAAACAGTCTTGAAGAGTATAAAGAGAATTCCAGCTGTTGTATGCACCCCAAACTATGTGTTATTTTCTATTCTTCCGCTAGATGATCCCCCAGATGAACTGAGAAAAACAGGAGTTGAACAGTCCTAGGTATAGTAGCAAGTGGAGGGCCTTTTGGTCATTTTACCTTGCATTTTTCTTTTTATTCTCCCTGATTCTGACTACTTAAAGGCTGCATAGAGGATAGTAGAAATAAAGGGTAATAAAAAGCTAAACCACTATAGATCATAAGAATCTTCATTCTTAACTGCAGTATTTCCTGGTATAATTTTAAAATGACTAGTTGGTTTGTTTATACTCTATTCCCAGAACTTAGAATGGCAGGGGCGGGGGCATATAATATGTGCTCAATAATAGTGAATGAACTAGGGTTCAACCATTCTTTATGTATATTTCTCAAGATCTAGAACTTCCTGAAGCAAGTTCTACATCTCTATATCTTTATGGTGTAATACAGTTTCAAACACTCATAGATTCTCCATGTTTGCAGAGAGAGAGAAAATAAAATCTTAATAAAAATTTTCATCACATATATAGATTTTACTAATTATTTCCTTATGCCCATCTTGTATTATCTAGGAAGTTTAGTTTCTATTTGAATTCATCTCTTAATAAACTTGTGTTCCCAGCTGAAACCCTATGATAGCATTAGTCATTTACATCTTTTAAAAATAAGAACCAACAGCATCAGAATTATGGTATACTTATTGAGGACCTTTTTGAAGATGCTTGTCTACATTTTCTTCTACTGCAATATCATCTGTCTCTTCAGACATCTGTAAAAAAAAAGGGGGGGTGTGTGAAAGTTACTTTGCATTTTTTTTTGTCATTGAACATCTTTTCAAATGTCCATCACCCCTTTGAAAGTCATCTCCTTTAAAATGCCAATTCATAGCCTTTGCCTATTTTCTTAAAATTTCATCTTTTTATCAGTTGGTATGAGCTCTTTATATATATGATGGGCTTTTAATTAAGAAGTTGCTCTCTGTAACATCAAAAAAGACCTTTTTTCCTCACCTGAGGATGGATATATATGGTAGAGAGAGAGAGAAAGAGAAAGAAAGAAAGGAACAGACATCTATGTGAGAAAGAAACATCTATGTGAGAAACATCTATTGGAATTGAACCTGAAACTCTTTGCTATATGGGAAGATGCTCCAATCAACTGAGCCATCTAGTCAGGGCTCAAAAAGGACCTTTTAATAATAAAACCCAATGGTTAGTTCTCAGTGATCATATATTGTCTTCCTCATATACATTTTAGAAGGTTCAAATGAGGTCAGACATATGAAAATACTTTGAAACTCAATACTGTATCAGTGTTAGCTTTTATCTGATTCATTGCAGCATCTGATGTTGGGCATCTTTATTATCTTAAAATGTTTTATACCCTTGACTTCTACCCACTTATTCTCTGTATCTTCAAAGGTCACACTTCTCACAGCTTAAATGTGGGCTCATTCCAAGGCTTTAGAGAGTGCATGTATTCTCATGGCTTCCTAAATCTGTCCCAACCTTGACTGTTTTGTGAATACCATATTTCTAGCTGCCTACTATCAATAGTATTTGTAATTGAATGTCCTATCATTATCAGTCTGCTAAAATGAGAATTTATTGCCTTTACTATTTTTTAAAACTCAGTATTCTAAAAATCAAACCATACTATTATAGCAATGCTAAATCCTTATTTAGAATGATATGGATAAGTTCGTTTTTCATGTTAAGTTTAAGAAATAGAACAGTAAAAGACTCCTTAAATAACAACTGTACATGCTAACCAAACTAATGTGTAGTTGGAGTGGAAAGAGCAAGAAGATACACATCAGCTTTCCTATCACAGTAAAGATATGGATTCGTATCAAAAGCCAAAGCAAAGTATTGAGACGATCCTAGTAAAGACATCACTATCACAATAAGAGCTCTGTCTACACACTTTCTGAAAGAACTTCAAAATCCACCAGTAGCTCCTGTACCATCCTTAAGAACAAACGAATAAGGTCAACATGAACTAAGATGTTGTGTTCTTATTAAGCCTTCAGTATTTTCTTCAACATAATTAAAAATACCTAATTCTATCCTTGCCCAAGGGACAGTAACCCTTGTAAGTATGATGAGATATCAATCCTGGCAAGTGATTGATAGAGGTCTCCCTTTAATTCCCAATAATCTTGTCTAGCATTCCCAGGATTTATAACTTTCCCTCCCCATCTACTGTAGAAGTAGGGATAAATGTGCAACTTCATATATATGAACAACAGTTTGGTGATTGCAATGGGGGAGATGGATGGAAGTGCAAGAGAGCATAGAGGGGATAAATGGTTATGGAAAAATAAAATAAAATGAATTTTAATTGGATTAAAAGACATGTAAATCTCAGTCCTATATATGTTTCACTCACTGATTAAAAAAAGAAAAGCATTTTATTTTTAGCAAAGCAGAAATGGATTGCTGACTGGCTGAGAAAAGATAAAGTTAATATTTAAGTAAGGGAATAAATAATATATAACTCGCTTCTAATGTTCTTTATTACATAACTGACAGATCAAATAATTGATCCCTAATATGTCTTATTTATTTTTTAACATGTGTACATGTGATTTATGTATAGAACCAAATACATCACATTTTTAGGATTATACTGCATTGATCATTGGGTATTTAGTGTCATCAAAATCCTTATAAGCTCCATTCATACCTTACCTTTTTAATATCTTGTTTTCGCTTTGAGATCTTTTTCATGATGATGGTTCTTTCATTTCTAAATAAATAAGAAATAGTCTTAAGAATGATAGAGTATATTGCTGAAATAAAACAACTATTATGATACTTGAGATAATATGTTATTTAAAATTTTAATTTAACTGAAAATTAAATAAATATATTCTCACCTTTAGTAAACAGTAGTTGATCACCTTTAGTATTTAATAGAAATTCTGGTTACTGCAATAAGACATGGAAAAGGAGAGGTATAACTATTCAAAAGGAGAAGACAAAATTATCCTTGTCTGTAGAAATAGGTTTTTTCACATAGAAAACTCAAAACACTCAATGAAAACAGTTTAGACACAATTAGAAAGTTGTTAAGTAGCTGAATAAAGGAACATAGGCCAAAGTTAATAGCTTCCCTATATGCTAACAGAAAAAGGTCACTTCATAATAGTAATATAAAACTTTTGCAAATACCTAGGAGTAACTTTAATTAAAATATGTGGAAGCCTATTTGCTGGGAGTGTATTTTATTACTGCTTCAATTTCATCAGTAGTTACCAGCCTATTTAGGTTTTCTGATTCTTGATTGAGTTTTAGAAGGTTGTGTTTTTCTAGGAATATACCCATTTTGTCCAGATTGTTTTGTTTGTTGGACTAAACTCATTTATAGTATTTGTTTACACTTCCTTTGTATTTCTGTGAGATCAGTTGTTACTTCACTTCTTTTGTTTCTGATTTTGTTTGTTTGGCTTATCTCTGTTTGTTTCCTGTTTTGTTCATCAATCTTGTTTATCCTTTTAAAGAACCAGCTCTTGGTTTTTATTGATCTTTTGTATTATTATTTTTTTTCGTTGTGTCATTTATTTCCACTCTGATCTTTATTATTTCATTCCTATTTCTTATTCTGGGCTTTTCTTGTTGTTCTCTTTAAGTTGTAGTGTTTGTAAGGGCCCGGATAGCTCAGTCAGTAGAGCATCAGACTTTTAAGTTGTAGTGTTAGATAACTTATTACCAGTTTTTCTTGTTTTTTGAAATAGGCCTGTCGTGCTATGAACTTCCCTGTCAGGACTGCTTTCACTGTGTCCCATAGATTTTGGATTGTTGTGTTTTCATTGTCATTTGTTTCCAGGATGTTTTTTATTTCTTCTTTGTTCTCTTTGGTAACCCATTCATTGTTTAAAGCATGCTATTTAGCCTCCATGTATTTGTTTTTGAGCATTTTTACTGTAGCTGATTTCTAATTTCATGCCATTGTGATCTGAGAATATGCTAGATAAAATTTCAATCTTCTTGAATATATAAAGATTTAGCTTGTGTCCTAACATGTTATCTATCTTTGAAAATGTCCCATGTACATTTGAGAAGAATGTGTATTCTGTAGCTTTGGGGTGGAATGTTCTGAAGATGTCAATTAGTTCCAGAGAAGAGAATTTTGAATTTACTTTCCATTTTCAAGGACTTCTAAAAGGAACTTAAAATTAATAGCTTGCTTACTGATGCCTATATCCGAAAATTTTATCTGCTAATCTACAAAAAACATTAGCAGTGATAATCCTATACATCGTTAAATTACCAAATGAAAACCTTATTATAATAGAAATTATTAATCAAATATTTTCTTTTCTTTTTTAAAAATATATTTTATTGATTTTGTACAGAGAGGAAGTAAGAGAGATAGAGAGCTAGAAACATCGATGAGAGAGTCATCGATCAGCCGCCTCTTGCACACCCCCTACTGGGGATATGCCCGCAACCAAGGTAAATGCCCCCGACCGGAATCGAACCCGGGACCTTTCAGTCCCCAAGCCAACGCTCTATCCATTGAGCCAAACCGGTCTCGGCTCAAATATTTTCATATACCTGGAGATGTTTCTAACCTGGTTCATTTACCATTCCATAAAGGATAAAAGGTAAATGATTATAAACAAAATATTGGATAAAATTGAAGATGTAGATGAAAATTTCATCTGCTCTATTGAATATATCATGTGGAAGAAAGGAAAAATTGTGACTCACACTTTTACCTTCTTACAGCAATTCAACTTTCTGGGTTAGAAAACTTGCTCCAACAGTTAAACCCAATATTCTCTCCAAAGATACTGCTAATTTACAATTCTTGCAATGAAAGCTTTTTCTAAAGTCTAAACAATAAGGCAATTGAGACTCGATATTTTTATATCAGAGGACCTGAAGGTCCATAGTGAAAGCCTGAGAATTAAAGTCAAGTAGTTCATTCAGCCTTTTTTGTTTAGCGTTTAGAAATTTCTGGGTTCTGCAAATTAATCCAACATTGCCTTCATCACTATGGTGATCCCTCAAATGAAAATTCCTAAAACCTATTTTATGTTTGTGTAAATTTAGTACAGTATTCAATCACCTTGATTACTTCAGTCACATGCCATTTGGTCTCAAGAATGTTAGTAGAATAAAATTGTGGGAAAGTCTCCAGAGTATGAAATGGTCACAACATGCATATTCTGGCAAAGAGTAGTATTTCTTTGGTTAATTATGAGCTAACTAGAATTTTGTTTTTCCTTTAGTTTTCCCCCAGCTGCTGTTGAAAATCTTTACAAATGTATCAATCCACTTTCCTTCCTTAGTAGAACCGAATTCAGTCCAAAAGCCAATTTTATCTTTATCTTAGTTTACCTATTGTCACATAGCATGATGAATCCTTTATGAACTCCCTAATGTGGAAAAATTATGACTCACACTTTTACCTTCTTCAAGCAATTCAACTTTCTGTGTTAGAAAACTTGCTCCAATAGTTAAATTGGGCAAACCCAATCTTCTCTTCAAGGATACTAACTTACAATTGGCAGTGTCTCTGAAATCATGCTCTTCCGTAACCACCAATAGCACGTTGAATTCGTAATTTTTGTTCATTACATCCCATTTTTTGCAAGTTCATCTTGATACCTGCCCTAAAGTGAGAGCTGGGGCGAGCCCTCACCTACCCTCCACCCATCCTAGCAAGATGCTCAACATAGAGCAGGCACTCAGTTAAGTAAAATGGTGTAGGATTTTATACCACTCAAGCACTACGATGGGATGGACAGGCTCTGGAGACTACAAGTCCCAGAGGCCCGTGCGGGTCCGGCCCTGGTTACCCGGGTCCCCCGCTGTATTTCCCATAGTACAGGACACCAACCTGGCGACACACAGGGGAGCTCGACCGAGGAGGGATGAGGGGCTTTAAGTGGCAGTACACAACATTCACCTGGGCAGACAGTGTACTCTCGCCTTGTCTTGGTGGCGAAGGCAGAACGACCATGTACCGCACACGAGAAGTCACCAACCGCCCCGCACAGCTGCAGACTGGCATCCGGAACGCCCGCGGCGGCGGCCAAGGAGCATGCGCGACATGCACAGAGCGCCGCGGTGCACGGAGCATGCGCCCCGGGACACGTGTGCGCGGAGTCCGTTCCGCGCTCCCTGCACGTGCAGCTCCAGTCGAAGCGCCGGCGGCTGTCACTTCGGCCGTCGCCTCCACAGTGACCGCACAGTGGGAGCCTGGGTCACCCGCCACCTGGATGTGTGCCCGGTGGCCGCAGCTGCCCCGGGGGAAAGGTGTGGCCTGGGCCGTGGGAGCCCCGCACCGCACCTCTCGCGTCGAGGTGATGAAGGATAGATTCAGCGACGGGCGAGTACCGGCCAGTTCGGGCCGCAGCCTCCAGAGGAGCGGGCCTTCCCCGGGGAGGATGCTCCCCAGCCCGCCATCCAGACGAAGAGTGGTCTCTGGCGCCATCAGGTGCGCTGGGGAGTGTCAGCGGGCGAGGGTGGCGGGAGGGTGCGCCGAGGGGCCGGAGGCGCAGGTGAGGGCGCGGGGCACCCACTCACGCCACCTGCCGTCTGTCTCCGCTGCCTCTGCCTGGCCGGAGCACAGGAGTTCTTGGATGTCAGGTGCTTCGCGTGTGGCATCCCCAAGAGCGCCCTGGATATTCTAGGGATTCTTTCTTCCTTCCTTCCTTATATATATATATATATATATATATATATATATATATATATATATATATATATATATATATATATATATATATATATATATATATATATATATATATATATATATATATATTTTTTTTTTTAATTGATATTTTACAGAGAGGAGGAAGGGAGAGAGATAGTTAGAAACGTCTATGAGAGAGAAACATCGACCAGCTGCCTCTTGCACACCCCCTACCAGAGATGTGCCCGCAACCAATGTACATGCCCTTGACCGGAATCGAACCTGGGACCTTTCAGTCCACAGACCGACGCTCTACCACTGAGCCAAACCGGTTTCGGCTCTTTCTTTCTTTCTTTCTTTCTTTCTTTCTTTCTTTCTTTCTTTCTTTCTTTCTTTCTTTCTTTCTTTCTTTCTTTCTTTCCTTTCTTTCTTTCTTTCTTTCTCTCTCTCTCTCTCTCTCTCTCTCTCTCTCTCTCTCTCTCTCTCTCTCTCCCTCCCTCCCTCCCTCCCTCCCTCCCTCCCTCCCTCCCTCCCTCCCTCCCTCCCTCCCTTCCTTCCTTCCTTCCTTCCTTCCTTCCATTTCTTTCTCTTTCTTTCTTTCCTTTCCTTTCCTTTCCTTTCCTTTCCTTTCCTTTCCTTTCCTTTCCTTTCCTTTCCTTTCCTTTCCTTTCCTTTCCTTTCCTTTCCTTTCCTTTCCTTTCTTTCCTTCCTTTCTTTCTTTCTTTCTTTCTTCCTCCCCCACCCCCCTCTCTCTCTCTCCTGTCTCTCTCTTCTTTCTTTCTTTTCTTTCTTTCTTGAGCTTGCTATTAGTGGAAGGAATTTCATACTTTCAAAGTCTTAAAAAAATAATAATAAAATAAAATGGGATGCCAGACCTGACATCGCTTTACAAACAAAAACGCTTACATTTGTTTTTGTTTTTTTCAGTAAGCTTTTCCTATGCTGTATTCTAAGGACAAATGAAACTAGTGTTTTCTTAGATGTTTTACAGGATGAAAGAGTTCTTTTTAATCAAATAAGTTTTTGGAAATACAAACTGCTGCCACCATGAACATCAGCTTATTAAAAGCCCTTAGAATTCTTGAAGTAAAACAAAAAAATTTGTTTTAACCCACCTTTTCCTCACCTTGAGCATAGAATTCTGTTTTCCCACAGAATTCCATGATATAAGGTACTATTTGGCAAACTCCAAACTATTTGGCAAATCTGAGCTAAGTAATCTCTATGATCCTTTCAAAATCTCAGGTACTGTGACTCTTAAGTAATAATTTGTCTTTATTCTGCCAATATATCTAAAACTGAATCAAGGCTATCAGATGGTACTTGAATTTCTTCTATGACTTACACACATGTGCACACGTACATATACAATACTGGAATTTCTTCTGAGTTTACACACATGTGCACACACCTATACAAATGCATATACATTTATGTATAGACATATACAAATATACATACTTATGTATATACAATACTAGAGTTTGTTCTTTAACACACGTGTGTTATGTATATATGTATATTTATAAACTGATAGAATTTAAAAATTATCTTGAAGCCTCTCTATACTAAAAATATAGTATATATGAGTGTTTTGCACTCTCAGCATTTTTCTCTGTAATGTTATCATTAATGTTTCTCTCCCTCTCTCCTTCTCCCTTACTCTCTGAGATCAATACAAAATATCTATATTTTTTAAAAGCAGCCTTAAAAAAGAGAGGTTTGGGTTTAAACATAAAGCAAAACTTAAATTTAAAATAGATGATTGATTAGCCTTCTTCAGCTTCTCAGGGTCAAGTATTCTAAGAGATTGTCTATAAGTAATGTAACTCATTGATTTACTGCTACGTCATAATTATTCTGCTATTCTCTTTAACTTCATAATCTAAAAAGGAATAAGCAGCCGAAACCGGTTTGGCTCAGCGGTAGAGCATCTGTCTGCGGACTGAAAGGTCCCGGGTTCGATTCTGGTCAAGGGCATGTACATTGGTTGCTGGCACATCCCCGGTGGGGGGTGTGCAAGAGGCAGCTGGTCGATGTTTCTCTCTCATCGACGTTTCTAACTCTCTATCTCTCTCCCTTCCTCTCTGTAAAAAATCAATAAAATATATTTTTTTAAAAAGCATCTAAGCCAGAAAAACTTGAAAATATATTTAAATAAATAAATAAATAAATAGGAATAAGCAAATAAAGCTACTGTGGTCCTAATTCTGCCAGCAGGAGGAAGACGGCCCTGTAAGGTATAGTCTATCTCCTTTCATGCAAGGTGCATCCTTCAGTACAATTAAGTACCTTACCCCTGCTACCTTTTACCATGTTGCATAATGCAATAATTCTACCCACCTTTGCTATTTGCCAATTGGTCAAAGAGTAGATTTCTTTTTGCACAGTGCCCTCCATAAAGTTTAAGTCCTTTTCTGTCTGTGATTATAATTGTAAACACTGTTTCTGCAAGATTTGCAAAATGATGACAATTGGTGAAATTCTGTAATAGGTGTGTATTCTTCTACTTTTTATATTTGAAAATTTTAATAATAAAAAAGTTAAAAATAACTTGTTTCTGTTATATTTTTAGACTAGTCTGTCCAGAAAATAGTTGAAGAATACATCCTTCAGATGGATTTAACTGCAGGAGACAGAGCATATTCTTCACAGGGGCTTTAATCTACATGTGTATTCCAAGAAGATGGTTCAATTGACTACTATAGAGGTAAAAATTCAAGAACTATGGAACAACACAAAATGTCATATTTTTTAAGCTACTGATGCTAATTATGGCATGCCTGTAGGTTGCAGAGCTGATGAGAAGGAGAACATTATGAAAAGACTACAATTGGTGCTGAGAAGTTCACTTTAAAAACTGCTCACCATTTATGTATATCTGCCCTTTTTCATTGTTACTTGCCAAAAATTATCCTATATAATAAAATGCTAATATGCAAATCGACTGAATGGCAGAACGACTGGTCACTGTGATATGCACTGACCACCAGTGGGCAAATGCTCAATGCAGGAACTGCCCCCTAGTGGTCAGTGCACTCCCACAGCCTGCCAACCTTCCGCATTCCCTTCTCCCAGCTGGCCCGCCCAGATAGATCACTGGCCAAGCCAAGGAACCCCACCTGTGCACAAATTTGTGCACTGGGTCTCTAGTTCCCTTAAAAAAAAAAAAAAAGTTGTATGTCAAAAGGCAACTTGTGATATTATAAATCCATCATTTATATCTTCCATTTTTAAATTTATTTTTTATTTTTATTATTTTTAAAATATATTTTATTGATTTTTTTACAGAGAGGAAGAGAGAGGGATAGAGAGTTAGAAACATTGATGAGAGAAAAATATCGATCAGCTACCTCCTGCACACCCTCTTCTGGGAATGTGCCCACAACCAAGGTACATGCCTTTGACCAGAAACGAACCCGGGACCTTTAAGTCCGCAAGCTGACGCTCTATCCACTGAGCCAAACCGGTTTCGGCTCTTCCATTTTTTAGTATGATTATTTACAAATATAAGGAAACAGGCAATATAGAGTATATATAATTGTTGCTTTTTAAAACTGGAAATCTATTTGATTTATTAAAACTTTTTCGTTACATATGCTAATGTTTGTGTTTCTGGTTGCAAACTTCGTAAAAAAATAATTTTCTATGATTCATTTTTATTTTACACATAATTATGTACATAGAAACAGGAGTTTGAACTTCCACCTGGCTAGTTAAACTACAAAATCATAGTGTGTTGAAGCCTAACAGAGCTTAATTCCTGAAAGTCACTAGCCCTTTCACCCCTGGTAGAGTGACAGAAGGAGGGAAAAAAATCCTTAGAAATAATAAGAAACCAGCTGAAGTTTTAAAGAATTTTTAAAAGTTGCACGTGAGTTTGCATTATGGATCACCTATCAGTTCTTTCCCAAAGGCTTCTACCAAGACCACCAGGGTAGTACCTAGAAGGCTAGGAGCAGGGCAGAAAAACTGGGAGAAATCCCTCTGAGGCACACCACATCTCCACTGATTGTGAGGCAGTTGGTTCCCCAAAGGCAGAGGACGGGAGAGACAGAAATCACAAGAGGTACAGAAACCTGACAAAAGCAGCACTAAGGCTTGCTGTGTGAGGGAAGGAGTAAGGTTTGTGATTGGCACTTGAGCTGGCCCACTGTGGAATGTTCTGCCGGAAGAAGCACATCAGTCAGAGTATATTACCACTTACCTGAGAGTTGTGGAATGATAAAATCTTTGATACCCGAAGATCCCTGGACAGCAATACTGGCATTATCGGCAGTTAGAAATGTAGACCTCAGCCTTACCCTAGACCTACTGAACCATTTTTTATTAATTAAAATAAAATACTTTTATTTCAACAAGATCCCTGGGTGACTCATATACATTAAATTTTTATGTATGACCTTTTATTGTGCACTCTAATCCTTAGAATTCTACTTTAATATGTATAATCAAATGCTGAGTGGTTAGAAACTAAAAGCATGGTCCAAGAAGGAAGATGCAATGTGGGTAATCAAATAAGGCTTCATTGAGGAATCAGGAGTTGAGCTGGTCTTTAAAAGCTGGAGGAAGAGGATAGACCTATTAAGAGATAACACAAATAAGGATACTGACGCATAAATAGTGGTATGGGCCAGCCTCTTAGCAGTGGGCAGGGAGATTAACTAGGACTGTTTCCTGGTTCCTCCTAAAATCCCCCTGAGCCCAACTGTTCGAAATGAAATGGGCCACATATCTTGCTCTAAGGAGTATAATCCAGATCCTGAGTAGAAGGGTCTCAGTGTTCTACTGGAGAACCAGATAAAGGACTGTGGAAGCAAAGGGAAGAAGCAATTGATTCTGACATAGAGATTTAAAGAAGACCTCACTGAGTGAAGGAGCATTTGAACTGAGCTTTGAAGTTAGAGTGGGATAAAGGTATTCCACGTTTAACAAATAACACCTGAACAGTGTCAGATGAAGAATTAGGCATGGATCAAAAGACACAGATGTCTGTTGGAGCATTTAACCTTATTTTGTAGGAAATGGAAAACCAGCACAGTTTTAGTTGGGGAGCAATGTGATTAGGCCGGGTTTTTTTAAAGATTAATCTGGCAGTAATAAATTGGCAACAAGACCGCCATTCCTGGTATCGGGTCTTTACTGAGGTGATAATAATAATATTGGAAAGGTGAGTCAAAATGAAAAATGTTGCAAAGGCAGAGTGGGCAGTTATTACTGATGAAGTTGATTCTGATCTTGGTTACTGGAGGTAGTTGTGGTATTAATCATGATAAAATGCAGGAGGAGGGACAGGTTTAGGAGGGAAAATAGAGTTCAGTTTAGCTCATCCTAAATACACTATATTTCCTCCTTAACTCCCAAGACTTTCCCCCCCTCTCTTCATAAATTTTAAGGAGTTTTGTTGTTCTTAGGTGACCGTATAGCACTTGTCATGTTCACTGGTGAGCTTTGCTATTCAACATACACACAAAAGGAGCATAAAAACAAAAAGTCAACTCAAGTGCTGATGATGCCATCATTGTATCATCAATTTAAATTTAGAAATTTATTTAAAATAGAGAAATGCAAAAGGTATAGCAATGATTTTATCACATGCAGTCTTTTTTTTTTTTTTTTTTTTTAAATCAATCTTTATTGTTCATATTATTACAAAGGTTCCTCTTTTCTTCCCCCCTCCACCAGGTTCCCACCCCACCCTCTGCCCCCTCCCCATCCCCCATTGTCCTCATCCATAGGTGCACAGTTTATGTTCAGTCTCTTCCTCCCTCCCTTTCCCCGATAGTAAATCCCTTTTCAGATAGTAAATCTGTTACTTAGCATTTTCTCATATCAATAATACCTCCACATGCCCAATGATACACTTCACACAAAAGACATTTCCAAATAGGTCAACCAGCCTCATCCAGGCCCCACCCAAGGCACTCACAGATCAGCACCCCAGCGCTATACTAACTCAACACATCCAGATCTAAGCCTTCATCACTTGATTCAGCAGACCCTCAAGTTCCCGCAAAAGTTTCCAGCCATGTCTGAGAGGCAGCTGTGGGCAGGTACAGGCGAGGAGCGAGCTGTTTCGGGCCTGGCTGCTCCGGGCCTGGCCTCTGTTGCTCTGGTTCGTTCCACAACCAGCTGCTCCGGGTCTGGTCACTGCCGCTCCCGACCTAGTTGCTCTGGACTTGGCTGTTGCTGCTTCAGGCCTGGCCGCACCCGACCCGGCTGCTCTGGGACCGGTTGCTCCGGTCCCGGCCGCTCCGGGCCTGGCCGCTCCCAGCCTGACAGCCGCTGCTCCGGGCCTGGCTGCTCCCAGCCTGGCAGCCATTGCTCCTGGCCTGGCCGCACCAAACCCGGCTGTTCCGGGCCTGGCCGCTCCCAGCCTGGCAGCTGCTGCTCCGGATCTGGCCGCTCCCAGCCTGGCAGCCGCTGCTCCGGGCCTGGCTGCTCCCAGCCTGGCAGCCATTGCTCCTGGCCTGGCCGCACCAGACCCGGCTGCTCCGGGCCTGGCCGCTCCCAGCCTGGCAGCCGCTGCTCCCGGCCTGGCCGCACCAGACCCGGCTGCTCCGGGCCTGGCCGCTCCCAGCCTGGCAGCCGCTGCTCCGGGCCTGGCCGCACCAGACCCGGCTGCTCCGGGCCTGGCCGCTCCCAGCCTGGCAGCTGCTGCTCCGGATCTGGCCGCTCCCAGCCTGGCAGCCGCTGCTCCTGGCCTGGCCGCACCAGACCCGGCTGCTCCGGGCCTGGCCGCTCCCAGCCTGGCAGCCGCTGCTCCGGGCCTGGCCGCACCAGACCCGGCTGCTCCGGGCCTGGCCGCTCCCAGCCTGGCAGCCGCTGCTCCGGGCCTGGCCGCACCAGACCCGGCTGCTCCGGGCCTGGCCGCTCCCAGCCTGGCAGCCGCTGCTCCGGGCCTGGCCGCACCAGACCCGGCTGCTCCGGGCCTGGCCGCTCCCAGCCTGGCAGCCGCTGCTCCAGGCCTGGCCGCACCAGACCCGGCTGCTCCGGGCCTGGCCGCTCCCAGCCTGGCAGCTGCTGCTCCGGGCCTGGCCGCTCCCAGCCTGGCAGCCGCTGCTCCTGGCCTGGCCGCACCAGACCCGGCTGCTCCGGGCCTGGCCGCTCCCAGCCTGGCAGCTGCTGCTCCGGGCCTGGCCGCTCCCAGCCTGGCAGCCGCTGCTCCTGGCCTGGCCGCACCAGACCCGGCTGCTCCGAGCCTGGCCGCTCCCAGCCTGGATGCTCCGTGCTTGGCTACTGCTGTTCTGGGCCTAGCTGCTCCCAACCCGGCTGCTCTGGGCCGGGCTTCTTCAGGCCCAGCCACTCCGTGTCTGGGTGTTCCTGGACTGGCCACCCTGGGCTTGGCCGCCTCTGCCTCAGGCCTGGCTGCCACTGCCCCAGGTCTGGCTGCTCCAGTGCTGGCCGTTGATGCTCTTGTTCTGGCTGCTGCTGCTCTGGGGCCTGGCCACTGCTGCTCCAGGCCCAGCTGCCACTGCCTTGTGCCTGGCCACTCTAGGCCTGGTCGCCGCTGTTCCAACATTCTGTCCCTTTTTTCTCTTTTTTTTTTTTCTTTTTTTAAAAAAAAAACAAAACGCATTTATGTTGCAATGTTGGCTGGTGCGTTGAGTTCTGACGTAGTCTTTGATTTTTCAAGATCTTCTTTGTATTCTTTCTTAAGTAATTTTACTATCATTTGCTCTCACTTGATTTCTTCACATTGAGAACTTCTTTGGTTTCTTCCTCCTTGTCCTGGGAGCTCAGCAGGTTGGCCTGTGGCACCCCTTTGTTCTCCGCGGGCTCCCGCGCTGCTCCAGTCTGTTGCCGGGGTCGGCGCCGCCCAGGAAGTAGCCCCCGTCCTTGGCTCCGTTGCCAGCGCTCAGCAGTCGAAGGCTCAGGGGCACCCCCCCCACTGGGGGCCCCATCGCCCGGCTCCTTGCTGGCGCCCGGCTGGCCGGTGTCCGGCAGGGGCTCCTGCTCCTCGTGGCGTTCCTCCAGTCTGGAGCTTTCTTTCTTCCTCCCACTAGGGGAGTCCAGGATCAGAGTCAACAGACTGTCCTCTGCGCACAGTGTGCGCGACTCCGGGGGCTCGGCCTTTGGCCGCGCTCCCAGGACTCCACCTCACAGCTCCGTCTCCCCCTGCCCGAGCCTGGGTCCCCAGGGACTGGCCCAGACCTGGAGTTCGTGGCGGTCTGGAATGAGGCTCAGAGCTGCTGCCGGAGGCTTTGTTTCTTCCGGCTAGGGTAATCCAGCATCAGAGTCAACATTCAGTCCTCTGCGCGCCATGTGCGCGCGACTCCGGGGGCCCCGCATTTCGCCGTCCCCCGGGATTGTCTCCCCCTGCCGGAGCCTGGGTCCCCAGGGTCTGGCACATAACTTGGGGCTCAGCGCTGCCGGTTCGGGGGTTCAGCCCAGGCTGGGGGTTCTATTTCCTTCCTGCTAGGGAACGCCAGGCAGCACCCAGCCCTCTCCTCCTCTCCGGCTGCGACCTCTCCGCGCGCGCGTGCGTGCGAGCGCGCCGCATGTCTCCGTACCTTAGGCTTTTTTTCAGCTCCTCTGATTTTCCTTCTGGTTTTCTCCCTCCTTCCTATTGTAGAGTTTTCAGTCAGTCGACTACCTGTAGCTCTGGGCAATGTCCACTCTACATTTTAGTTGTATTCCCTTGAAATTGTTGTGAGCTGCTGCGGCTAGGTGTATACCCGAGCAGCCATCTTGGATCCTCTCCACATGCAGTCTTAAATGCCACTTTTCTAAAGAAAAGGCTTGTGAAGATACTCCTTCCCCCATTATTAAAAAATCCATTATACCTGCGAGAGTAGGTTCATGTGCAAATAAAAACTTGGGTACTTAACAACACTTGATCTTAAACATATAAAATTAGGACAATAAATAGATGCATGGTATCTCAGAAAATCTACGATTTTAGAACATGAGCCTAATTGGAGAGCTTCCAGAGCGCCCTGACTAAGGCTGTGGAAGGGAGTTGCAGCTTGATGACATCTTGGAAATAATGACTTGTTTTTAAAAGAATATTCCTTAGAAAGATAAGTAGATTAATTTACAGAAAACACACTTTATGTTTTAGTTAATGAGACACTTTGGTAGATTGGAAACCTGGGCCCAATGCTTTACTCCTTCTCTGTATTAGAATCAATCATCCATATTCTTTGCCATATAAGTTGGCCGTTCTTTTCAGTGTTTTTCCAACTTGCTAATGTTATTGGTCATATGACTTACTCAGGTCAATAGAAAGTGAATGGAAGTGATGGGCCGTCCTGGCCAAAGTGTCAAGAGATATTCTAGGTTTCCTCTCACTCACGTCTACCTCTGCCATTCAGCATGAGAACATGGCTCAGGAAGACACCAGGCAAGGAGACTGTGAGGCACATGCAGCAGGCCTGAAGCAGAGCTACCCAGCTGACTGGCAGACCATGAACAAGAAAATCAACATTTACCATAGTAAGCCACTGACACTTTGAGTTCGTTGTCATTTTAATAAATACATTTTTTATTGATTTCAGAGACGAAGGGAGAGAGATATTGATAGAAACATCAGTGATAAGAGAGAATCATTGAGTGCTGCTTCCTGCACACCCCACACTGGGGTGGAGGCGTGAGGAGGGGGGGTCAAGCCCACAACCCAGGCTTGTCCCCTGATTGAGAATCGAATTGTGACCTCCTTCCTGGTTCATAGGTTGATGCTCAACCACTGAGCAACACTGGCTGAGCTGTTATTACTAATTTTAAAACTAACAAACTGAAACATATGGTTAATGAGCACAGCTAACTAGGAGCAACTGTCAATTTCTAACAAGATTGCAGTGATTAGAATCTGAATCAGACAGGGATCTGACCATTTGGATGAAATTCAGCTCATCTTTTAAATTGACAATAAAGGAGAATATATTTTATTAGTGATTTTACTATTTTATGGTAAACTTTGCTTTCTGAGCTATTATCTTTATTTAATATTCAGATGTGCACTTGACTATAAAATATGAGCATCATAATTACTTATATTATCTTTGAATCCAGATTGAATTTTCCAAAGGTCAGGCACGTTGGTCTGAATAACAGACATCTCTCCCTTCACAAAAAAGGCAACAAAACCTGAGGAATGAAGTGAAATGTGGGGCTAGAATCTTAAAAGCTTGTTTAAGAATGATGTTAAACTTCATATATAATAAATAATAGCAAGAAGGTTATAGCATCTATAGCTGCTTCTTTAAAAAAAAAAAACTCTCAAAATGCCTCTCCCCAAGAAAAAGAAGAAGGATTATTATATGTGTCCTTTTGGCTTTGAATGTATTTTTATACCTGTGCTGTCCAATATGGTAGCCGTGAGTAACATGTGACTACTCAGCACTTGAAATATACTTAATCTTATTAAGATTTATAATAAGTATTATTACACATAGCAGACTTCAAAAGATTAATATGAAAAAATAAACATCTCATTAATAATTTTTATATTAACTGCATGTTAAAATGCTAATATTTTGGATATAGTAGTCACTTTATTAAACCATCCATAGTCACTCAGTTTGATTGTACCATATTTTTCTTATAGAGGTCTTGAATGATGCAACATTAAAATGAAGTATATCTTATTAAGGTGAAACTTTTGATTCTCTCTCTCTCTTTCTCTCTTTCTCTCTCTCTCTCTCACACACACACCCTAATAACTTCAATTCTTTTGTCCACAGAAGTAACCATTTCAGATTTCCCTCCCAGTGGGTACATAAAAGTTTACCACCTTCTAAAGGAATGGGTGAAAGTCTAAGAAGGAATGTCAATCATTTATAACCAGTGGGTAATCCAATAGTAAATTTTTTATATAACCTATTTTACTTGGCCTTCCTCATTCAAAATGGCTAGAAGCAGATTCCTAGATCTGCCTCAAAAATCCTATGTCGCTACTACAGATGAGGTTGTGCTACTAATCATGATTTGATACTTATAATAAGTGGAGTTTGGCTCCCAAATATCTTTAAGATTTTTTTTTAATCCAGGCAATAAGACAGAAATGGAATAAGAAGAGATTTCAGTGTTTACAGAAGGAAACCAAGTTCTAATTCCCACTTGCTGAGGGGCAAGGTTTAGAAAAGAAAAGGCAATAAACTTGGGACAGAGACATGAGTTGGCTCTACCATATACTAGTTTATATGCCAATTGTTTGTAAAATAGAAATAATACCACCTTGTGGGGAGTTTTAGGACCAGAATAGGTAATGTCCCTGACGGTGCTTTGTATATGTAGACATAAGGAAGAAAGGAGCTGTTGTTGGCTCTATTTTTATGACCTTTTATGTTCATTATCATCATCAATTACTATTTATCTGATTCTGAACTGTTGTGCAGTGAGCAAGCAGTATAATTAAGAAGCCAGGAGTATGGGAATCATTGATAAGCATCTTATGTCACATATGTTACTATGCAAAGTACGTGAAAAATACATGAACAGAGTATCAGTGTTGCCATGATAGCTTTTGTGGGCTTAAAGCAATATTAAATCCCAAATCCATCAGGAAACAGGTGCTCTGTCTACTTCCTTTTCTACCATGCCTATAAGCCCTGTACTCATTCAGAGAGTTAAGTACATGCTTTGAAATTATGAGACTGTTTAGTAGTATATATGGGAGAGAAAATAGGGTGTAGAGCATGCCAGGCTTTGCCTCAATCATTTGAGCAAGTGACTTAGCATCTCTGAGCCTCACTTGCTGCTTCTATGAAGTGGAATGGTAGTACCGACCTTGAGATTATTGTGGAGATTAAATGATAAAATTAATATAATGCACCTGGACAGAGAATATAGTACATAACAAATGCTCAATAAATACTAGCTATAATAATATAGTTACTACTACTAGAAAGAGGTTAAACATGCCCTGATTTGACTTCTTATTCCAGATCAAGATACACACTTATATTCAGCTGGATACTGTAAAAAAAAAATATGACTTGGTTACTCAAGATATGTAGAGATATTTGGCTTCTAATTTGTGGAGAGCTTTTCCTCCTCCCTCCCCCCACCAAGCCCACCCCACATCAGCTCAACAGTCATTCCTGGGGAAAGTTCAGAGTAGCACTTCAACACCCCATCCTGCTGAAAAAATAACTTTCACCAATCCCTAAAGAAAGGAGGCACAGGGTCTCTTCATATTTCCATGACAAGGTCCACAGCTGCTGCTTCTCCCACAAAATATACCATGGAATAAGTAAATGCAACTCCTACTTGTATGACAGAAGTGGCATCAACATTTTCAGCTCTAGTTCTTGGCACATTTTGATGTGTAAATACCATGACAGCAAAAAGGCATGTCTCTTACTGAAGTACACACTGGGACAACAAGATATGGCATGGCTTTGAAACTCAGTAGCATCTTTGTGGTGCAGTTGGCTAGTATACTTGCCTATTAACTTAAAGGTTGGTGATTTGAGCCTACCCAGGAATGGTCTTGTCTCCAGTCAATTTTTTTGGTGATAAAAATATTCTATAATTAGATAGTGGAGATGATTGCACAACATTATAAATGCAGGGCTGCTGAATTGTACCTGTTAAAATGGTGAATTTTATATGTATTTTACTACAGTAAAAACAGAACCCAAGTGTGCATTTCTCAACCCTTGATTGTAACTATATTTTCCTTCCTGACATGTATACATCCACTATGTAGTATATGTCCTGGTATCTGAATGTCTATATGTACATCAGCTTTTTAAAAATCTCTGATCTGGATATTCCATTCTATAGCATTTTTGTATCATCCAGGAATATATGATTCACCCACATCCCTGTTTGGGATTGGATTGAATATTAACTGCACAAGCACATAAATTCCCTTACAAGACTCTTTGGACTATGACATATTTGCCTCGTTGAGAAAATTCTCCCATGCAAAGGGCAAATTGGGAATGGGATGTGTGTCTACCCTCTCCAAAGGCCTTGTATGGCTTTCTTAATAAGTGCAAAACGAGAGTAAAAGGATTCTGTAAGATTACAGCGAGATTCTTCTTTTAGCCAGCACAAGTTCTCAACACAGGATTCAGGACTCTCTTCTTCTGAATAAAACCAATATTATTCTTTTCTAAAGCAATGATCATGAAAGATGGCAGGTTTTTAAGACCTACACAAACACGGAGCACAAAAAAGAAAAGGGGAAGGTTTGGGAAAGACTCACAAAAGAGACAACGTCGTCAGGAAGTTCTTGAGGCAGAAGGTGGTGAATACTTTCCAAGGAAAGACTTCAGCAAAGCCAGAAAAGCTTCATACAGGTCAAAACTGGCCTTGGTGAGCAAGGAAGGGTGACTTTGGACACCACTGCAGAGGAAAGTGCTTCCTGGACAAGTTTTTTTTCCTCACTCCAGCCAGCAGATTTCAGCTACTCCTGCTATACCCTGTCTTTCTGGAAACATGAAGGCCTGTGGAACACAATCAAGCCTATGAAAATCGCTGCGACCAGGATTATGGAGAAGAGGACCATGAGGGAGACATAAGTGGAATGGGGGAGAGGTGTGGACATCGGCTGCTCAGCTGGGATCATGTTGGTCAGGTTCAGCATGTAGCCCAAAGTCCATCCCACGTCAGTGTGCAGGATCTGCAAACAGTGAGGAAAATCTGTTTGTTTCTGGTCTGAGGATTAAATGAGCTTTCACACGCATCTCCCTCTCCCACCCATCCACAGCACTGAGCAACCAGAAAGTGGAGAAGCACCACATTCAGCTCTCTACAGGGATTACTTCTACGTTCTAAACTGAGAACTTGGTTGTGGGGCAAATGGAGCAGGGGCAAGTGATTAAGAAGGAGGGTTTGGAGCCTCACTATTATATTCCCAAAATTTAGAGAGCATCTTGGTGACAGACTGCCCATTTCTCCCTTAGAACTTAAATAGAAGAACATAAATAGGTCTTTGGAGATTTGCATTCTTTTTTTGTTTGTGTGAATGTCAGGGATCAAGGGTGAGGAAGGGAGGGAGGTAGAAGGTGACAGAAATCAGACAAAGGGTAAGAGAATAATGCTGATCCTTGGCCTTTTACATTTATGTCCAGGACCAGGAATCTCATCCATATAAACCAGGACTTCTTTATGATTCAAGTAGGGGAGTTTGGGGAATAATCCCAATAAGTCAATATTGCTTTATGGAAGTTGGAAAACTGCATATACATGAGAAAGGATTCTTTTTAAATGATAAAACATGCTCTTATCCTGCCATCTTCCTGAGAATAATTTCCACTTGCCTCAAAATTTATTGGAATAACCTAGCAGGCATGACTCAGTGGTTGAGCATCGACCTATGAAACAGGAGGTCACAGTTTGATTCCAGGTCAGGGCACATGCCCGGGTGGCAGGCTCAATCCCCAGTGTGGGGCCTGCAGGAGGCAGCCAATTAATGATCCTCTATCATTGATGTTTCCAGGTCTCTCTCCTTCTCCCTACCTATCTGAAATCAATAAAAATATATTTTAAAAAACTTATTGGAATATAGGTAATCTATGAATAATAAATACTTTTGGAAATGTTTTCATTACTCTAGTTTTTCATGGTCATAGTAGAAAAGTTAGAAAATATGTATAATCCTAAAAAGAAAAGAAAAACCACTGTACTTTACCACTCAGAAAGTTGCTGCTAATGTCATTTTGTGACATATCCTTCTAGTCCTCTCTGTAAGGTTTTTTTCTTATCCTCCCCCAAAATGGAATTAAATCGTATGTAGAATTATTCACTTAACAATACCTTGTAAAGTCATCCTATGTCTCAAGGAATTTCTATAACATTATCACTGCCATGAATTGCTTTATATGTTCATTTTTACTTACTTTATCCATTACTTATAAATCCTAAAAATGGGGTAATTGGATAAATTTAGTTGCATATTTTAGGGCTCTTAGTACATCCTGCTGATACAGTCTTCCCAAAGGATGTGCCAATTTACATTCCAGCCAATACCGTGTGGAAATGTTTCTGTATCCTAAGCTCTTATCAATACTAGGAATTAATAATTTGTAAAAAGCCCACTTCCTTTTATGAGGGACAGGAACCTTATCTGACTGTGAATGTCAAGGAAGGTACCAGAGTTAGTTATCACCTGGGGTTAGGAGTATTGGCTTATTCACTGGAGTTCAGAGAATATAAATTGCTTGTAAATTTGACATAGACATGCTCCTCAAACAGACAACATAAACTGATGGAATAAAAGGAAGACTGGGATATTAAAACAGGGAAAGATTTGTGTTTGAATAAGCAAGGCCAGTCTTGGCAAGAGTGGAGTAGCCTCAAGCCTACGGTCCTCTGCTTCAATGTTTTGTTTTACTTGAAATCATCATCCTATATAATAAAAGCCTAGATGGCATCGTGTGACGTCATCACAAGATGGCCGCCACAGGATGGCCACCACAAGATGGCCAGCCAGTAGGGGAGGGCAGTTGTGGGTGAAATCAGGCTGGCAGGAGAGGGCATTTGGAGGTGACCAGACCAGCAGGGGAGGGCAGTTGAGGGTGATTGGGCCGGCAGATGGGGGCAATCAGGTGGCAAGGAAGCAGTATGGCATCAACCAGGTTGGCAGGGGAGCGGTTAGGGGGTAATCAGGCAGGCAGGCCAGTGAGCAGTTAGGAGCCAGCAGTCCTGGTCTGTGAGAGGGATCAGGCTTAAACTGGCAGTTGGACATCCCCCTAAGGGTCCCAGATTGGAGAGGGTGCTGGCCGGGCTAAGGACACACACACACACACACACACACACACACACACACACACCCCATGCACAAATTTCGTGCACTGGGGCTCTAGTATTTAATAAAGGGGTAGATTGTTTTTGCCATTACCGGGTATGGACATAAAATGTAGAGAAATACTGTTCTTGATATTTTTTTCAAGCGTGATTTGCCCATGAATCATGCAGCAGATGTAAATGATTCTCTGCCTGAATACCTGCAGGTGGCGCTATGGTAAAGCACAGCAATGAGGTTGCTTTTTTCTTTTTTCTTTTTTCTCCTTTAAAGCTCATGCTGAGCTTGGCTTCTAAACAAAGACCTCCCATTCACAGCCACTCTTCCCCTTCTTCACAGTGAGTTTTCAAATTGTTCAACTTTGAAGCTACCCTCAACAAAGCCCCCGGATAGTCTGGCACAAAATGCCAGTTTGGATTAGAGGTAAAGTGGTAGAATGGGACATCAGCCCAAAACTTAAATCAGGTTGACTCCTACCTCTTTCAAATCCAAAGCTGCTTCAGTCACAACAACCCAATCTCATCACCCCACCCCCAACCTATCAAGTACCCAAATTACCTTTTCCATGAAATGAATATTCTTCCAGTAATCAGGTGTGAAATGATAGCCCTCCTGAAGGAGAGTGATAATGTATGTTCCGGAAAAGCAGTATTCACTCAGGTACTTCTCCTTCACGTTATGAAAACGTTCCTTCAGCTGAAAGTGAAGTGAAAAAGATATCATACTTGTACAACAGGCACTTCTCCACTTCTTTTTCCGTCGATCCAGAGAGAGGAGGGCCCCAGCTTATGCAGACCTGAAAGGTGACCTCTCCAAAGGGCTTTAGGAACGGTGTTGCCCTCCTTTAGTGGGTGCAGGGGTGTATAGTTTAGAGTCTGTTTAGGGGACTTTTCCTCTAAGATTCTCTGAGACAGTAATAAGAACTCCAGGAGAGAAGTTGTTTCTGTTTAGTAGGCCAGAAACACTTTCATCCCTTGTAAAACTTGCAGTGCACAATCAGATCAGCATGTTAGAGGTGTGAAAATTCTTGCATAAAAGAAATCCATTAATCTTCGTTTAATCAGAGTTTTCTATATGTTCTTGACCAGCCTTTAATTCAGAGCCTCTATAAGCATCTTAAAGGAAATAGTGTCATAAAAAGCCACTCAGTTTAATCTCTGGACTAGTAGTATCAGTATCCCCTAGGACAGTGGTTGGCAAACTGCAGCTCGAGAGTCACATGCGGCTCTTTGGCCCCTTGAGTTTTTAGCAAAGGCCAGCTTAGGAGTACCCTAATTAAGTTAATAACAATGTACCTACCTATATAGTTTAAGTTTAAAAAATTTGACTCTCAAAAGAAATTTCAATCATTGTACTGTTGCTATTTGACTCTGTTGACTAATGAGTTTGCCGACCATTGCCCTAGGAACTTAGTCCTTGCCCAGAATAGCCAACACAGAATGTGATCATGTACATAGTATGTTTGATAAACAGCTGTGGAATACATAGGAAGCATTTTGCTCAGGGTTCCTAAAAGTGCTAACATCTCACCTTCTGTCCCTCTGTCTTTACCTAACCTTTTTTTTTTTTTTTTTTGCATCTGAGTCATGCATGTGTTTACTTACCCTACTCCTGAAAGAAGATATTAACAGCTACCTGCCAACCCTTGCCTTTGCCTAGTTGTGAATATGTGCCCTGATGCTCCTCTTCGCCCCTCAATAAAAGTCAGCAGGCGAGGACATCGCTAGCTCAGCTCCAGTTATTTCTTCTATCCTATTCCTCAGCCCTTATGACAGGCATTCCCTCCCATGTACATCACCACTGCCCTAGGAAGAGAGAAAATTAGCATTTGTTAAGCACATACTAGGAATTATAACATATTTTATATGTGGGACCTCTTGGCTGCCTACCTGTCCTGCTTTTGCTCGGATTTCTCTCCCCTTACAAGGAACATCCTATCTCTAAACCCAAACTGGAAGCTGGAGTCTGTTTCTCACTTGGCTCCTGCCAGCCCTCAATCCCTGGAAAACTAATTCCACACCTAATTCCACGCCTGCTTTGTGCTGCTCTGATGGAGTCTTCGAATGACCCAGCTTGGAACTGAAAGATGAGAATGAGGGGCCGGAGAACCAGGACATAGGCTTTATTAGAGGAGAAGACCTCTGCCGGGCTACCTTCCAACGGGAGAAAGAGCATTTCAGGAACCTTTCTTTTTATTACAGTCCTTGGAATTATTCTTTGATCAACTCCTCTGCATATGACATTCTCCTGAGACCTTGGTGTGATATCAGTTGCCTTTGCCTTTCCAGGTCCCTGCCCCTTGCTGTCTGCACTTTGCTTTTCCTTTGTTAAAAGACCTCTTCTCCCATTTGATGTAGTCTTGGCAGGCCTATCAAACCAAACACCGCTATGGGATACAGAATTCCACCAATCCACTGTTGCAACCTCAGAGGCTCTAAGGGCTTGCTTGTCCCCTGGGGGAATGCTATTTTGGCCTAATTTCTCTGAATTCTTCAACATTTCTATCCCCTTCTTCCTTCTGGGGAACTGTACATTGGCTACACAGTCTAACTTGCTGAGGACTAATTACGATACAAGCTAACAATATAGAAGCCAAAGTCATCTACCTAGTTCATCAATCCAGAATTGATCATGTTATTGTGGGTTTTTTTTTTTTTTTTTTTTTTTTGTTTGTTTTGTTTTTCAGTTACAGTTGACATAAAATATATTAGTTTCAGGTGTACAGCATAGGATTACACATTTATGTAATTTACAAAGTGATCACCCCAGTAAGTCCAATACTCACCTGACACCATAGATAATTATTATAAAATTATTGACTATATTACCTATGCTGTACTTTACATTAAGACAATTTGTATTTCTTCATTCCATCACCTTTTACACCCCAGAATTGATAATGTTAATGCATGTGAATTCAATACGAGGTGCTCTCCAAATAGGGCGATGGTTCGCCCTCCTCTCCATTTTATTTCCCCTGTCAAAGTAAGGACAGGCAGTACTGTTATAGTATTATAAAATAGCTAGGCCACCTTTCAGCACATAATATATGCTTAGCAATTGCCTGCCTAAGGTGTCTAGAAGGACATTCCCAAACTAAAGTCAGACTGGGGTAGCAGTCCTTCCTCATGTTGAAGTTAGCAGAAAAAGAAGAAAAGAGTTACCCTCTAACAATATTTCCAACACACACACACACACACACACACACACACACTGCTTTCCACACAGATGACAACACAATTAGAAAAAACACTGGGTCGTAACACCTAACACCAATCTCAATATTCTAGGCTCTGGGTGAGGGTCTGGGTCTCACTCACAACTCCACCCCCATCCACCTTATATTCCCACATCCCTCCCCACCAAATGTTTCAGAATTTCTCCCAAATGCAGATTTTTTTTTTTTTTTTTTTACCTTACTTCCAGGGCCTCAAATTCCTCATGTGACTTAATTGAACAGACCTGCAGGTCTGCCTACTATAAGATTCCCAACCAAATGTAAATGAAATCTGAGGAAATAAAAAGTGGATGAGTCTGGCCGGCATGGCTCAGTGGTTGAGCATCAACCTATGGACCAGGAAATCACAGTCTAATTTCCGGTCAGGGCACATGTCCTGGTTGTGGACTCAATCACCCAGTGTGTGTGCAGGAGGCAGCCAATCAATAATTCTCTCTTATCATTGATGTTTCTATCTCTCCCTCTCTGAAATTAATAACATATATTTTTAAAAAATAAAAATAATAAAGTGGATGAGTGTAAGGAGAGAAAGTATGACAGAGCTTTCCCTTGGAATATAAAGTAATTGTTTTTCCAAAGTGCAGCCTAAATCTACTTTCTTGGCAGCCTGATGTCAAATGTCCACAATTTCAAGGTCTTCCTCCACAGATCATCACCAACTGCAACATGCCTCCCCTAAGTGTTTTGTAAGGTGCTGGGGCTTATTTGAGCAGGTCTTTTAAAAAGCTCTGATTACCCTTTCTTTAATTCAGAAAGGAGGATTCCAAACCTCCAGGCTCTTGCACAACCTTCCTTCCCCCCTTTGTCAGTGCAGATGGGAGCAGTGTCCGTTTTTAGATAATTACATTTTTTCAGAATGAAATCACCATTCACTTTTGCAACTGTGTTAGCTTAAAACAGCCACTGTTTTGCACCACCCCTAGATGATGTTTTGTTTTTTGTTTTTTTTAATCACAGTAGACCCCATAGCTCTCTTCTTCCTGGGAACTTTCATCAAATAGTGCCAAATCTTGAATGACTCAGTGCCTCGACAAGAAAAAGTTTGTGCTTTCAAATTTATGAGTAAGTAGGAGATATCTGGACCTAGGCAGTGGTGTCTGTGGCAGGTGGTGTCTGTGAATTGCCCATCTTTCCTGCTAATAAAACTCTTATTTGGGTGTTTGGATAGGGAGTGGTTGACAACATGCCTAGCTCCAGGAAACAGCTTATGATGGATCTAAGACTCTAAACCAGTCATAAAATCCTGCTTTCCCAGCCAGTCTTGGCCAATGAGAGATATAAGAGAAACTTTTAGGGATCCTCTGGGAAAGATTTTGCTTCCTATGAAAAGGAATAGTCATATCTGGCTCTACCCTTCTTCTGACCTTGAACATAGCTGCAATCCCTGAAGCTAGATTTTGTGTTCATCATAAAATAGACTAGCCCTGGCCAGTGTGTTTTGTGGTTAGAGTATCAGCCTGAGCGCCAAAGGATCTCAGGTTTGATGGTCAAGGGCACATACCAGGATTGCAGGTTCAAGCCCACCCCCATTGGGGCATGTGCCGGAGGCAACCAGTCCATGTGTCTCTCTCACATTGATGTGTCTCTTTCTCTCTCCACCTCCCCACTCCCTTCCACTCTTTCTTTTAAAGTCAATGGGAAACATATCCTCAGGGAAGGAATAACAGAGAGAGAGAGAGAGAGAGAGAGAGAGAGAGAGAGAGAGAGAGAGAGAGAAGTGAAAAGAGACATAACAACAGAACTAAGAATGGCTGAGATAGAGTCAAACTGCTGACCCCATGCCAGCAGCTGCCTACTGCCAGACCTCACTTTAGGTGAGAAAAATAAGACATTTTTTTTAAGCCCCTGAATGCCAAGTTATCAAGAAATGCTGATCAACTCACTTCTGTATTGTGGTCAAATTAGCACAACTTAAAGGGCAGACTCACATCTTCCTTGTTGTCGAGGACACAGAACAATGGTAACAAATGCTATTTCTAGTTACTTACATCTTTCCAGGGCTCAGAGCAGAACTTTTCCATCGTGTCTGTTATCTTTTTCTGGGTGAGGGAGGCATCTGATGTGAGATTTAAAAAACTCATCACATAGTAATAAGCTGAAAATGCCTGCAAGAGAAAAAAATGCAGTTTTGCAATGTCCAGGACAGAGGGACACTGAGTCCCTTTCCAGAAGACCATACCTTTAATGAAGGTTCCTAGAAATCTTTGCTAAGTCAGTTTACAGGGTTCTTGATATTTCAAACCCTAGCAAAGGGGTCACTTTGCTGCTGGCATGCGTTTCTGAGCCAGCCGGTAGTTAATTTTCTCTATAATTTTAATGGGAGAGTCAGGGAGAAAGAAATATGGGGGAAAGAGGAGATAAAAAAAGAGAGGAAGAGGTTACAAAAATCCCACCTTCAAAATATTTTATATGATTTTTTAAATAAATAAAAACTGGAAAATTCTATATAAGGGCATTGTTATCTCTGAATGGCAACTATAAGGTGTTTTTGTATTGCTTTCTTTAGTCAACTTTAACAAATATTTATTGAAGATTTATCATGAGTTAAGACACAACTGAAAAGTTTTTACAAATCATCATCATCATAAATAAGAACTATAGAAAAAGTTAAAAATTGAAATGAGTGAAAAAGGAGATATTTGATTAAAATAACCTAAATTTCATCATTTAGAGACAACTAGTATTAAATGTGATATAGAAAAAAATATCTTACCTCTATCCTAATACATAATCTAATTTTTTGTCATACTTTATACCACCCTATAGCTTCCCTTTGTACCCTTTTAATATAGTATGTATTTAAAGAGGAAAAGCTAATTAAGCAGAGCTTTCTGGATGAGACATCTGAAACCCCAACTCTGGTGTTTTTTCTCTTTCCCTGAAGGATGCCAGTTTTTAGGAGAAATCATTTTGGAGGTCATAAGAGCATGTCATTTGCTTATGTAAGTTAGGCCCTGGGCCGAGTCACAGAGTCCACTGTGCAGATTGAAGAGGAGTAAAAAGGTGTCCCTGTGCTAGCAGTATTTGGATTAGAGATTATATTTTGCCTTCTATAAAATTATTAAAGTAGAAGTGACTATAGAAAGGAAATGTGATTTCCAAACAAGCCAAGTGTAGTCCTATGTGATTTTCATGGGCAGAGACAGGTGGACAAAGAACAGGCTGTTGGTGGGTAAAGGACAGGAGTTAGCAGGGACCGCCACGGGGGCTCAATTCTGACTCAGAGAATAGGAGAATTGCCCTCTATTGGACAGGTCCATGCTAGCTTTTTCACAATTGCATTGGTTTTTTTAAATAAATATATATATATATATATACACATATATATATATACATATATATATATATAATTTTAAAACATGAATGTAAGTGTATTTGTCCTTCTTAATAAATTTTCCTTTTCATTGATATTTTTGTTTGATTTTCTCCTGCATTTCTTTTCTTTTTTATTGGTCCATTACTTTAATTGAGGTGACAAAACCTTGGATATTTACAGGCTAACAGTTTATCAAGCAATATAAATTCTTTTGTTTACCTCAAAATGTAATAATAATCCCATAGTAAACAATGAACAGAATTTTTTGTACACACACATATGAAAAAAAAAAAGTGGACAAAAATCTCATGCCAACATAAAAAATGGAACAAAAGTTCTTTTTTTTTTCTTTTTAAAGATTCCACAAGAAGAAAAAAAAAGGGGGGGGGGGGGCTTTTAAATTCTTTTTAAAATTTGGTAGCTTCATGACACAAAGACTTTGATCTGTAAATAATCACTTTCTCATCAACACACATTCTTGAATACATTTTTTTTTAATTCATAGCTTTTGATTTGGCTTACTGGCAGCATGGAGAGAGAACATTTATACAGAGGACTTGGGCAACACCTCAGAAGGTGTTTTTTTTCCTTTAAAAAGTTGAAATGTAAAGAATGCTAAACATAAGAAATATGGTCCCATAAAATGGACATGACCTAAGCAAAAGGTTGTTTTTGTTTTGTCTTTTTCAAATTAAAATACAAGTTAGTCTGCTGGCAGTTTATGTCATGGGAATACTATCAGTGTACATCTTATCCTGTTCTAAGCAGAGATCAAAACAGATGAAAATCCTGCCCTCTAGTGGAAAGCAGCAGAACTCCAACAAATAACATGAAACATGGTATATGATGGGTGGTGGTGTCAAGTGCTATAAAAATAAAGCCTTTTGTTAGATGTCCCAAATATATAGAGCCTCTGTGGGTAATTAGAGAAGCCCACAGAGTAGGCATAGGTCATTTATAATTTCTTCCAGACCTGATGCAATCTGTTTCAGTCATTTTTATCATGAGAACTGTTGCCTGGTATTGCAACCGACATTCCATCTTTATCAGGTTTCCAGGGAAACAAACCCAGAAAGTTAACCTAAAGCCAAATTTGTCCATAAAGGAAGAAAAGGGGTTTCTTAAATCATTTTCCAAAGGTCAAATAAAAAATATATTGGGGGAAAAGATTAAGTGAAGCATTGTAGATACAGAAGGAATAGGCATTACAGTCTAGTCTCAAGATTCTGCCCCAAACTAACCAATTGACATATTCTCCTACCCCCATTCCAACTTGCTTCTCTAACTTGTATTAAGAGATATTAGGTTGTATCTGCCTGGCAGGCTGCATTTTAGAGGATGAAGTGGCATCAATTGCAGGGTCTTTTATCTCTCTGGCATATGTATCTGTGTTTGTTTTCCATACTTCCAAATAAACTTGACCTCTGACACTTGTGTGGCATTCACTTCCAGACATTGCTCCTCTTGGGCTTATGGTTCAACTTTAATCTCTAGTTTTTATGTACTTTTTGTTTTAGGCTAAAGGCTCTAATGTGGAGTTCACAGGTCCACCTCAAGGGATTATGATGTCTTTTAAATTGAATGCAAAGATTTCAGCATTTCTACTTGTTATGCCCAGATTTCAAGATCCCCAAGGACCACCCGGGAGCTGAGTCCGATGCAAAAGCAAAAGAGCCTTTTTATTCATGCTAGCATGAACTCCCGTCTCCAGCAATCACCAGTGCAATGGAGAGAGAGAGAGAGAGAGAGAGAGAGAGAGAGAGAGAGAGAGAGAGAGCGCGCACATGCCTTGGGAGAACAAGGGCTTTTTATAGGGTTTAGGGTTGGGTGGTGGGGTGATGCTCGGACCACTGAGTTGGCTGGTTCTGATTGGTGGGGTGAGGGCCAGGGTCCGGTTACACTGGGTTACTTCCCTCTGTATTTCTATTGGCTGATTTAAGGGTGGGTTGGGTAATTGATACATCGTGTACAAGATCGAAGACACTGTACAAAACGGAGTCAGTCCTGCTCTGCCCTTGAACGAAGGCCTATGTGCTGGGAAGGGGTCATGAGACTGTATCTCAAGACCTGGCCCGGTGTCAGCACTGATAACTCTATCTGGGGCACAGTACACGGCCTCTCTGGAAGCATGCTCCAACATTCTCACTCTCTAACACTACTTAGAAGACCCTTAACTTTCATCACATTCTTCAAAGAGTCTTGTGATCCATTAAAGCAGGCATGTCAGATTTTCAGCCTGCGGGCCACATGTGGCCCACAGCAAATATTCATTAACTATTCCTCAATTGTTTCAGGCCTTGTATGCAGCATGTCTCTATTGAAATAAATCCACATTTCTATGAAAAGTGAAGCTTTTGGGGATTTTTTTAATGTGTTTGGCCTACATAAACTTAAACCTTGTTTATTTAGCCCATATTAGCCTTTGAGTTTGACATGATAGCCTTAAAGAGTTAAGAATGACTGCTCTATTAAAGACATTATGCTAGCTGAAAAAAAGCCAGTCACAAGGGGACAAAAATTGTGTGATTCCATTTATATGAGGTACCTGGAATAGCCAAATTCATAGCAACAGAAAGTAGGATGGTAGGTGCCAGGGCTGAAGGGAAGGAGGAGAAGAGGGTCAGGGAGTTAATGTGTGATTTAATGGGTGGCATTTCTGTTATGGAAAATAAAAGACAGATAGATGGAATGAAATGGATGATGGTGATGGCTATACAATAATGTAAGTGTACTTAATTTCACAGAACTATATACCTAAAATTAATTAAAGTGGTACATTTTGTATGCTGTATATTTTGCCACAGGCACACAAAGAATGACTGGTTTAGACAGCCTGGATATTTTTCTTTTAGATGCTGTCTTGACTTTGCAGGTTATGATTTAGAGTCCTCTCTCAAAATAGAGTCAACTAAACAATATACAATCATGGAATAATGCTATTATGTAAAGAATAGCATATAAAATAATATAGTATTTTATAAACATCAAAATTGATGTTTTAAATCCTTTATATATTTTTTAAAATCTCTAAGATAATCATGTTACTTTTACACACACACACACACACACATGCACATGCACATATTTCTCTGTAGCACAGCAGAAACCAAGTCTTAGAATTAGAATCAAGTGCAAAACCTGCTGTGTGGACTGGGAATGCATCTATTCATCTTTCTTTCTTAGACAGTTGTGCTCCAGAATATGGTCATCTATTTCTCCTCTCCTGTCCCAAGACCAGTTCATTCATATTCTTTTTTTTTTTTATTCCATCTATTTGTCTTATCTTTTTTGAAAGTCTTCCACATGTCAGGGCCTAAATTGTAGTTTTCTTGTTCATATATGTTCTTCAGAAATCCATTTTATTGGTTTACTATCTATTGTAAGATGTCCTTCTCTTAAATCCCTTGGAAAAGTCTCTTCTAAAGTGGAATGTTGCTTATACCAACATGCACTGGAATTGAACCCAGAAAAATAAAATGTTAATGGAATGGAGTGATAGAGTTTAGAATGTGTTTTCCCCCTCCCCCTGGATTTATATTATATAATACAAAAGAAACCTTAACCTTATACATAATGCTTTCATTTTTAATCCCCAGAATTATATTGAATGACAAAAACCACCTTCTTCTCTTTTTTTTAAAATATATTTTATTGATTTTTTACAGAGAGGAAGAGAGAGGGATAGAGAGTTAGAAACATTGATGAGAGAGAAACATCAATCAGCTGCCTCCCCTACTGGGAATGTGCCCGCAACCAAGGTACATGCCCTTGACCGGAATCGAACCTGGGACCTTTCTATCCACTGAGCCAAACCGGTTTCGGCCACCTTCTTCTTTTAATACCTCAGAAAGATACACTGCTTGAAATCAGATGGTTCAAAGACACATCAGATGGTTCAAGTTTCTTCCTATGACTCTGGTAGGTGATTCTTCAAATGTCTTTAAGAAAAAAAAAAACATCCTTATCCTACTTTTGGGGTAGGATTTTGGAGATTCAATCCATCAGATGTTCTTTTCCCAGAAAATGTTGACATGGGTCTAGGAATTCCCAACTTCTCCTTTAAGTGCAAGTGGGATGCCCTCTCATTGAGGTCAAACTCAGTGATCAGCACCTTGATTTCCATATTAGGAATCAACTTTACTTTGTAAACCTTTACTTGATTGGTGTCTATAACCTGTGGGTCTGTATTTAAGCAGAAACTCAGAATAGGAACACTCTAGGACATCTTAAGAAAACAGCCTCAAAAGGCTATTTACTAGCTTAGATAATCAGTATTTATGGAAAGTGATTTGAAGAATATATGTCTGTCCCCTCTTCCAGCTACTATAAATTCTTTTCTTCTATCAACATGAGTATCAAAAATCTATATTGCCTCAGTCCATCACAGAATTGCTATCACTGAGTCAGATTTTTAGTACTATGTCTCTGGGTTAAAGTTGCTATAAAGCTGTGCTTGGGCCTAGGACTGGGTTTGCTGGGTATAATGAAAATTATCTATCTGATTATGTCTTGGCTACTAGGAAGCTCAGATCTAAATATACACAAATAGCCAAAACCGGTTTTGCTCAGTGGTTAGAGCATTGACCTGCAGACTGAAGGGTCCCAGGTTCAATTCCGGTCAAGGGCATGTACCTTGGTTGCAGGCACATCCCCGGTGGGGGGTGTGCAGGAGGCAGCTGATCGATGTTTCTCTCTCATCGATGTTTCTAACTCTATCCCTCTACCTTCCTCTCTGTAATAAAATCAATAAAATGTATTTTAAATAAACACACAAATACATGCAAATACACACCTAGTATGTATACATATGTAAACAAACAACATTTAATGTTCTTCGGTTTCTATTCCCTATTGAATTTGTTTGTACCCTTTCTTATTTACATGATATAATGTGATCTTTTTGAAAATTCCTAAATTACATAAGTAATTCCTCACAGATGTTTCCTTTTCCTTTTTTGGTATTTCTTATTTGCCTACAATTTGGATTCTGTTTTGCAACCAAGGTGACAGTGTAGCCAAACTGAAAAGTGTACTGACCATTCTTAATACTTAGTTTACAAACTAAAAATTAGATCATCATTGCTAAATGCAATTGTGGCAGAAATTAGCTCCTCTGAAAATTCTCTGTGGCTAGAGAATACCCAGGCTAACTGGTTTTGGAAATAATTAAAATACAACTAAATTTTTGTATTACAAATAATTATGCTTCAAGATGCAGGACTTTGCAATGGTAACTTCCTGCAGGAATGAAGGCCTAGAATGAAGTCTGTTAGAAGAAAGAACTAACTTTTTTTAAGGGCCCACCTAGTGTGTTAGGTTTTCACTATTTGTAGTGATAAGGTAGAGCTGGCTCTTACCTACTAATGAGAGCTATTTGTTAAAATTTCAGGAGTTTTGTGAGCTAGTTGATGTCATGTTGATAGTCTAAAATAGGTCATGGTCACCCAGCCAGTATGTCTCAATAGTTGAGGATCCACCCATGAACCAGGAGGTCACAGTTCGATTCCCGGTCAGGGAACATGCCCAGGTTACGAACTCGATCCCCAGAGGAGGAGGGCGTGCAGGAGGTAACTAATCAATGATTCTCATCATTGATGTTTCTCACCCCCTCTCCCTCTACCTTCCTCTCTGAAGTCAATTAAAAAATGTTTTAAATAGGCCATGGTGGGAGTATTTATACCATACAAATTGGAAATGCTACAAATCAATCAGCCACTCTATCCCCAGAGAGCTGGTGGTAAAACATTCATCAGTCCACCTCAGTTGTCACTTACAATTAGCAATGAGATAGGTAATCCTGTCCTCATTTTATAAACAAGGCAACATATTTTTTAAATCTTTCGGATTTAGAGAGAATTTACAGAGGGCACAAAAAATATCCAAAAATAGTGCTCTGACCAGTGTATCTCAATGGTTAGAGCATTGTCTCATGCTCCGAAAGGTCTGGGTTCAATTCCCAGTCAGGGCACATGCCTGGGTTATGGTTTTCTCCAGTGTCGGGGTGCATGCATGAGGCAACCAATCAATATTTCTGACTTACATAGATATTTATCTCTCTCTTGTCCTCTACCTTCCTCAATCTCTAGAATCCATGAAAAACTTATCCTCAGGTGAGGATTTAAAAAATCCAGCCTGGCCGAAACCGGTTTGGCTCAGTGGTAGAGCATCGGTCTGCTGACTGAAGGGTCCCAGGTTCGATTCCTGTCAGGGGCATGTGCGTTGGTTGCGGGCACATCCGGTGGGGGGTGTGCAGGAGGCAGCTGGTCAATGTTTCTCTCTCATTGACGTTTCTGGCTCTCTATCTCTCTCCCTTCCTCTCTGTGAAAAATCAATAAAATATATATATTTTTAAAAAATCAAGCCTGGCCAGTATGGTTCAGTGGTTGAGCATCAACCCATGAACCAGGAGATCACAGTTCGATTCTCAGTCAGGGCACATGCCCGGCTTGTGAGCTCAACTCTTAGAAGGGGACATGCAGGAGGCACTGGATTCTCTCTCAGCATTGATGTTTCTGTCCCTCTCTCCTTCTCTCTTCCTCCAGCTGAAATCAATTTTAAAAATCCAAATACAGAAAGAAACTGCCAAGACAGGAATAGGTACAGGTACAGTACTGATCCTAGGGGGCTATATTCAGAGAAGAAAGACCCTATTCCGAGAAGACTGCCAAATTAAGGTACAGAAGGCTGTGAGGAGGACAGTGCCAATGAGGGTCAAAGGCGACAAAACAAAAAACCCTCCAGGGGGAATTCAAGGCTCTTCCACCCTTTTCCAACTCCAAGTCTCCTACCTTGGTTGGAGGCATCACATTTAAAGGCAGGAAATTCCAACACCACTATCCCATCTACCCACCCTCTACTCTCTCCCACCCCACCCCTGTAGGAAGCATTTGCTCAAGCTTGAAGGCAAGAATTGGGCCATGTTTCCCAGGAGGCAAAGTTTTCAGGCAAGTTTAAAGATCAACCCACACGAGTATATTCCTTTCCCTTCAGATGTGCTTTCTAGCAGTATCTGGAATGGAAAGAGCCCTTGGTTGTCCCCAGCATTCCTGGCCACCTTCTTCCCCTTTGTGGTACCTTCTAGTAGTTGGATCCAAGGCAGAGGCCTTGGCCTTAAAAAAAAAAGCCCAACATGAGCAGCTAGTGCCAGCTCAGCTATAGGCATCCTGGTGAGGTTCTGGTTTGTTTTAAATTTGGGTTTGGACCAGCTCATAACCAAGTTTTACTGTGTCAGTCATTATTCTGTCATGTATTTCCCTCAGGAAACTTGAGGAGAGGGGAAGCTGTGGTCTGGGCCATGGTTAAGGTACGCGCAGATTACCTTGCCCATTGTCATTTTCCCAGAATTCACGTAGTTCACAAGCGGCAAAGCCAGGATTAGCCTAGGTGTGATTGTTATAGGGCCTGTGCTCTTCCCGAGGAGCTCTTTCTGTGACATTGGGCTGGGCCAAGAGACCTTGGGAGAAATTCTCCTACTGGAGTCCTAGAGGAGAGTTAAACCTCCCTTCTCACATGCTGATCTGTTTTCTGAAAAAGGGAGAAAAGGTGTAAAAGCAGACAAAAGCTCTTCTTTGAATGATATCTTAAGTATGAGTGAGATAATGTGTATTTAGTGCTTAGTCAGAAATTGGCATTCCATTAATGGCAGCAATTTTGCAATATACTGTACTACTATACTATACTATGATTACAGTAATTCTTGGGCTCCAGGAATAAAATATGAAGTTTGAGTAATGTGTAGATCAAGGGGCACCTCTCCTACCTCTGCTCAAATATATTATCTTATTTTGAAGTGATTAAGAAAAGAAGGAACTTGGAGTTGGGATTCAAATAGTCCCCTAAGTTTTCAAAATGTAATGAAAATTAGTATCTTCAGTATTTCCTTGGGGTTTTTTAGTTTCTACTTCCTAAATGTCTTTATAGAGCATGGGTTGTGAACTTTTTTTCTGCCAAGGGCCATTTGGATATTTATAATATCATTCATGGGACATACAAAATTATCAACTTAAAAATTAGCCTGCTATATTTGGTTAAATATTTAGCATGTTAAGTGCCAAACCTGTTTTGTCTTCCTTTCCATTTCAGTCACTGGTGACTGACATGGTGCTGAATGTGTTAACTTACCCCTAATGCCTTAACAGGGCCAGACCAAATAATGTTCCCACCCTAGTCTAAACAAACCATCCTAACCCATTCCCCTTTATCACAGGTTGGTTAAGAGGTGTGAATTTCACTAAATTCTGGCCAGTGGTGTCTGTAAAGATGTTTGTTGGCCTTTTTGCAAAACTGAAGATGTATGCAAGAGAAACTTCCTTCTTTAGCTTTGCTTGTGAAAACATAATGCTGAGAGCAATAGCTGCCATCTTAACATCACTAGAAGATCATAGAAAAGCTGGTCCAGAGTCATCATATTATCAAGCCAAAGAACTAATCCTGAATTTCTACCTCAATGATTATATCATGTGAGAGAAAAATAAATCCTCTTATTTAGTCACATATTCTATAACTTGCAGCCAAAATCATCCTAACCAATATACTTTATCATTTCACAAACTTACCCCAAAATGTCCTTCAGGTTGTGGCAAGAAAACTTTATCAAAGGCACAGTGGGAATAAGGGCAGTCACTGGTGTCGAAGAGCCTAAGGATACTTTTCTGGCATTCCTGATAGTTTCCAGTGCCGTGGATTTGCAACTGGGTGAATGGAAGAGTCGGTTTATTTTCCTTGTTGCAGGGGTTGTTGATAAGGTCACTTGTGTTCATTTTCCTGCTGTATCCAAGGTTGAAACACGGGTCATTGATGTTTTCTTTTGAAACCTGAATGGAAAAAAATCACTTGAAGAGGTCATGTGCAAAGCTTTGGGTACAAAAGCACCTGTCTGACTTCATTAATGTGTAAGAATTGTACAATATCCCAGCACTCGGCATTGGCTGCAGAATGCCTCTGTCTGGGTTTTTCAGTCTTGGGAATAGGCAGATTTGTACCACAGGCACCATAAGTAGCATCAGATATAAATAAACTTTCTCTATTCATAGAAAGCAAATATAATTCAAACTGGGCCCAAAAATGCCGTTGGTTTGGAATGTTCCTCAGTTCTAATCACATAGGTCAGAAATGATTTCCTCTCGAGGTTCCTGGGTCCACATCAGATCAACAGCAAGAAAAGAGGGGCTTCAAAGACATAGTCTGAAACTGCAGCAGTATCGAAGCAGTACAGTCAGTGTTAGGAACAATGGGAAACTACATAGACTCTCAAAATTCTGAGCCTGGGTATTTCTCCAGGAGTTGGCCCCCACCTCCAAGCAAAAAAATATATATAAATTTAAAAAAAAATCAGAAGCTGTAAGACCTGAAAGTGCTTCAAATTATTTGCCAGTAGAATCAAAATGGTCTTTAACCCACAAACCAATATGTTCAAGAGAAGAAAGGTGACTGCCGTGGACCAGAGGCTTATGGAGCCTGTGCTCAGTAGGCATCTCTCAGCCCCCTCGCCTGTGGAAGTCATCTGTCTGATAGTGCTTCTGAGAACCAAAGAGCATGCTTTGGCGGAGAACAGAGAACTGTTATCCTTTTAGTGGAGACAGGGAACAGCTGGATGTGACATCCTTGTTCTGTGTTTGTTTATCAGGGTGTGCCTGGTACTCGCATAATTGCAAGTATGTTTAACTTTCTTGTCTTCAAAATGCAGAAAGCGTCTGGGGACAAGATATAAAGTGTTGATCCATTAACTTTGTGTTTTCCCCGAGCATTTTTTTCTCCTCTTCTCCAGGTTGTTTCTAACAACCCTGTTTTCTGCAATTTGTAGGAAATAGAGATTAAAAAGTGGGAAAGAGGTTATAAACTGCTCACACCCTCCCCTATTATAATGCCCTAGTGTGTAATTTTTATTGTCAATCCCACAGGGCTGAGAAATTATTTCCCAAGAAAGGATCTGAGTCGTGTCCTTGGAGATTGTGCAGTAAACAAATATAGGAGGGTGATGTCTGGAGGGAATGATTCTTACGGGTCGACCAGATGTACTTAGAAAGGTTTGGAAAGTACAGTAACCAACTTCAGATCAATCATTGAAGTAGAAGAGAAAACAACAGGATGTGGGGGCTGGCAGCCCAGATGTGGAAAAGTCAGGTCTGGATTCAGTTATACTTGCCTCACTGTCCTTGATTAGTTTCTTCAAGAGCGCTTGATCCTTCCCGTAGCACAAGAAGCTGTGTGTGTACACATTGTAGTCCTTGCCATACAGACGAAAGTACAGAGCATTCTTTGGAGACTCAATTGTCTGGTTTTGGGGCACAAAAGTGATTTGTGTAGAGGCTCCCCCAAGGTCCAAAGCTCCATACGTTTCCTCATTATTGGCTTCATTTCCCAGCGGGTAGAACCATCTCAGTTTCTGAAGGAGAGTACAGTTACCAGTGGTAGAAATCTCTGGATACCTACTTTTTCACATTATTCCTCAGACTCAAGAACTTCCTAATGTAAAGGAGCAAGGGCCTAAGGGTGACACAAAGCTCCCTGGAGATTCCTGAATCCACATCAGATCAAGCAAGAAAAGAGGGGTTTCAAAGACATAGCTCGGAGCAGTACAGTCAGAATTAGGAATGAGGGATTTGGGGCTAGAAAGACTCAAATTCATATCCTCACATATTTTCTCATTAGCCATGTAACCTTGAGCAGCATAATTACCCTTTTCTAGGCCTCTATTTGGGGCTCTAAAATGAGAGAATACCTCATATGGTTGTTCTGAAGATTAGCATAGCAGAAGACACATAAGTACTAGGTAAATATTACCTATTCTTTTTAATGATAGACTTTTATGTCTCACTCTGAAGCTATGGCTTCTTTATTCTCCAATAGTAAAAGTTCTTCTAAAAAAATTCTATCTCTGGTGACCCTTGTAAATATGGGGATAAATTAATTTGTCCAATTCATCCATCATTTATTCTGACAGACAATCCAAGTACTGCCTGAGATAGCAATGGCATTGGCCCCCAGGGAGCCACTCACCTTAGTGAATTTCCCCAGCAGATAGTTGATAGTAATCCAACCATAGGCACCTTCCTCTTTGCCAGAGATGATTCTGGCACCCTGGAAGTCAAAGGGGAAGCTTCTGAGAACTTCTGTCAACTCCTTCAGGACTTCATCTGCCAGGTTTTCATTTTCAAGTCTATGCAAAGGAAGAGCTGAGCTTACATGTTTTGTTTTAATAATTGCAACTACCCATCTCAGCCACAGCTTCTAGTCACTTCTCCCAGGAAGTGAATGATCACTTACTGGAATAAACAGAGAGATGGAAATACCAACACATGGCTGCCTGAGGGGCCTCCTTTGGGAGAAGCAGAACTATCTTTTAGCCCCTCTCTCCAAATCCAAATCCTTCCAATCACTGAATAGGTTCATCTTCTTAAAATATCACTTTTGTTGTTTCCTGGCTCCAAAAACTTATCAAAGTAATTTTAATTATTGTGGTGGTGGTAGCTGGGTATTGTTTGATCATCACTCATAGAGCTAGTGTGCCATGTTAGCCATCGCTGGTAGCTCCTAGCTGGTCACATACCAGGTCCTGCTTGAGGTTCTTAATTAGGACTGTAGTAGACACTGGGTGGCAAATGTCCTGGGACAGACACCCAACCCCCATTGGTGCCAGACTGGGGGAAAGGGAAAGAATCTTCCTCATATTGTGTCTCAGTTCTTGGGTCTGTTTGAGACCTAAAGGAGGGATCTTCCAGGATTGTCATAATGAAGATGGAATGCAGTTGCTTCTAAGATGTTTACTACTCAACATTGAGAGCCTCTGGGTCAGAGGATGCTGCCTTCCAGCTGGCATTAGACTCCTATAATCTCTGACCTGTGTAACTTCCATACTCTACTAAATGGCTCCCTTATCCCTAGTTTTCTTCCCTCCAGCCCACCTTCTCTGCCAGTGGCACCAGTTTTGTAACATCATTTAATGGCTTCCCATTATCTCTCAAATAAACTCCAAACTCCCTAGCCTGCCTTACAAGGCACTATGTGATCTGGACCCTATTTTCTCAGAATTCCATTCAGAATCCTGACTACCATTTACCAGGTATGACTCTGGGTAACTTACTTAACATTTATAAGTTGCAGCTTCCTTATCTGGTTAATAATCCTACATAATAAAACCTTAATATGTAAATCGACCGAAGGAAGGAATGACTGATGGCTATGACACACACATTCACACAGGGAACTTCCCCCTGGTAGTCAGTGCACTCCTATGGGGGAGCACCGCTCAGCCAGAAGCCAGGCTCTCTACTTCTTAGCGCTGCCTCAGAGGCGGAAGCCTCTCCCGCTTCTGCGGCAGTCGGATATCCCCCAAGGGGTTCCAGACTGCAAGAGGGCGCAGGCCAGGCTGAGGGACCTGCCCCCAGTGCACGAATGTTGTGCACCAGGCCTCTAGTAGTTAATAATACCTCTTACTATATAGAGCTATCATTAAAGCACAGTAATAAGAGCATGGGCACAACAAACCCAAGCCGCTAATATTCTCACTACTATTATTATTACTTTACTGTCTGTACCATATGTCCTATCTCTTTATAGTCTTTGGAACATGTCCTGGTCTCTCATATATGCCTGCCTTTGCACATCTATTAGTATACAAGCTCTAGGAAGGCAAGGATTCTTTCCTCTTCACCGAATCCCCAGAACTGTGCCTGCCACATAATAGGTGCCAAATGAGCATAGATTAAGGAATACATGATGTCTGCTCTGTCTGTGGTGCCCTTACCCCACCCTCCAACTTATCCTTCAAGATTCAACTCACAAGTCTCCTCCTCTGATAAATCTTCCTGCCCCGCTCCCATTCTGGGCAGGGTAAAGTGTGCTCCTGCAGCAGCCTTGAGGAACCTTCTATTAAAAAACTGATCACCCTGTATTGAAACTCTGATCTCCTGAAGGGCTGAAGTCCCCTAATTCCATATCCTGGGACCTAATAGGCAGTCAATATATGCTGCATTAATGAATAAACGAACAAATAATGCACACCAATACATAAAGATGTGCTAGTTGTGATTATTTGTGTCTTGGGACACCTGCAACTCTCTTGGTCTTCCCCCTCCCAGAGACTGAATGGCTAAATCTGTAGCCCCAATCTCAGAGTATATATAGGCTCAGTATTTTTCTCTGTGTCCTTACTCCCTTGAATTTCCTTGTGGGGGGGGGGGGTGTGAAGGGAAGGGCAAGAGGGATTTTTTTTTAAATGTACTTAAACTCCTAAGGTTACACATATTAAAAATTTGGGGGTTTTATCCACTCACTGAGAGTCAGGATATTTAGAATTTTGGACATTAGGGAAATGTGGCCCTCTCCCATAACTTCAGAGGCTCCTTGCACTGCCGAACCTAATTCCCAGCTGCTCTTGGTCCCTATGTATTGCCATACCTGAGCAACCGCATGCCTGCCGTAGCTCCCAGGTAAACAGGTGTCTGTGTGTGCTGGGCGAGTGGAATTATTCCCTTGGCTTTTTGCATGCAGGCATTCAGATAAGTTTTTAACTCCTGTGTTTTATGAGCAAATTTTGAGATTCCAGGACCTAGGAAAAGATGTAGAAGCAGATGATAATATATTTTTTAAGTATAGAACATACCTTGACAGTATTAGAGCAAAATACTGGTGTTTTCTGATTAAATTCAATAAGACAATTTCTTGATGTGATATTGCTCTACTTAGAAGGTAGCTCACTGAACCAACCTCGCGCTGGGTCTGTCTGCTGTTCAATAATTTTGCCACTGGATGGCGCAACGTTCACATTTAATTACATAACCTTCCTAACAGGTTCAGATTCTAATGGGAATCTTACAGATGGTTACTTTATGTAGCCATTTTTTCAAGTTTCTTCCACGACATTGTAATTTAACAACACTAATTCTAGAAGATCTAAAGGGATAATAATGACATATAAAACAAAAATTAAAATAAGCACCAGGCACATTGGCTTTCACTGAAAAGATAGGAACTGCTACTAATTAGCTACGCAATCTAATTAGAATAAACAGGAATAGCATCCATGTTTCCTTAGTGATTTTTCCACTCTGATTCCATGCCTCCCTAGAAATACTGTTTTTTCAGTTCTAGGGCAAAACTAATTGTTGCTATGGAGAGGATGAAAGCCAAGATTCTGTAAGCTTTTTGAAGTGAGCAATTTCAGTTCACTTTAAGATAGCATGCACCCTGTCAGTGCTTTATAGTGATTTTAAGATTTGGTTTAAAGATAAATATCCAGATATGTTATCCATATCTAATTTTCAGGTTTATAAAAAGCCCGGTTACTTAGCCATCATCAGAAAATCAGCTCCAAATTATCATCTATTGTTTTAATTCAAGAAGTCTGACCTTCAAGAATAGGTGGGACCCAGCTTCTGTGCTTTAACAAACCCTACAGGTGGTTCAAATTTGAGAACCACTGGTTAAGACATGGGTTTTTTAGTTGGTAGAATCTCCATTTGAATCCCAGTTCCATCACTTACTAGCTCAAGCAACCTTAAACACGTGGCACAGTATTGCACAACCTCAGTACCCTTGTTTTAAAAATTAGGATAAAAATACATGCTTCACAGGGAGATCATGAAGATGAAATAATACTTTTAGTATTTATATTGGTGCATGGCATCTTATTGATGGGAGGGACTATTGCACAGTTATTTTCTTAATTAAATCTTTTTTGTTGAAAGTATTACATGTGTCTTCTTCCCCCACTCCCCTTCCCCATTGAACCCTTCTAGCAACCCCTACCCCCCACTCCTGCCCCAGGCCTTCACCACCCTACTGTCTGTATCTACAAGTTCTTTGCTTGCATACAAGTTCTTTAGTTGATCTCTTCCCACCCACTCACCTTCGCTCCCCCTTCCCTCTGAGATCCGCAGTTCTATGCTTCTATGTCTCTGGACCTATTTTGTTCATCAGCTTATTTTATTCCACATATGAGTGAGATCATGTGGTACTTGTCTTTACTCAGTTATTTATTTATTAAGTCTGTTTATGCGTCAAGGGCTCAGTCCTTAGGGCTGATTTCAGTATTATGTTAATGACAATGGCATAACAGCAGTAGCTCCGCTGTACTCTTCACTGGACTTGCTTTTCAAGTGTTCCCCTTGCCACATGCATCTCGTGTCTCATGGTCCCCCCTCCCCTTTTTCTTCATCTTACCTTGTACCAAGCACTCTCCTATCTGAGTCACCACCCCTGTGTCATTCTCCTTTTCTGCCGGCCACGTATAGATGTACAAAGTCGTGTGCGAAGAGCCTCCGTCCAGCACAATCCCATACTGAGGGCAAAACAAACCAAGAACTTATCAGCATTACATTGTTCTTCTCCACATTCAGCTTGCAACAGAAACAAAAACAAAGACAAACGAACAAAAAATGACCAAGACAGGAATTTTCAAAAACATGAGGAAAAAGTATTTTAATTCAAGAGGAACACGGAGTGGGGGGTGTTGCCTGGAATTGTCCTGGTCACAAGATCTACCAGAACTCCAGTCACCCCAGCACAGTGGCCATCACGACTTACCCAGGGCTGAGCCTGAGCATTAGTATTGTTTGGAAGTTTCTGGGGCAGTTTTCATGAACAGCCAAGATTCCAAACCATATGCTGAAGTGGTGAGACAGTATACAGGGAACAGAAAGCCATTGGTTTAATAGTTCCCAAACTTGTACGCATAGCAAAATTATTAGAATCACCTAGAGAGCTTCAAAGACCACTGCTGCCTGTGTTCCACAGCCCAAATATGAAATTTAATTGGTCTGATACGTGGTCTGGGCTTTGGAAGAGAGACATGGAAAATACTACATTTGCTTACTTTTTATTACAAATATATCCAGAAATTGGAATTGAATTGGAATCACAGTAAAAATAAAACAAACAAACAAACAAAAAAAAAAACTTATGCTCCTTTTTCAGAGAAATATAGGAATAAGGGCTGGACAGTAGTTTTCGGATTGGTGCCCCTTTTAAGAACTTTTATGAAATAGAACTTTTATAGCAAAGTATGCAAATCTTAGCTGAGCATCCCAACGAATTTTTGTATGTGCACATCTATGTAAATCAGCACCAAGGTGCCCCTCTCAGTCAGTTTCCCCCAGGGGTGACCACTGTCTTGACTTTTGTCACCATGGATGAGTTTTGCCTGTTTTCTGAGCTGCAGTAAATGGAAGACATAGTGTGCCTCCTTTCTGCCTAACTGTTTACACTACACTGTCTCTCTCAGATGCATTCAAACTATATCAGTAGTTTGTCCCTTTTCATTTCCATAGAGTATTTTATATATTGTATTTTCCTGCACTCTACTGTTCATAGACATTTGGGTTGTTTCCAGGTTAGGACTATTAGAAATAAAGCTGCCAGGAACATTCTTGTACATTTCATTTTGTGTACATGACCTCTCATTTCTCTGGGATGTTCACCCAGGAGTAGACTGAAGAATGCCCATTTTGATCAATTTATATTCACCTTTGGTTACATCCCTGGGTTTAGTCAGAGGAAAATAAATGCCATCACTGAATAATAATGTCTGCCACAGTCTTGTGAAGGGCATGTGTACTCTTCACTTATCTCTATACTGGAGAGGAAAAGAAATGGGGAGAGAAACAGAGGACATGCTTCTAGAGTGTGAGTCAACTACTCTCATCACACGCTGCTCCTTTAAGTTGTGGACCTCCAAGTGTGGTGGTCCCCCTAGGTATTCTCCCTCCCAGGAATACACCCACACCTTCCCTCTCCTAAACTCTAAGAGTTCCCATGAAACTTACAACCAGGGGAACAATGGGGTATCGGTAGCTCATCTGGGGCTAACCCCCTTTTCTCTGACTCTCCAGTGAGCTGACAGCAGCCCCGCCTTGGCTCACTTCTTTCCCATAACCTTTTAAGGAGCCAAAGCAGCCCCACCTAGGCTCTCCTGTTGCTTCTTCTCTCCTAAGTCTTTCCTTGTCTCACTTTCCCCAACTTTAATAAACGCCCTCTAAAATTCATCTGGATTTGTGTTGTGAAATCTTTCCTGCATGAAGTCAAGAATCCACACACTACTGGCTGGCCCGAGGCAAACCCTCTTTGGTCCCTTTTTTTCTGGTAATATTAATTCTATGAAGTCCTAAGTAAAAGTCATGCTGAGAATGGTATTATGACAGTTGCAGATTACCTTGTAGCATCTCAATTTCCCTTTCTCTTTCAAATTTCATGTGTTGGATATCATTCTTTCAAGTTTATAAATATATAAATGGCTTTCATAGGAAGTTCTTTAAATATTAAGGTTGGCAATTTTTGTTCTATATAAGTACATATTTCCTTATGCTTGCCAATTAACTCCAAATCTCTGAGGTATCCAGGTGACAAAAAAAGGAAGCTTACTTCAGTAGTTTATATATGTATATCCTATATAATAGGTAATATGCAAATTAACCCTCACACCCTCACATCACAAGATGGTCACCCCATGTAATCACAAAATGGCCACCACAAGATGGTTACCCCCATGTCATCACAAGATGGTCGCCCCCACATTGTCATAAGATGTCTAGCATGTGAGGGCAGGTGAGGGAGACTAGGCTTGCAGGGAAGGGCAGTTGGGGGGGAGAGCCTGCAGGGGAGGGCAGTTGGGGATGATCAGACTGGCAGGGAAGGGCAGTTGGGCATGATCGGGCCAGCAGAGGAGCAGTTAGGTGTTAATCAGGCTGGCAGGGGAGCAGTTAGGGGCAACCAGGTAGCTAGGCAGGCAGGCAAGTGATTAGGATCCAGCATTTCTGGATTGTGAGAGGGATGTCTGACTGCTGGTTTGTGGGATCAGGCCTAAACCAGCAGTCAACATCCCCTGAGGAGTCCCAGATTGGAGAGGGTACAGGCTGGGCTGAGGGATGCTCTCCCCACCCACCCCCTCCTGCCCAGTGCACCACAAATTTCATACACTGGGCCTCTAGTATATTACACACACACACACACACACACACACACACACACACACATGAGAGCACGCGCATGCACGTGCACGCTAAGAACCTAAGAACCTAGACCATTGGGAATAGCTAATAATAGAGTCTATTGAGGTGTCAAGTTTTACTCTATTTAACCCCAGACCTGGGGGTATTATATCCATGAGTGTGAGGATCCTTGACCACCATGACCTCCATAGTGCTCTCTACCTTATTCCACATAGTGGAGGGTGCCCTGTGGTAATTAGCATTATGCCCTTATAAAGAAAGGGCCTATGTAGTTCTTGCTTGGGATATGGCAAGGAAGCAAGCTGGATAGGCTCCTCTGCAGCGAGGCTTGCAGTGAGAGGAAACCAAGAATTGGCCTTTGTGGGCTGAGAGGGGTCTGACTGATTTGCCTGGGGCCTTCAGATCCGTGAGAAACCTCCTGGGGTGGAGAAAGAGGGCCAGGGGTTACTCAGGACAAAATTAGTTTATTCTGCAGCAGGGTCCTTGAGTTCTTCCTGCCAGAAAATGTTCCGACCACAACAGCATATGATAAAAGTTAGCGAGGCAGCAGCAGCAAGCAGCCTTTATCCAGAATCAGGACATTCTGTCTGACTTTGTTGGCATGAAAGTCACTCTTCCAGTAGAACAAAGGAACCAGCCTGCTTCTATCGGGTTGTTTCTCCAAGGCCTTACACAGTGCGGGTGGTTGAGAAATGAAAGCTTTTATCCCTTTTCGTTGGGCAATTGTTTGAGAAGAGAGTAGAGCATACTTTTCAACGCAGGAATTAAGGACATTTTACCTTGTATCTACAACAGATTGGAATGCTAACCGGCTAAACTTGTGCCAAATATTTTTGTTTTCCAACATAGTTTGCAGAATGAAAAACTGACATTGTTTGCTGCTTGTGGGGTTGATAACGCTTGATTGACAATTCTCAGTTTAAACATTTCAGAACTTTGCCTCTGATTGTTACAAAACTATCAGCATAGCCACTCATTTTTCACACTTGGTCCATTTAAGAGCTATATGTTCGTTCCATCTAATTTTATTTTATAGACAAGAAATTGTGTCCAGAGCTATGCAAGGACTTGCCTAACAGATACTGACCATTAATGCCTTAACAGACCCACATAGCCACCGTATTTTGTCCTTTCACCACTACAGCATTTTCCAGTACATGTCCCAGGGAACACTGAGCCTGCAAGGATCTGGACAAATACCTTCCCAGAAGTTTAGGAAATGCTGCCTGCTCTTTCCCCTTCCTGGGCTCACAAACTGGAGAGGTAGTGATACTTCAAAGAAGTCTGACAGTGGAGAAACTTGCTTACCCTTGTTGACCCATCATCGCCCAGACGCAGTGATGCAGAATTCTCTCTCCAAGATAATCTTTCCCCTACAGAAATGCTTTGAGAAATGCCGTGCCTTGCCCAGGGTTTCTCTATAGCTCGTATTTTCTTCAATTAAAGAAAAATCAAGACTGTAAATAGTAAGGAAGAGATCTGACATCTCCTTAATATTATTACTTCAATATCATTTCTATTTTAAGATATAGAAGTATATCAAATAGCATCTAGAAAATGAAGTGAAGAGGAAAAAGACATTTAAGGTCCCATCAACTAGACATCGTTGCTATTTTTATTTATTTCCTTCCAGGCATTTGAAAATGCATGGTGATTTTTTTAGTGTTGTAGTCTTTAGTGTTAAAGTCTTACTATGCAGACAACTTTATTCTAAACTAGGTTTTGATCAGGCACATAATTTTAGCCATCATAACTGATCTTCACAAGCCCTGATGAGTGAATAGAAGCAGTGGTCTAGGGGGAAAGAGTCTAAAAGACTTTATTTGGTTCATGGAGATACCAATGTAGGGGCCTTGGGGAAGACCTAGAGAGGTGAATGACAACACCCTGAGCTCACAGAGAATGGAGGCCATGTGGCGGTGGGGCAGACCCCCCTCCTCAGGATGGAAATAACTACCTGTGCAAATGTCATAGGCACAGGCTTCTGGGTACGTCTCCCTAGACTTGGGAAGAGAAAAAGAGAAAACTGGAGCACCAGAGGACCTACTTTGATTCCTGGCTTTTCAGAAGTGGGATAGTTAATCCTCTCCTCTGAGTCTGCTCATTCACAAAACACTCTTCCTATAACTGGCCTGCTCTCAGTTCCAAATGAGCTATGTGACTTCTCTTCCAAAGCCTTTGCCCAGAAAGCCAGACCCTCTCGGATTAGATTCTACCCTCCTTCTCCATGTCTCAGAGTGCCTGTCGTTTTCCTCTAAAGACAGAACTTACCACAATGTGTACTCACATATTTATGTGGCTATTAAATTCATGTTGTCTTCCCTGCCAGACGGAAAGCTACATTAAGACAGGTCTGTTTTACTTACCATGGCATATACAGCATCTACCATAGTATATTCTACTATATGTGGGGCACAGAGAAGGAATTCAACAGACAATTGTTGAATTAAATGAATGATTGAGAGGGGTTATAACTATATGGCTCCTAAACTTCTTCAGTCCTAAAAGAAGTTAATTCAGTCTAACAAAAAATAGTGCCATTAGCATTGAGTTCCACTACCACCACCACTCCCCCAAAAAATCCCATAAGCCAACCCTTGCCAAGTGGCTCAGTTGGTTGAAGCAATGTCCCATTCATCAGAAAGGTTTTGGGTTCAATTCTCGGTCAGAGTATGTACTTAGGTTGAGGATTTGATCCCCAACTGGTGTGCATAGGAGAAACAACCAGTCCATGTTTCTCTTTCATCTAGATGTCTCTCTCTCTCTCTCTCTCTCTCTCTCTCTCTCTCTCTCTCTCTCTCTCTCTCTCTTCATCATTTAAAGATATCCTCGGGTGAGGACTAAAAAAAAAAAAAGAAAAACATAAGCCAGGTAACACAGACAACAATGTGATCACTTGTCTTGGTTCCTTCAGACATAATTGATTCTTCTGAAGTTTCTGTAGCTATAACAGTTATTTCAGAAACCTCATCAGTCTGTCTCAGTGAGTCTTTTTGAATAAACAAAGCTTATCCTTTTGAATGTGACTCTATTAATCTATAAACAAATCAGGTCTCCATTAGCTACAGCAATGTTGGCAAGGACTATAAACAATTGCAAACCATTTCCTTCCTTTCTTTTTTCTTTAACTGGAACTACCGGTACTAGATCTTCTATACAAATTACAATTTTATTGTTTTTATTTTTCTTTATTTTTATTTTTTTATCTTCACTCGGGAATATGTTTTTATGGTTGAGAGAGAGGGAGAGAGAGAGAGAAACACTGATGTGAGAGAGAAACATAGATCTATAGCCTCCCATACGAACCACAACCTAGGCAGATGCTTGGACTGGAAATCCAACCCACTACCTTTTGGAGTACAGAATGATACTCCAATCAATTGAACCACCCAGCCAGGGCTTTTTAAAATTTGTTTTTAATTGTAGTAAAATACACAGACCATAAAATTTGCCATGTTAAGTATACAAATATGTACTTCTGTGGTATTAAGTACATTCATATTGTTGGGAAACCACTACCCATCTCCAGGTGTTGTTTTTCAAATGAGACATTAAAATCTAGGGGAGTTGCCCTAACCAGTTTGGCTCAGTGGATAGAGTGTTGGCCTGTGGACTCAAGGGTCTCAGGTTTGATTCTAGTCAAAGGCATGTACTTTGGTTGCAAGCACATATCCAGTAGGGAGTGTGCAGGAAGCAGCTGGTTGATGTTTCTCTCATCGATGTTTCTAAGTCTCTTTCCCTCTCCCTTCCTCTTTCTAAAAAATCAATAAAATGTATTTTTTTAAATCCAGGGGAGCAAAAATAATATAGATATTCTTTAAGAGTATTTGAGATTAAAAATTAGAGCAAATGCTTCCAAAATTTCCAAAAAAGATAAAATCACAAATGCTCATTAAGAATAGTACTTTAGCCCTACCTGGTTTGGCTCAGTGGATAGAGCATTGGCCCTCAGATTGAAGGTTCATGAGTTCAAATCCAGTTAAGGGCACTCAGTTGCAATGTATCTCATATTGATGTCTCTCTCTCTCTCTCTCTCTCTCTCTCTCTCTCTCTCTCTCTCTTCCCTCATTCCTTCCCTCCCTCTTTCCATTCCTCCCACCCCTTTTACTCTCTCTTTAAAAAAAAAAATCAATGGAAAAATATCCTTGGGTGAGCATTAGCAACAACAACCAAAAGAACAGTACTTTAATTCCTTGTTAAAAAAAAAAAAAAAAAAAAAAAGATGGATGCATGGGGTCAGGCCCCTACACAATAGCAGCAGTTGATCATTCTGGAGATGCTGGCTCAGTGACCATAACATACTCAGAGTTAAGGGCCTTGCCTAGAACTCATCTCCCTCTGAGCAGTGTTATAGCTACTCTCCACTAAAGGCTTCGGAAGTGCTGGGCACTCTGTAAGTGAGTCACTGGTACCATTCCTCACAGCCCTTCTCAAAGTGGGTGCTGAATCTGTTTTACACACAGGAAACTGAGGTATAGAGAGAGGAATGTACTTGCCAAAGTCTCAAGCTAGAAAGCAGCAGATCTGGGACTGAGATCAAAGCCATCTGTTCCCTGAGCCAGCATTCCATAGACGTGAGCAGCTTTTAGTGAAGGCCTGTGGCTTGGTATTGGGTCAGCCTGGTGCCCTTGAGAGAACCCTGTGGGGCTCTGTGTTGCCAGAGTATGGACTATTAGTGCTAAGAGGAATGCCTGGCACTCGCTAACTGCCAGGGTTCAGTGATGAGCAGGCACTTAAGGAAGCGGTGAGCCAAGTAGACCTCAAAGCTGCCTCCCACCCAGGTTCACCAGGACAAAAGCACTCCCTCAGAGGACACTTTGATACAGATAATGATTCTTCTTTAAGGCCTATGTTTTTTAAAGTGGTCACTGCAAAGAAAAATTAAACACAGTCCTTGTCCTCAGTATGCTTAGTAGTTGGACATGTAAACACATCACTACATTAAAGAGTTCTTGTGTTTTGCCAGAAGTAACCCAGGCATGAGGCCACACCTGCCCAGCAAAGCTGAACCAATACTAGGTTAGGCAAGAGGATATATATAATGAGGATAATCTTTAATCTATTTAGCATTATTCTTTTTCTTTCCTTTTATTTTTTTAAATATTTATTTTTATTGATTTCATATATATAAATGAGGATAATCTTTCATTCTTCACAGCGCTTCTGGGAAGAAGAAATCGAACTGAGTGTGGAAATGATTCACAAACCGCATAGCCATAGCGCTATATAAGGCAATGTTATCACTGTGGTTTAGGAGGTATTCCTTTACTATTCAACCTCTAAACGAGAAAATTCCTCAGGACTAGATCCTTGCCGTCTTCTTTTTCTCCTTTTACCCACTTCCTATGATCTCATTCATTTCTAAGGCTTCAATGCATCAATGATCTCAGAGACATAGCTTTTGTCTAGATCTGTGCTGTCCAATAAGGTATTCATTTGCCACATGTGGCTGTTGAGCACCTGAAGTGTGACTCATCTGAAGTGAGATGTGCTATAAGTGAAAAATCACAGGGAAATTTAAGAGAGTATGGGAAAAAAAAGAGTATAAAATATCTCATTAATTCTTTACTGTGATGAATGTTGAAATAATAATACCAGGGTGGGCAAAAGTAGGTTTACAGTTGTTTGTAGGTAAAAGACATGCAGGCTGTGATTGTTACAATAGTTTTATTAACTCAAAAGAATTTCACAATGGCAGAGTGAACTTAGGTACAATCTCATTAAGTGCTCAGATTGCTAGCCTTCATTATTTACACATTGCTCTAATCTACTTGCTATTCTCAAGCACACTTAGGCACAGTTTTTACCTACCTTGCCCACCCTTGTATTTTGGATATATTGAGTTACATAAAATACAGTTGAAAGGAATCAGCTTGACATGCAGGCAGGGCAGGGGTCCAGTGGAAAGCAAAGGCAGGTAGAACATAGGCAGGGGCAGACAACAGTTTGAGTACGCCTAATCACAGAAACCCACCAAGCAGGAATAACAAAATGTTTTTGGATTTAAAGCAGGAGGCATGTGAAACTAGGTGGGGTTGGCAACCATAAGATGAACTGATGCTTAGAAACAGGGAAGTTCAGGTCTGTGCTGGGCAAGAACAATGAGGGAGTCAGGCAGGTGACGCCTCAGATAGACATAGAGCGGCAGGTGGCAAACATACACCCCTGGACCACTAGGCTTCACAGGCAGCCCATTACTGGGCCCCTCCCCTTCCGGGGAGTCTGAATCTGCTGGTAATAAATTTTCCACACTTTTGCTTAAATCTTCTGGTCCTCGGAGCTCATTCTTTGGCGTTCTGAGACACAACCCTGAGGGAAAAACCTCAGTTCACTGTCCCAGTTATCACAGTACTAAAGTTTCACTTCCTCTACTTTTTAAAAATGTGGATCCTAGAAAAATTAAAATGTGACTTATAATATTCCTATTGAGCAGGCGGGTCTCCTCTCTGAGATCCAGAGCTTAATATTCAATTGCTTCTTTGACATTTCCACTTGCATATTCAATACCTCAAAAGCAATTCTTCAAAAATGTAACTCAAAACCTTCGCCTTTTCCCAAACTACTACCGTATAATAGCCTTTTACCTAATCTCCTGTAACTGCTTTTATCCCTCCTCCCCCTAATTCACTGCAGCCAAAGTGATCTTTTCAAACACAAATCTGATCATGTTATTGACTTCCCATTGGCTTAGTATTAAAACTAAAAACCTTAACCTGACTTGCAAGGCCCTGCCACCACCAACTCCCTCACCATCTTTATCCAACACATGACCCTTCACATAGCTCTCCAACCAACTTCCTGAATGTATCCAGCTATTTCCTGCTGTGGGATTCTTTTTTTTCTTTTTTTCTTTTTTAATAAATTTTTATTGTTCATATTATTACAAATGTTACTTCCCCCCCCTTCTCACCCCACCCTCTGTCCTTTCCCCACCCCCCATTGTCCTCATCCATAGGTGCACAATTTATGTTCAGTCTCTTCCCACATCTCCCTCTCCCCTTTTCCCCAAGAATCATCAGTTCACTCCCCTTCCATACCTCTGATTCTATTATATTCAACAGTTAATATTGTTCCTCAGATTTTTTTTTTAGTTTCCTTGGTTTTTAGATTCACTTGTTGATAGTTATGTATTTGTTGTTCATAATTTTTATCTTTATTTACTTTCTCTTCTGAAAGAACCCCCTTCAGCAATTCATATAATTCTGGTTTGGTGGTGATGAACTCCTTTAGCTTTTTTTTATTAGTGAAGCTCTTTATCTGACCTTGGAATCTGAGTGATAGCTTTGCTGGATAGACTATCTTTGGCTGTAGGTTCTTAGTATTCATCACCTTGAATATTTCTTGCCATTCCCATCTGGCATGCATGGTTTCTGTTGAGAAATCAGCTGACAATTGTATAGGTGTTCCTTTATAGGTAACTACCTGCTTAGCTCTTGCTGCTTTTAATATTCTCTCTTTGTCTTTTGCTCTTGGAATCTTAATTATGATTTGTCTTGGTGTGGTCCTCTTTGGATTCCTTTTATTTGGAGTTCTGTGTGCTTCCTGGACTTGTAAGTCCAATTCTTTCACCAGGTGGGGGAAGTTTTCTGTCACTATTTCTTTCAGTATGTTTTCGATATCTTGCTCTCTTTCATCTTCTGGGACCCCCATAATTCTGATGTTGGTTCACTTGAAGTTGTCCCAGAGGTTTCTTACATCATCTTCAATTTTCTGGATTCTCTTGCCTTCTAGCTTCTGCAGAGGAGTGTCTTCTGGCTCTTTATGTTCCAAATCTTTGACTTGATTCTTGCGATCTTCTATTCTGTTTTTAGGACTCTGTAAAATATTTTTTATTTCAGACAATGTATTCTTTATTTCTTGTTGATCCCTTATCATTTCTTGTTGATCCCTTTTCATATCCTCATAGGTCTCATTTATTTTATCAGCCTTTTCTAGGAGACTCTTGAAAAGCCTTATAAGTGTGGTTTTGAACTCTATATCCAGTCGCTTTTTGTCCTCCATTTCTTTCGTTTGTGATCTATTTGGTTTAGGCATTTTCGCAGGCAGCTTTCCTGATGGGGCTGGGTTTCAGGGTGGAGCCTACAGCCTTGGCTTCCATCAGCCCCGCCCTATGCGACTCCTGAGACTCAGGGTCCTTCAGTACTTGTTGCAAGCGCCTCTGAGAGAAAGGTGCCCTCGATTTTCGCCTGCTGCCAAACTGTCTATGCTCTCCCCCAATGAGTCCGGTATTGGGGTTCAGTTCAGTTGGAAGTGGAGTTGGAGATGGCATTCACAGCAGTCTGGAGCCCCAGTCTCCTTCCCGTCAGGGCAGTCCTACAGCACAGCCGGCCGGCCCTTCTCTGCGCGCACTGTGCGCGCCTCCGGGACCTCCTCTCGCCGTTTCCTGGGGTTCCACCTTACAGCCCAGCTCCCTATGGGTGAGCCTGGGTCCCCAGGGTCTGGCCTAGAATTGGGGTTCAGAGCAGTTGGAGCTGGGCCCAGCACAATCAGAGCTTTTCTCTGCTTCCCGCTTGGGAACGCCAGCCAGGCACTCGGCCTCCCTCCTCTCCGGCTCCGTCCTCTCCGCACGCTGCGTGTCTCCGTACCTTAGGCTTTTACAGCTCCTCCGCGCTTCCTTCTGGTTTTCTCCTTGCTTCTGGTTGTAGGATTTCCAGTCAGTCGACTTTCCTGTAGTTCTGGGTAAGGTCCATTTTATATTTTAGTTGTATTTTATTGAAATTGTTGTGTGCGGCTGTGGCTAGTTGCCTACCTGAGCAGCCATCTTGGATTCTCCTCCTGCTGTGGGATTCTTGCACAGTGGTGCCTCGCATAACGAACGCCTCGCACAGCGAACTTTGGACAGGTTTTTCATGAAACCATCGGCCAAAAAGCAGAAAATGGATGAAGATGTGCAAGATTCGGTAGACTCTACTTAGTCTGTCTTAAAATTAAAAAAAATGTGGTTTTTTTTTTAAAAAAAAATATGTTTTTAGATGTATCTAAATAAAAATATGTCATCTTAGCATATTTTTTTTATGTCATCTTAGCATATTTTATGCTACAGAACGAATTATTTTTTTTAACATGTATTGTTATGGGAAAACGCGTTTCACATAACGAACTTTTCACATAACAAGCTTGCTCCTGGAACGAATTAAGTTCGTTGTGTGAGGCACCACTGCACTTGCTTTCCTTCTGCCTAGAATGCTCTTTACGTCCAGCTAATTCTAATCATACTTCAGATATTATTGTTAATGTCATTTGTTTTTCAAGGAAGACTTCCTTGGTCCTCAAAACTTTCATTTGGTGGCACTCATCACAATAGTAACTAATAATTTGTGTCATCTATTAAATGCGTTTCCTTCCCCAGATGATAAACTCAATCATAGCTATATTGGCTTCCCAATTCTGTAGCCCAATACCTGACACTCTATCAATAGATAGAGTGTCTACTACTAGACCCTGTGGACTGAAGGGTCCCAGGTTCGATTCCAGTCAAGGGCATGTACCTTGGTTGTGGGCACATCCCCAGTTTGGGGGAAGGGGGGGAGGCAGTTGATTGAGGTTTCTAATTCTCTAAACAAATGTACCAGACAGGAATATCTAAATGTGTTATTTTTAACTCATCATTTTTGGAAGGAAATATATTTATTTAAAAAAAACTGCTCAAAACAGTTTAGTAGCTCATGATATTTGGTATTAATTTACAACCAACACATAAAAAGTCTCAATAATTATTCCAAATTTCAGATTTTAAACATGTTTTATCATTCACCTTCTTCATCAAACTTAGCTTTGAGTGATTTCAGAGAAACTATCAGAGAGTGTGTTCTAAAGCAGCAATGTCCAATGGAACTTTCTGCAGTGATGGGACTGTTCTGTGTGTGAGTTGTTCATTCTTTAGCCACCAGCCACATGAAGCTGTTGAGCACTAGAAATGTGGCTAAAAATGCAAAGGAAGAACAAAATTTTTTATTTGGTTTGATTTTCATTAACTTGGATAGAAAGAGCTGCATGTGGCTTAAGACCATTAAATTCAACAGCATACATAGCTTAACGCGATCGCCAAAGACAAGTTCCTAAATATATTTGCCCTCAATATATGCCAGGAACCTTATTGGAATTACTGTATAACCTCAACCAATGCATATATAAAATAATCTTTGAGCAAAATAAACCAGTGATATTGCTATAAAGATTCACTTCAGATGCCATTGTCAGCTTGTCGAATATTTATACCTTTTATTTAAAGAATGCCCAAGACCTTATTCCATTTTGCCAGGCCAACACAACAACATGAGTCACAATAGACTTTAAGATGACCACTGAGAAGGAGAGAAGGTCATCCAAGACAAGTATTCATTAGGAACACAGAGCTCAAGTCTGTCATGGACTTTGCCTCCTTGGCGGTCCCCTTCTCCAATGATGTAATAAAGAATATGTAAAAAGGTCAAACCAAGAAGGCAATCATGTACTTTTGGAACTGGTAAACAAATAACAGAACTGAGATGTCATGAGGCTTCAACTGTGAGTGAAGTTTTGCCAAAAGAACCGACATCACACAACATTAAAAGGCAAGAGATCATTGCCAATGAGATAGTATCAGCTTTCCGTGCTGACAAAGGAGCTGCTGTGCCCAGTCCCAGTTGAATTTGTATGGCAAACAGATGCCAATGTAACATGCAGGCCTCTGCTGTGTAGCAAGTGATTTGGGTGTGTGGCAAACGTTTCAGCAGCCTGGCATATGCATCCACATGCCAGGCTCACAATTTAATATCTTCAAAAATACAAAAAAAAAACAAAACATACTTCTGCACATGTAGTCCAGGGCCTCTATGATTAAGTTAACTAATGTATATGTTACCACCCACATGCACATATGTGCTCATTAGCATAGTGGGATAGTCTGGTATATCCTTGTAGATTATTTACTGTAATTTCAGTGAAAGATTAAAATGGTGTATTTACAATATAAATTTAAATTTACCACATGCTTTCTAATTAATGGATTAAATAAAATATTGGCCATATTACAAGTTATTTGTGAGATAGTTATGTCTTTGAAATTTTACTTTGTTGAGTTTGAAAGGAAGGAGAAATAAATTACAACAGGGTTAATTACCCTAATTATTTTTAATGATATTAACTAGCTCTTCAGATGTGGATACATTTTCACAAGAAATCTATCTATCCAAGAATTCATTTATAATTACTCTAATTGATACTTGTTTCTTTGGGCTTTTTAAAATTGATTTTGATGTGTTTTTTGATATTTTGAAGATGAAGACCAAATGTTCCCGACAATCTTTGACTTCCAAAGTGCTTTATACAAAGCTTTCCAATTATTTTGGTGACAATGTGGAAGTAAGGATTGTCACTAAAATAGTAAAGAACCTTCTTAACTAATAAGTAAGAAGAACAATGAGTACAGTGTTGTGACACATCCACAATGAAACAATGAGTAAGAAGTAGATACAGCACTAGATAGTAGAATATCAGCACAGTATAACACAGATGTGGATGTGGTGATAAAGCCTTTGTTTCTATTATTTATTTAATTTGCTGAACAGTCATAAAGACAGTTATCTTCCCACGGTTAATTGTTTTAAGTCATTCCCTCTTCCAGAATGAGCATCCATTTCCATTTTACTTCTCTAATCCAATAGATAGTAACTTACTCCTGGAGATGCCAGAACTTCAACTCCTGTATGTTCTCACTTGTTATGACCTCCTTTTTCACTCTGCCCAGGCCCTCTCTCTCTCTCTCTCTCTCTCTCTCTCTCTCTCTCTCTCACACACACACACACACACACACACACAGATTTGAGTTACCTTAACATTTTGTGGCAATGATTGGTTCTGGGTCAGCCCCACAGCGATCAAAGCAATCACAGCTATGATACAGACGAAGCCAAGGATGATAACTTTATTTTTGGCACAAAATTTCTTCAGTCCAGAATCTAAAACCAAAAGCAGAACAGAAAATATAAAAAAGAAATCAACATACATCAATTTTCCTACCCTTTCTGTATAGTCTAATGCTAGCTATCCTAAGACATCAAAGATAGATACAATGATCTTTATTTATGAGGCACTTGTAAAATATTTGGCTAATAATTCAAGAACAAAAGGCTTTTTTTTTTGTAATGTGATGAGGGCCAAGACTAAGTTAGTGGCTGTCATAAAGAAAAAGGGCAGTTAGGTCTCTAATCAGATATGGAATGAGGAGAGGGAAGAATCCCAAGTTGGCAGTTTATTTAGTAGATAATGTAAGTCTATCAGGGTACAAGTAACAGATAATAAAAAGCAAGGATAGCCCTCCTCACTTTTAAAATCTACCACCAAGTGTTTTAAGATGTAAAAAAAGGTATTCAGAATACATCATCAAAGTCTCACAACACCATGACATTTCCTGGCTTGTCACACCCCTTGCATTTCAACCATATTTATGTATTCACTGGGGATAGTAGAGGCTGTGGGGTTTTGATTATTTCTTCATTCACATTATCTTATTATCTATTCTGCTCTTAGTCTCACCTTGTTGAGGGACCTGGAAAAATAAAACTTGAGGAGAATTATATAGAAGGCAAAAGTTACTTTGATCAGAATAAACAGCATATAGCTCAGGTGAACAGGAAATGGAATGGTTGCCCCATTCCCTCCACTCTGACAACTCACTCTCCTCAAATCCCCAAACTATCTCCAAATTGTTTTCCTTTGACTTTGAGGAAGAAGGCTAGAATCAAGTAATAAAGACCCAAGTGGAAATGAGATGGGTCCTCCAGAATAGACTGCACTACTCTAAGGACAGGCCATGGGATTAAAACAGCTAAAAACTGGACTCCAAGCCTCCTCCTCTTCCCCTCTTGGTCAGCAGCATGAGTACACTAAAACAGGTGTTCCTCCTCAAGCTCCTGAGCAGAAGCTTGGACTTAATCCAAAGGATTTTAATTGTATGGGTCTCCAGTCTGCATCAACTTCTAGGATATTTATCTTTAATTACAGTTGACATTAAATATTATTTTACATTAGTTTCAAGTGTACAGATAGTGGTCAGACATTTGTATAATTTACAAAGTGATTCCCCCAATGTTTCAAGAACCCATCTGGCACCATACATAGTCGTTACAATATTATTGACTATATTCCCTATACTGTCCTTTCATCCCATGACTCTTTTATAACTAAGTACCTATTTGTTCTTCTTAATTCCTTCTTTTCCACCCAGCCCCTCAATCCTCTCCCATCTGGCAACTGTCAGTTTGTTCTTTGTGTCTTATGAGTCTCTTTCTGTTTTGTTTGTTCATTTATTTTGTTCTTTAGATTCCTCATATGAGTGAAATCATATGGTATTTGTCTGTCTCTGTCTGACTTGTTCACTTAACATCTTTTAGATCCATACATTTTGTGACAAATGGTAAAATTTCATTCTTTTTATGGCCATTGTTTTTTTGTACCACCTCTTCTTTATCCAATCATTTATTGATGGGCACTTAAGTTGCTTCCATATCTTGGCAATTTAACTAATGCGGCAATGAACATCAGCATGCACATATCTTCTCAAATTAATGTTTTGGATTTCTTCAAATAAGTACCCAGAAGTGGAATTGCTGGGTCATAAGGTAGTTTTATTTTTAATTGTTTAAGGAGATCTGGCCTTGCTGGTTTGGCTCAGTGGATAGAACATCGGCCTGTGGACTGAAGGGTCCCAGGTTCAATTCTGATTAAGGGCCCAAGTTTCAGGCTCCCAATAGGGGCATGCAGGAGGCAGCTGACCATTGATTCTCTCTCGTCATTGATGTTTCTCCCTCCCTCTCCCTTCCTTTCTGAAATCAATTAATTGTTTGAGGAACCTCCATACTATTTTCCATAGTGGCCAAAATTTGCAATCCCACCAACTAGTGCACAAGATAAACCTCTAGAATCTTGAACCAGTCCTTACTCATCATATAAAACAGTATAAAATTTAGGGGGGAAGTTTTAGTAACATCATTATCTACTGCTTCCAAACAAAGGAACAATAGATGAAGTATATAGCACTTCTCACCTTCTCCACTCCCTAAAGAACCTCAATACTGTGCAGATGCCGGCTATTCCAAGTAATCCCCACACACCATGGGAAAGGGATACAGCCTAGCCAGTTTGGATCATGTATAGAGCATAGGCCTGAGGACTGAAGGGTCCAGGGTCATAGCCCTGAGGACTGAAGGATCCCAGGTTCGATTCTGGTCAAGGGCACATGCCCAGGTTGCAGGCTGGATTCCCCATAGGGGGCATGCAAGAGGCAGCTGATCAACAATTTCCTCTCATCATTGATGTTTCTATCTCTCTCTCCCTATCCTTCTCTGAAATCAATAAAAAGTATTTTAAAAAATAAAAATAAATAAAAAAGAAAAGAAAAACAAATAGATTCTAGATTAATAAAATGAAGATTAAAAAAAAGAAAGGAAGATTAATAAAATGAAGATTAAAAAAAGAAAGGAAGACAACCCCCAGTTCAGGAACAAGCCTGATTGTTCCTCATAATCTCATTCCCTCACCAGTGACTTATTTCAACAATGGATATATACCCCCAAATGGCCCATGAGACCGTAGAGGAAGTCTACTGGGGCAAGTCTAGGGAAAGAAAGGAAGCATTCTCTCTTCATTCTCAAACATTGTCCTGCCTGAATGGGATAACATGGAATGATGGCAGAACATAGATGGAGAGACTGAGTCCTTGATGGCATATTGAGCTGCAAAAACAACCAACTTTGATCCAGTCCTTCCATAAAACTCATGCTTGGACTCATAATCAGGATATTTAGTTATTTGTTTGTTTAAATACTAGTGCCCCGGTGCACAGATTCGTGCACATTAAAAGGAAATTAAATAGAAGGTGGGTGGCAGGGCAGCACTGGGCAAGACATGCCAGACACACCCTGGTGCCAACCTTCCGCAGTCCCTCCCTGGCCAGCCGCACCTGGGGTTTTGCACTGCCACTTGGGCATCTGCAGAGTGAACAGAGTCCCTCTGGCAGGTGGGGTCCCTCGGCCTGGCATGCAGGGATCAGGTTGAAACTGGCTCTCCTACATCCCCTGAAGGGTCCCGGATTGTGAGAGGGTGGTTTTCCTCTCTGGTTTTGGGGTGCAACTCCCAAGAAACCGCAGCTGCCAAGTCACTGCAGCTCAGCAGCTCCTGTGTTGAGTGTCTTCCCCCTGGTAGTCAGTGCGTGTCATAGCTACTGGCCAGTCAGCCAGTTGGAGGGTCGCTTAGCCTTTTATATATAGAGATTTTTATTGATTTCAGAGAGGAAGGCAGGAGAGAGAAATAGAAACATCAATGATGAGAGAGAATCATTGAACAGTTTCTTCCTGTATGCCCCCTACTGGGGATCAAGCCTGCAACCCAGGCAGGTACCCTGACAGGGAATCGAATGGTGACCTCCTGGTTCATAGGTCCGCATTCAACCTTTGAGGCACTGTGGCCAGGCAGAATCAGGATTTTAATACCTTGAAGCCAAAACATCCTGATACATCTAGTGTGAGAGAAATGTCCTGTTTGATGCCAGCACTCTAGAATCTGGAAAAGAGCCCCCTATGTACTACCTACCTTAGGATTCCCAAAGTTGTGGTATTGACAAACACAGCTCATAACAAGCACATGCTATGGATGAACAATTACAAATCTAATAGCTAATGGCAGCACATTGCAACAGTGTTTCTACTGTGGTGGAATTTTGAAGGCTTTACTCTCCCTCAAGCTGTTCAAAACGGTCTACCTATTTAGTTCTTTTGTTTTCATAAGTCTGACAATTGTGCTATCTCATTTTCCTTCCACATCTATCAGGACACTAGTCTTAGAATCCAGTGAAAAAAGGCCAATAAGGTCACTACTCTGGAGTTCACAATCTAGTTGGGGAGATAGATAAACTAGGATAGCAAGATATAAATAAGTGACTTCAGATCTTGATAAGTGCTACGAAGAAATTAAAACCAACAAACGTTGTACAGTGACTTGCAGTAGAGTTGGGGTGGGGAGACTCAATTGAGGGTCAGGAATGAGGATCAGGAATGCCTCTCTGAGGAGGTGACATTTGCCCTGAGATCTGGATGATGACTCAACACAAGCTACGAGCAGTAAGAACTTTCAGGAAGATGGAGCAGCAACTGTAAATGTCCTGAGGGAAGCAGCCAGGTGTCTCTAATTGTTTCTTCCTTTTCCTACTGAGCATACTTACTAACTCATTATTTTCCCTGAGCAGTTGAAAAGTGTAGTTTTCCGCATTCGCCCAGCTTTTGCAATGATATCCAAATTGTTAGAATATATTAAGTCTTTCATCATATTCTTCTTATTAAAGAAATGATATGAAAAAGAACTTTGATCAGAGAGAAAGTTTAGAATTTTCCATATACAATTTTCAAAAATTTTCAATTTTTTTTAACAACAAAAAAGTAATGGCTAAGTTTGTTTTTCTTGTAACTGACTAGATAATTACCGAAAGAAGAGTAATTAAAATACTGTTTTTATGGCCTATGGCAGGTAGTTTTCAAAGGCCCTTATCCATGCAGGAAGCCAAACTAGTCTTAGGAAGTGGTCCTAGACATGGGGCCCAGGTGGACTCATCCAGGATGTGCTCATGAAAATGGAACCACGTCGGTGACTGCCCCCTCTTCTTAGACCTTCAGAGCTCTTTTCAGATGCCCAAGACCTCTGCTACAGTCCCATTCTGTTATGGAAAATTCACAATGACTGTCTTCCCCTGAAAATCCCTTCCTTTGCCATGATCGCAGAAATGTGGTTTTTATCATACTAGTTAGTACAATGGGCAACAATTTCAAGAAACCTTTTTACCAAAAATATCTAATGGCGAAGTGTTGTGTTTTCCTTGAGTTGTACCATTATACTGGAGAACTTAAGACTATTACTCCCCTCCGCCCTTTCATGTGATTAGTGAGAAGGCTTTTCTGTTTAAGGTGAGAGAGCCGGTAGAAATTTCCTCTTCATTTAACAGAGAAACAAAACAGAAGGAAACCCAAGTTTTTTTGAGAAGAGACAGACTGATTTCAAGCTAATTAGTTATGTCAGAGGCACATCCCCCCAAAAAAAATTATTGATTCTTACAGAAACAGTCATCATGACATCCTAAAGTAAAGATTGGCTCTGACCGGCATTTTCAATGGTTAGAGAGTTGACCGAGCACCAAAGGGTCTCAGGTTCGATTCCCAGTCCAGGGCATGTACCTCCGTTGCAAATTCAATCCCCAGCCCTGTGGCATGTACCCAATCAATGTGTCTCTTTTACATTGTTGTTTCTCTCTTCCCCTAACCCTTCCTTCCACTCCTTCTGGGGGAAAAAAATCAATGGTTTAAAATATCAGGTGAGGATTAACAACAACAAAAAAAGTGAAGCTCAGAATTATTTAATTTTGTCCTTAGTCAAAATTTGGCTGTTCAGAGAAATACTAACATATCAATTTCATGATATCAAAGATGTAATGTCTTACAATTTTACTCCATTAATGAAAAGATTTGAAGTGTTGGCAGATGTAGATTTCAGGTTAAAACAAAATTTTGCTCAGCAGATTTAATGTGACTCACTAGATTGAAATAGTTTCCAATTTCTAACAGGTCATATCCGGACTAAGTTTAGCTTGTTGTATAGAGAATGAAACAGCAAACATGGACAAGCACTGGCAAATAAACAGTGTGGTGCTATGGTCCTTCCTGTGTTTACACAGCCCAGGGGTGGAACAGACTCAGAGAACGGGTCCTAATCTGGCCTTGTCATTTCCCTCAATTCCCAGAGTCAGTCTCCTCACCATCTCTGCCATCTCCCTTCCTCTCCATCAGAGAGCTCTTCTCGGTGGCAAATTGTTCTCACACTCGGGTTTTAAGGTCCTTTCTCAGGTGCTTCATTCTAGCTGCCTTAGACCCACCTTCTTCTAGGCGCTCTCTACCTCCCTGTTCCGGTCACCCCACCTCTTCTACAACAGCCCTTTCTGGTATCTCCCAGCCTATATAATTACCTTGCCTTTCTGATATTGACATTGTCAGAGTACTTTCTGATTAAAAAAAAAATCCACGCTAGCTTCCTACTGCCAGGTGAAAGCCACACTGGTCTACTTGGACCTCTCAGCCCTTATGAAATTTAAGCTCTTCCCATCTCAGCATTCCAATAAATGGATTTTTGTGCCTAAGATCATAATGCTTAACATTATGACCACTAGAATGTAAGTTCTCTGAGTGTAGGAACTCCCCCCTTCCCTCCCCACTCCAGGCTTATTTATTGCTGTATTCCCAGTTGAATGAATAAATAAATTTTGGATTCTGACTTTTTCTGAGAAATTTCTGAGATTTCCTTCCCTTGGAATTCAATTCCCCTCTTTCTCTACCAAGTCTTTTTCCTTGTCTCCTTCAAATTCAAGCTCAGTAGGAGGCTGTGTTTCCCTCCATATGCTTCAGAGCTCTGGTTGTTTTGAATATTTAATGAGCTGACCCATTTCAGTTTGGGAGTACTATTGTTGGGGAGGGGCTGTGCTTCACTCATTCTTTAGTCATTCAACAATTATTTATTGAATGTATCTGCCCTTGGCTATGAGCTATAGCAGTGAACAAAACAAATGACCCTATCCTCATGGAAGTATATTCTAGTTTGGAGGAAAAGACAATGAACAAGATAAAGAAATAAAATTTATAGTATCCATAATAATAATAAAAGGGTAATATGTTAATTAGACCAGACATCTTCCAGATGTCATTCTGGATGTCCTTCCTGTCAAAGCCAGGGCCCGACACCAGGGACTACTGCCTGCCCAGGGTAAGCCATCCAGGGTCCCGGGTGCCTGCAGCCCACCTGGAGGGAAAGCTGGCCCGGTCCCTGGTGCCTGCAGGCGGCCAGAGGGGGTAAGCCTGGGTCCCAGGTACCAGAGGAAAGCCGGTGCCAACAGCCCAGGGGAAGGAAGGCCTACTCTTACACGAATTTTCATGCATCGGATCTCTAGCATTACATAATTATAACTGCTAAGGAAGGAAAGAAAAAGAAGAGTGAGGAGGATGGTTAGGGTGATTAGAAAAGGCCCCTCTGAAATGGTGATATTGAGTATTGAGTATAAGGAGAATGCATGCATACCTCTAGGCAACTAAAGGTATTTAACACAACCAAAAATGCATGTGCAAAGGCCCTGAAATGGGACAAGGCCTGACCAGGAGGCCAATATGGCTGAGTGATGAAAGAAAGAATAATAAGATATGGTCGGGAGAGGGGGGGTAACAGGTTGCCATGCTTTGTAGAGCCTTGTAGGTTCCAGTGAGGGCTTTCCGTTACCTGACGTGATCCTATTTCTAGTAATTTGTGTAATCTACACTCAGCACTACCATGGGGGCCTTTGAAGTCCTTGAAGAGGGAGGGTGTGGCCTTTTAAGTCACACATCTTGTGAGGAAGTACTGAGGCTACCCCAGTGAGGTCAGGTCCTGGGACAACCACATAGCCAGAAGAGGGCCTGGCTCTGTGGGAGTGAAGCTTGTGCCAAGACCAGGGCTGGGAAGACTCATCAAAGAGGAGTAAACACCATCACATGAGAGGTCTTCTCTATTCCTTCTGGTCTTTGTAGCTCAGGACTAAAGAATGTTGGCTGAGAGAGCATCGTCATGGATTGCCAAGCCAATAGTCAGCAGGATCCCTTAGCAGAAAGACAAACTCCACAGACTTTTGAGAGGTGGCTCAAGTTAAACAAAACCAGACTAATTCACCTTCATTCAGTCTCTCTAAACCTCCATTTTCTCCTGTGAAAAATGGGAGTCAGAATAGTACCCTACAATAGTACCTGTTGCTAGGTAAGATTCAATGAGCTAACAATACTTAACAGCCTACACTTAGAGCCTTCACTGTATTCCAGATTCTGCTCTTAGCACTTGAAATATAGCAACTGATTTAACCCTCACCACACTCCTATGAAATAAATGTGTTACATCATTCATATCAGTTTCCTAGGACTCTCACAACAAATTACCACAAACTTAGTGACTTAAAATAACAGAAATTTATTCTCTCACTATGTGGAGGCCACAAGTCCAGAATCAAGGAGTTAACAGGGTCAAAAGTTCTGGAGATTTCTTTCTTGCCTGTTCCAGCTCCTGCTGGCTCCTGGGGTTCCTTGACTTGTGGCTACAACACTTTAAATTCTGCCTCTGTTTGTATATGGCCTTTTCCCTCCTCTTTGACTTAGCAGGGCAGCAGTCATTCAGTGGATTCAGGGCCCACCTTCAATCCAGAATGAACTTATCTTAAGATCCTTAATTACATTTGCAAACACATTGCTTCTAAATAAGGTCATAATTGTAGTTATTGTCACTTTACAAATGAGGAAACTGAGTCACAGAAAAGTAACTTGTCCAACATTACAGTTATGTAAATATTGGGATCAAGAATTAAACACAGGCATCCTGGCCCAGAGGCTAGGCTTTTCACCACTGCCCTACTCTATCCATATGACTGGAGCTTAGTATAGTGCTGTATGTGGGAGCCAATTTTATCATCCAGAAATGAAAAGGGACTGACTTTAATGTCTGGACTGGAGGGACTATATGGATTGTTGTCACTGATGACACCAGATGTTGTAACTTTTAAAATACACCAATTCTACACCTCCTAAATAAATAAATAAATAAATAAATAAATAAATAAATAAATAAGTGAATAAGTAAGTAAATAAAATAAAATAGTCTTTGGTCCCTGATAGTAAGAAGCTTACAACTAAATGCCAGATGCTGAGATTGTGATTCTCAGGGAGAGGTTGACTTGTTCAGTCATAACTCTCGCAAAGGGCAATATAAGGATTTGGTCCTAGTCTCTCCACTCCATACCACTGCTTCAAAGTCCTGCATTGGAGACATGTAGAAATAACTCGGGTTCATTCCTTCTCAGTTGATCCCATGCAAAAGAACTCACCCAAATGGAAATAGAAAAATCTTAGTCTACTTCACACACACTCTCCCCACCCCATTTTTCCCAATTAACAAATTGAGAATCAAGTTTGAGGATAAAAGTTTAATTTGGTTGGATTTTTTCCTGCCTTTTTCAAATCAAGAAAGTTAGTACATTGTCAATAAATACACAATTGCTAAAACTGTACTTCATTTGATAATGACCAGTTGGTTAAAGGGCAAGAGGCAACGGAGACTGAGGGAAAACAAGATGGACGGGCAGGAGAGACAGTCAGAGAATAAGAGCAGAAGAAAGATGTGTATTGAGGGGAATGTAAAGAGAGGTAGAGAGACAGGTAATTGAGCAAATAACTCATGTCCTGTTCCACTGATTATTTTGAACCACAGACTTCAGAGGAAGTTGTTTATTTATGATCTCTTAGTTCTACTCCTTACAATGTTAATTAGTTGGCTATTCTCAGTTCACAGTTATCTTTCCCAAGAAAGGGGGTGCATTTATCTTAAACAAGCCTGACTGATCCAGGGTGGATGCCTCAGAGGTTCAGCTTTGGTTGGGAAGAGCCAATGTAGTGACACGCTGGCAGTGGAGACCTGAATTAGGAGGTGGAGGAAAAGCTCTTCCTGCCAATCGGATTCTGCCACCCCATGCTCCCCACGCCACAGTTCTTGCTGTGGGTTGTGCTCTTCTCAGATTAGCAGTAAGTAAGTGACTTTGCACTTGGTGTGCCTGACTCTAAAAATGTTAATGACTGCAAAAATAAAATGTCAACATGGGCTCTGTATGCGGGAAATTAGGAAGCAAAAAACTCCCCTTCCCCTCTAGCCTCCTCACTTCCTCCTACCATACTCTCTACCTCCTTATCCAGAACCCTCTGGCCTCTCCTAAATTCTTTTGCCCATAGATTGCATGGAGCACAATAGGTCTTTGTGGACATTGGGGAATCCCATATTCAAATATAGGAAGAAGGCTTTTCCCTCTAAGTGATATCACTGAGACTGCAGACAGGAATTCCCTGTGTCCCAGCCAACAAGCACAACAATCTCATGTATTGATGGTCTCTGCAGTAAGCACATTGCTTCCACTAAATGAATCCTCTTCCACATCTGAAACTGAAGAATTATGCCCTGGGGACTGTACACTTTCTCAAAGCAGCTGCATTTCTCAGCAAGCCTTGGCTGTAAACAATGAAAAAGGCTGAGAAAATCTGTACTGGCCATACATCACTAGTGTTGGGGTCATGGTGGGGGTGGGGTGAACTGACCCACCCAGGTGGCCTAGACTTATAGTCCCCTGTCTTCTATACCTTACATTAATAAATCCTCTCATTTCTACCTGCTCATTTTTATACCCATGAGGTACAAAAGTCAGAAGGAACATAAAAATATTTCTGCAACAAAATACGCCATAAATAAAATAAAAAATGACATAATGGGAAAATGTTCATAACAACCATGAAATAACTGGTTTTCTTAAAATCATTAAGAAAATGACCACCCCATCTAAATAGAAAAATAGGCAAACACAATTCAAAAAAATAAATATGTATTCTCAATATAGTAAATATATTCTAATTACCCTTGAAAATGTAAATGAAAAAAATAACAAGATACGTTTATCATTTAACAGAATAGCAAATTTTAAAAGTTTGATAAACATATAATAATGTTATACACTTATTGAAAATGGCCAAAATAAAAATAAAGACATTACCACATGTTGACAAGTATTCAGAACAACTGGAACTCTTGTAAATTGCTGTTAAGAATGCAAAATGGCACAGACACTTTTAAAAGAATTTGGCAGTTTCTTATGAAGTTAAACATATACTTACACTATAATGTGGCAATCCCACTTTTAGGTATTTACCCATGAAGAGTAAGGACATATGTCTACACAAAAAAAACTATCTAAATATTTCTAATTACTTTATTCATCACCAGAAAACTCAACCAAATGCCCATCAACTAGTGAATGTACCGAAATAGTAACATAGCCATACAATGGAATTCTACTCAACAATGAAAAGGGCATAAATTATTAATAAATGCAACAACATGGATGAATCTCAAAAGCATTATGCTAAGTTAAAGAAATCAGACTCACAATACTATGTACCATATTATTGCATTTATATGATATTCTGGAAAAGGCAAAACTAAGGACAAAAAATTAAAACAGTGTGCAAAGGTGCAGAGACAGAGAATCAACTACAAAGGTCCAAAGGAATTTTTTGAGATGATAGGATACTCTTGATTGCAGTGGTGGTTAAATGACAGTTTAATAAATGTATACATTTATTAAAATTCATATAACTATACTTGAAAGAGTGAATTTTACTGAAAATTCAATAAAGAAATTGTATATATCAACAAGGATGTGGGAAAACAGTCATATCTTACATGTTAGTAGGACTACTTATAACAGCAAGACTAAAAATTACTAATGGTCCATTAATTGAGGTTTGACTGTATAAATTCTAGTACAGTTATATAATACATAATATTATGCAGGCAAGGAAAAGATTGAGATCCATGAATGCTGATTCAAACTGTGTTCAAACATTTTGTTAAGAACAATAACAGAATAATTTGTGCAGTGTGTTCTCATTGGGTAAAGGCATAAACATGCCTGAAAGGTTATATAGATTCACTAGGAGGACTCACAAGACTCAGTATGTGGTCATACTTGTGGCTAAGATTCCTTAGAGTGAAAAAATATTAAGTGAAATCAGCAAAGAGGGAAAAAATGTATAAGACTGAGTCTGGGGAAAACTAGATAGATGCAAACTTCCAATGGTCTCCCCGCAGTAGAGAATATAGGACACACTTAATTCCCCCAGCAATAAATTGTGATAACACATTTGAAATGTAGTCTGTTAGGGAAGCACACAAAGAGGGAAGCACACAGTTGCCAGGGCTTTCTTTGGGGGCCAGTCACATAGGCACCTTCCATCCAGCATACATCAATATTCCTACTCCCAAGAGGAAAGTAGGTGCCCAGCACAAATAGTCCAGGGACAGCAAGCCAATCTCTTCAGTTCTCCAGAAAGGTCAGAACCCTTCTCATATCCCAGATCCCATCACTAGCCATGGGCCAACCCAACCAACAAGCAGGTCCCCCAAGGATAGCAGTCCCAAGCCTGCATGTTAATTTCCTTCCGCACTGAACAATTCTTAATATATTTTACCACAACCCCTTTTTACTTCCTCACTCCTTTCCCTCCCTTCCCTCTTCTTCCTCTGGCCCTCCCCTATCTTGCTTTCTTCCTAATTCTCTAAGCAATTTGAAATTCTTAAAGAAATTCCTGATAATCCAGACTTTGAGTTGACGGTTTCAAGTTTGGAGTAAATGCCAAAGATTGTAGGAGCCTGGAAGATGGGCATTGGGTGAATGGGAAGTGTGTGCATTGGTGGTTTGATGTTGACTTTGCTGATTTTCTGCCCACTTTATTACCCTACTAGTCACTCAGCAACCTGGTTAGTCCAAGCAGCCATCTCTGGGTCCCCATTCATTCATTCTTTCCAGATCAATGTCATCTCTTTTGTATACTTTGAGGTAAAATGATCAGGTCTCACTTGGTCAGGTTTTGAGTAGATTTAAAGCTTTATCTTGAGGGAGTTTTGGCACCTCCTCTTAGGCACCTCTACCTGCCCACCCCTTCAGGCCTGGTCCCCCACCCCCAACTGCCCTCCCCTTCAGGCCTGATCCCCCCCAACTGCTCTCCTCTGCAGGCATGGGTCCCCCCCCCCAACTGCCCTTCCCTGCAGGTCTGATCACCCCCAATTTCACTCCTCTGCCAATCTGGTCACCCCTAACTGCCCTCCCCTGCAGGCTTGATCAACTGCCCTCCCTTGCAGACTTGGTCCTCCCAACTGTCCTCCCCTGCTGGCCATCTGTGGTGGCCATCTTGTGTCCACATGGAGGCAGTCATCTTGTGTGTTGGAGTGATGGTTAATTTGCATATTACTCTTTTATTATATAGGATAGGGACCTGGTGCACAGGTGGGGGCTGGCTGGTTTGCACTGAAGGGTGTCCTGGATCAGGGTGAGGGTTCCCTTGGGGCATGGGGTGGCCTAAGCCAGGGGCCTGTGGTGGTTTGCAGGCTGGCCATGCCCCCCAGGACCCAAGCAGAGGCCCTGGTATCTGAGATTTATTTATCTTCTATAATTGAAATTTTCTAGCCTTCAATGATTCCATGTGTCTCAAAATAAAAGTCAAACTCTTTAACAACAATTTTAAGGCTATGTTCCCACACAATTCAGGTAAGTTCAAGATATTAGTCTCTAAATTGGTTCTTCTTTTTTCACATCCTTATTCCTTGTACAATGCTCCTGGTTCTTCTGCTTAAAACACTCTTTTTTCCTCTATTCTTTATCTAGCTAACTCCAAATTGAGGAAATTGAGGCTGAGAGTCATCAATTTATGTGTCACAGCTTCTAGGAAGTCTTCCTGAAAGTCTCTTGCCCCTCTTCTAATGATGAATTAAATCTATGCATCTGTCTCAGCACCCCTCCCACAATACTACCATAGCCTTTCACTAGTGTCAGTCTCTTGGAGGAGAACACCTTGAGAACAGAGTGTACCTTTTAGATCTCCAGAAACCATCAAAGGTCTGTCCTATGTCATTATTATTCCCTATGTCAGTTGAATAAATGAATGGATAAGATTGATTTGAATTTTTATACACAATGGTTTCCATCAAGAAAAGGGGGGTGGATTTATTTGATTGTTACAAATGTGTTTTAACTTCTCAACTCCATGGTTCTATTTTTAGTGAGCTGCCAGGCAACCTCAACTTCAGTTTGCATGTGTTGTAGGAAGCAAAGAGGACAGATGTTTGGGCAGTAAATCCCAAACCTGGATCCCAGAGCTTAGTCATAAACTCCATGGAATATTTTCTCACTGAATTACCAAAAATAATAGACTCAAATGATATTTTACAATAGAAGGAACCACACATTTAGTCCTTTTTAAGCAACCATGGTTAACTCTGCAATTGTTTTGAAAAAATAAGTCACTCTAATTAAATAGAGGCAATACATTGGGTAATAATGCATCTCCTTATTTATGACTATAATGACTTAATAGGATGGCATTGCAACTCTGCCTTTTACTAGCTGTGTGGCTTGGGCAAGTTACTTAACCTTTCTAAATTCTATCACTTACGTTGGAAAACCAATGTGAGGACATAGTGAGCTCTGTATGAAAGGAGTGATTAGAGAGATCCCAACCAGTCCCATGGCCTCAGTGACTACTATTCTTATGTGGAAAATACTCTAATTTATATTTAGTACAGATTTATGTGTTCTTGACCTTTCAGCTGCCCCCTCAACCTTTTAGCTTGGATAATTCATAGGCACCTCAAACCTATTCTGCCCAAACAGAATTCATGCTTTCCCCCTCCTCCCACACCTATTCCTCCTATAGCTTTCCATATCTCAGTATCTAGAGCTCAGTGAACTTCTCTATTAGTCATCCAGTTGTAACACCAAAAACAATGTCATCTTCCTCCATTCCCTCCTCACCCTGGCCCTTCACATCCAGGCAACCCACTCATTCAGCAAATGTTACTGAGACCTTGCATCCAGTCCCGAGAGTATGTCTCCCAAAGATTCTGATGCCCACCCCTCCGCCAGCACACCGCCCCCTTCTTAATGCAACCACCACCACCACCACCTCCCACAGCACGGCCCTAGCTGGTCTCCCTGCATCCACTCTTGCCTCTTGACAATTTGCTTTCCACACTGCAGCCAGAGCGATCTTTTTAAAGTGTCTACAATAATCACATCACCCACTAGTTTCTTAAAATACTTCTTAGCCCCCCCATTACTTTAGAATAAGGACCAAAGTCCTTCATGTAAACCACAGGCTCTACATGTTCTGTCCCTCCTGGGTTTCTAGCCTCTTATTCACCATTTCCTCACTCTTCACATTTCACAACTTTTCCCCCCACTTTTTTGGTATCTGTGATTCTTTACCATATAATTCCAATAGAATAAAATTTTAATCCCCACTTCACCATTCCACCTCTGTCAAAGGGTCCTAGAGCAGTTTTTCACTCTCCCTGGAATAGTCTTCTCCCACTCCCTTTGCTTATCTATTTTCTGCTCAGCCTTCAGATTTCAGCTAAAAAGTCACTTCCTCGAGGATGCCTCAGAGACCCCATCCCATGAATCCCATACTAGCTGCATTCCTCATATCACTCTAAATTTGTACTTCATATTACTCTAAACTCATTCTTTATATCACTCATTCTTCATACCTCTAAGGCCATTGTAATTAGTTATCTACATGTTTAAGTGTGCCACCACACCAGTCATTCTCAATCCTGGCTGCACATAGATTCACTGGGGAACTTCATGGAAAATACAAATTCCAGAGTCCCACCCCAGACTAATTAAATATGAATCACTGAGGTGGAGTCTCCTCTTTGCTATTTTTTAATGGTTTCATGGTGCATCTAATGTGCAGCCAAGGTTGAGAACCACTGATTCAAAGCGGGAAAGACCATGTCTGCTTATCAGTAGTCACTCAATAAATTATAACTGTAGTTACGTCTATTGTTGTTATTATGATGGTCAATTTGCTATGATTAAAATCATAACTTTTTTCATATTTTTGGCATCTGTTATTCCAAGCAAATAAAGTTGTAACAACAAAATCATCTTCTTAGAATTCAGAAAGTTTTTCTATTTTTCTGTCTACATAGAGCTTCAATTAAGGACTTTGCCAGAATACACTAGACATAATGTTTTCACAAGCCACATCTCCAAAGTGGAACAAAATACAGCATATTAAGAAATTCAGTTCTTATCATGCAACTTCTTTTTGTGTAATTATGTATCAATAACCATCGTGCCTTTCTAATTTTATAATGACATGAGTTAATTAGATTGACCACTGCCTGCTCATTTGGCTTTTACTCTTCTCTATTACAGATTTTCTCTCCTATTTGACTTTACTCTTCTCTATTACAGATTTTCTCTCCTATAACTGGACCTATTTTACTAAGCAAAGATCAACCCCACTCCCTATTCTGGCTTAGTGGTTAAGACGGAAGTTTCTTCGGCTTGTAGTTTTCTTGTTCAAAGAACCTTCTAAAAATGTAGTTTCTGTAACCCAGTTTTCAACCATTAACTTGCTCAGAATCACCTGAAAGACTTGTAAAAATAGGAACTGCTGGGCCCCAACCTCAGAGTTTCTGATTCAGTCTGTCTGGGGTGAGACCAGAGAATTTGCATTTCTACCAAGTTGCCAGGTAATGCTGCTGCTGCTGCTGCTGGTCCACAGACCACACTTTGAAAACCACTGTTTTAACTCATAATTCACTAGCTACACCCTAGTTAATGACTGATAATTTTTTTAAAAAATAGAGAAGAGCAGCTGTGAGGCCTTTTAGGGGTACAATGGGTGAAGACTCCCCAGTTTATTCTTTACATTTAAAGCATGACCATCAGCCTTTCTCCAGGGTTTCAGAGGGATTTTCTACATGCAATTTTTTTTAAACAAGTCAACATAACTCGCTCTTTTTATGAGAAAGAGATTATGAAGGTATGTGGGGCCAGCACACCACCCATCAGTTCCTAACGGGCAGTTCCCTCAGCCAGCTTTGTGAATTCACCTTCAGGATTGTTGAACACAAGGGTGGGAGGAGGACTGAAATAGCAGCTATGGAATTTCTAAGAAGTTCTTCAAAGAAGCAAGCTTCAAAATCACTTTGGGAGGAAAGGGTAGGATAAGGAATTCTAAGTCACCCCAAAGGAAGTTACTGAGCCCAATGCCAGCACCCTGGCAAATTGCCAGGCAGGGGAGCAAGCCGCTATCCCTGGAATAAACAGCCAGTGAACAGAATTTAACCTTTGCAGTTGCTCACTATGCCAATGTGATGCATTCAGATGCATACAACAACACATCCTCATTCTCCAAGGGGAGCAACTGGGATACGACAGGTTTCCTGTGCTGCCTCATTTAGGAGCTTGTGGGGCACTCTTAGGGTGACCAAACTGTTCCACTTTGTCCAGGACCATCCTGCTTTTAGCATTTTCTTCAGATCCCCATCTTCTCTAATTACCCTCTCTCTTGTACCATTCCCACTCAACCTCATTGCTACCTTCTTTGCAACTACCAGGTATACAGGTACCCTCCCCTCCAAGATGCACTCTCTCCTGGTGTGGTAGGCAGTTAGACAGACATGAGCAGAGCAAGGAGATAGGCCAGAGACAGGTCACTAGGGCAGAAAGCTATAGGTGCCTAACCACGGGCAAAACTGGGAAAACAAGGACCTTCTCCCAAGGTGACCTTTCTTCCTCTAGCATATCACTGGTCATTCAATTTAGACCCCTTGACTTTTCCTTCCTAGAGTTAACATCTAGGCCTCAGTTGTATTTCAGCTCCAGGCCCAGAAAAGCAGCAAAACCCGGCAGATGACGCCAGGATTAGATACATTGACTACCCACAGATCTGGTGCCAACCAATCAGCAGAGATGGACCCTGAAAGGCCACACCTGGAAATCTGATGAATATTCTATTGAGATCCTCCCCTGGGACTTCCCCTAAAATCTCCACTCTTAAAAGCCCTTGGGACAAGGACCCTGGGCGCCCTGGCTCCTGCCCTCCCTTTCTCCCCAACCCCATATCCCTACCCCTGGCGCCAGTCAGTACCTTTACCTTCCTCTCTCCTAAATTCCAAGGGCCCCTTCTTTTGCTTCTGTAACTTGTTTACTGGGCCCATTTCTTCTTCTGCTTACTTCTACCTCTGTGACTTTCTAAAGTTTTAGTCTTGGCTCTTTCCTAGCCAGAACTCAAGTACCAAGGTTGCTGAACCAAGATCCAGTCTGGATATAGCTTTTTAAGATGAAAAAAATCTCAAAGTTGAAAGGATTCTTAGAATTCACACATTCCAAGGTTCCTAGTCCTGACTGAACAGGACAGTCACTTGGGACTTTTTCCAGCCCTATCCAGGCAATTGCATTAAAATCTCTGGGGGCAGGGCCCAGGCACTGGTCATTTTTAAAGCAGTCACGTGATTCTAATGTATAGCCAAACTTTCGAACTTCTACGTTGCCAATCCAGTTCTACAAAATTCTTAGGTATTACCGCGTTTCCGTAGTGTAGTGGTTATCACGTTCGCCTCACAAAATTCTTAGGTATTTAACTTCTGCAGTAAATAAACTGTTCTAATGGGGACAAAAGAGCATGTCCATGTAGTAGGGGCCATTGCCAAACATCTGTAATTGCTAAGAAGCTCTTATCTTGACCCAAGATTTTATTTCATTCCAACTTCCACTCATTGATCCCAGCTCTAAGCTATGAAACAAAACAGAGTATATTTACTTCTTTAATAAATTTTTTTTTCACATTCTCAAAGATAGCCAGTATATGAATCCCATCCTCAAGTTCCTTGTCTTGAGGCTAAGTAACCCAGCTCCATTACCATTCTTTACATAACAAAATTGCCAGATCTCATCTCCCTAATTACCCTCTATTTCATGCCCTGTTTGTTAATATCCCTCTCAAACACACTGCTCTAAACTAAGGATGATACAAATATAGTGCAGTTATTACATTCTTAATCTGGAAACTTAACTTTAATTGGCACCCCCTAATATGTCTAGTTATTTTAGATACTCATATTGAGATTTTGTGGTTAGGTAAAATCTAGAGATATTTTTCACATGAACCTCCAAGTCAGGATTCTCACCCCGTGTGTATCATTTAAATGTCAACCTCATGGCTCCAGCCCATCTTTCCAGCTTGATGATACTTGATTATTTTATGTAATACATTGTATGCTCACTAAAAAACTATATATGGTTGGCAGATTTGCTAAACATGCTATATATCTCTTCATCCAAATTACTGATAAATTATGCCTTATAAAACTGGGAAAAGGACAGAACCTTATGGTATATTCCCCTAATAACCTATCTTCAAGGTGAATTTCAAACCATTTGTCAACAGGATATAGCCATGATTTGTGCCAATACCAAATCTCTTGATTGATTCTTATCCCGTCCATATTTCTCCAAGTCATCTTTAAGCATATCATGAAAGGCTCTGTAATACATTTTCTCATGTTGAAGTACTTATAAGTAAGATGATAAAATATCTGTAATTTGTTTTAAAATATTCCAATACCAACAACAAAAACACTTGGTGGAGGGGAAAGTAATAGAGGAAACAAAAATCTCAGGATATTGCTAATTATTGAATATGGGTAAGTGGGTATATAAAGTGTATTATACTATTCTCTTCCTCTTCTTTGAAATTTTATGAAACTAAAAAAATTTCAGGAACCTCTTGCTATAAAACTGGCATAATTTATTAAATCTAGCACCCTCCTACACATCTTTTAAATTGGAATAACTTGATATGCCCTGATTTAGCAAATCCAAGCCAGTTTTAAGTGATGCTAACAATTTTCCATGTTTACTTCAAGATTTTCTGAGAACCAACTTCATGTGGAGTTTCCTGAATCTGTCCATTCCATATTTTATGATTTAGGTGAATAACTCTGAGAGTTTACAGAGCATCGTCTTTGTAAAGTTCTTAAAGTCATTTAGAAAAGTTAGGGGCTCTCAATAACTTCCCACCTGGTTCAACGACTTCTTAATGATGCATATTTTACTTTTAATTGATTGAGCTACATTTTTCTAGAATGAAGCAAATAGAAGTTCAGATGTTCCAATTTCTTTGCATGATCCATTACATTGTGTCTCCCTCTTCCTGTTCATGTCTTAGCACTGAACCGTCACTAAAATAACATTTTTTGTTATCTTTAGCATTTTTTCCTGCATGCTTCATCTCCAAATGTCTAAACATTCTTCTCAGTTACTTGCCATCTTTTTTCTCTGTTGTACAAATCCTTAGGGGAAACTTTTTCTTTCATAAAGTCATGGTCATCATAGAAATTTTTAGAAAATAAAGAAATATGTGAAAGAAAATTAAACTTACCCATGATTTCTGAGCTTCTTATCAAAGTCCCTCTGATCAAATAAATGTTTTAAATGCCTTTCACTTTTCTTACCAATTAAGATACTTATGATTTCATAATCATATTCCTCGTTTGGTTGATATTTCACTTTTAGGCTCTTATCTTTTTGAGCCATATTCTTTAGCAAATCTGAGTATGAGATCTCACCTATCAGCTTTCTGATTTTTTTTTTTTTTAAATCTGCCTGTTTAGAAAATGAGGCCATGTGTCTGGTTGCCTTATACAATATTTTCCTCCTTCAGGACTATTAATGCCTAAATGAACTACCATCTTAACCACAACTTTCTTTTGAATCAGAGTTAAATCAAGGAAGAAGGGTACCAATATCTTTGTCTAATTTGTATAAACTATCTGCAAGAACCTTGTCAGGTGGCTCAGTTGGAGTGTCGTCCTGTGCACCAAAAGGTTACAAGTTCCATCCCCAGTCGGGCATGTACAGGAGGCAGCTGATCGATGTTTCTTTCTCACATTGGTGTTTCTCTCTCTGTCCCTCTTCTTCTCTAATATCAATTTAAAAACAAACAAACAAACAAGCCCTGACCCGTTTGGCTCAGTGAATAGAGCCAAGGTTTTGATTCCAATCAAGAGCAAGTACCTTGGTTGCGGGCACATCCTCAGTAAGGGGTGTGCAGGAGGCAGCTGATCAATGTTTCTCTCTCATCAATGTTTGTAACTCTCTATCACAAACAAACAAACAAACAAATATATCCTTAGGTGAGGATTAAAAAAGGAAAAGTATCTTCAAAGAAAATCAGAAATTTTTTACATGCTTTATTTTTGGAAAATTAGGTTCCCATTATATATCTAGATAAAGAACAGTGTTTCAGAATTTCATAACTGAATGGGGCTAGGGTCGGAGATAATGGAGGAAAGTATTGCCAACATCTATTGAGGCTTTCTTTGCATTTACTATTCTTAAAGGTCCTGTAAGATAAGTACTGTTTTAATCTCTGTTTTACAAATAAGGAAAATGCACATGAGATAGAGATAGAGTAAGTAAGTTCACCAAGAACAGGGTGGTAGAATTTCTTCAAAATACTAATATAGTTTGCAAAACCCTCTGTTAGTTGAAGTATTCCATTGATAGTCTATTTAGCTTCTGTCCTTGCTTTGTAACTTGTAATAGAAACAGTGGGGTAGTTTATCCTATACTCATACAACAATGTCCTTTTCACTCTCCCTTCTTTGTATTATTACCCAAAGCCCTTCATGGAGCTGCCAATCTTATGTTTCTGTATATTTATACAGACAAGCAATATCTTTAACATTCCCTCTCTGTCCTAAAACATCCATGTCTTTGAATAAGAATGACTTTATTGCCCTTAATCAGTTAGGAGCCCATCATTCTAAGCCTTTTGTGACATGTGGAACCTCCAGTTTAGTATGTAGAGTAGAAGTAGCATATCAATTTTAATATGTTAAACTTTGATCTGAAAAAAAATGCAAATAGTCAAAATAAAGCTTAAAATACTAAACTGAATAAATTTCCCTAAAAGTTGTATCAATGAATCACATATGTACTCTCCTTTTTCTCTCTCAGTTCTTTTTCTGGAAATTAATAGTTTGTTATGCTTCACATTGGATGCGAAATAAATGGGGGAGAGGGGAGCAAAACAAAAGCTAGAAGTTACTAGATTGGGATCTTAATTAAGTCACATTCTCAACTTTTGTTTCCTCAACTGTAAAATGAGAATTAATGGTAATACCTGCTTGACAACTAGGGTTGGTAAGAGGATTAAATTTAATTAAAGAATGTATAAGAAGCTGCCCTGTGAACTGTAAATTCATTTGATTATGATGTTTATGATACTGATGATTATAGTTCACAAGGCCATGACTTCATTTGTAACCAATATATAAAACCAAATATGTAAATATACAATAACCAAGTAACCAGAGTTTTTTATATCTGTAAATGGTGTTGAAAAGTTTTAAATTTCCCAAATTTCCAGGATTCCTTTTTTCCTCGTGATAGGAAAGTCTAGAGTGGCCCAACTGGCATGGCTCAGTGGTTAAGTGTCCACCTATCAACTAAGAGGTCACAGTTTGATTCCCAGTCAGGGAAAATGCCCAGATTGTGGGCTTAACACATTAATCCCCATCAGGGGCCATGCAGGAGGCAGCTGATCAGTGATTCTCTCTCATCACTGATGTTTCTATCTCTCCCTCTTCCTTCCTTTCTGAAATCAATAAAAATATGTTGTTGTTTTTTAAAGGAAATTCTAGGGTGGATGAGAAGATTCCTGTCACTTTGACATTTGCCAGCTTTTGCTGCTAACAGAGGGAACTGGGGAGCCAGAATCTAGGACTAAGCCTGGCTTGGTGGGTACTGGCCCTGAGTTGCCCTCTTCCTTGGAGAGCAACAACAGCCTCAAATTCTATCATCAGGGTTCACTTTCTCAGGCAAAGAAGTGGAATGCAATCAGGAAGCAGGGGAAACCCACACCTTCTCCCTCCCCTGCTGGTCCTGCCCCTTCCTCCAGGCTTGCCTTGCAGGATCCTTTCAAGGCAATATAGAAGTCCTTGAGCTCAAATTACCCTCTATCATCCATTGCTTCTCACTCTACTGATTTCCAATTTGAGGGGGTTAAAGAAGAAATACCTCTGGTGGCCTGAAAAGGAGCTGTGTGGTCCTTCACACCTTAGAGTGAATTGTTGAGATGGACTGTTTCCCAAAGCCTGGCTGTGACAAAGCTAAACAGAGGAGTTTGGAGACAATAGGAAGGGAAGGAAGGGGCAAACCACTTCTTGGGATGCTTGGGAAGCAAAGGGCTTTAGGGCAATAGGGCAGGAGAACATAGAGTCAGGAGGCAGAAGAGAGGCTCAGAAATGAGGCCTTAGACAACACATGTACTTCACCAGCACCCAGTTTACCAACTACCCTCCCTATCTCCTTCTTGCCTCCTCCGATGAAAAGAGCAGCATTGCAGGACCCCAGAGAAGAAAAACTCCTGTTATCCTCACAACCCTCTTCCTCGTTGTCTGTTGCATTATTCATGAAACCCTCACAGCACTGTAGACATCATTAATCCATCTGCACTTGAAGAAACCATGGCTCAGAAAGTTGAGTAATGTGCTCATGGCCACACAGAAAATGCAGAGTGGGATTTGAACACAAACCTGTCTGAACCTGGAAATTCTATACTCTTTATTAAATGACACCCATTTAACTCTTCTCTCTTCTATCTCTTCTACCCCCATCTTAGCCCCCTGCCCACTTCCTTCAGCCAAGTGTGGCCAGTTTACATAGCCACCTTCTGAGAAAGGTTGCTGTAAGTGGTTTCCACCTCATAAGTTGCTAGGTTGGGTTTTGTGGCTGACCTTCCTGTCCTGTGACCTTATGATCTTGGCCACAATAGATTGTTCCAGCAACTGCTGCTTGGGCTAGACCTGCTTTACCTCATTTAATCCTCACAACAAAGCTGCAAACTAAGTACTAATATTAATCCCATTATAGAGGTAGGAAAACTGACACTCAGAGAAGTCACCTGCCTGAGGTTGTACAACTAGAAAGAGGCAGAACCAGATTGGAAGGTTGGTTCATCCAAACGCTTGAACACTCTGCTCTACCTCTTTGGGAGGAAGTCAAAAGGCCCACTTGAATGTAGTCAGTGATGGCAGAGGGAATTGTCCTGCCACTGCAGCAGGAGATGCAGAGTACAAAGTCAGAGGAGAGCTGAGTTTTTACAATGGAACAGTGATCAGATAGGTGATTTCCATAGTGGCTGTCCCAGCATTGACTTGACACTATGCCCTCATCAAAGGTGTTCCCTCTCAGCTGATAATGCAGCAGTAGAGCCTGTTACCTGTGTTTCCTGACTTTTCCACATGGGCCTGTCAACCCTCTCAGCTCAGGTAGCTAAATCCAGTCCTTGTCATCTGTGCCTCACACATATACACTCCCTTAGGCTTAAACTCCCTGCAACACACCCCATCATGCCTGCAACACACCCCATCATGATCTTGGTCTCATGGAATGGAGGTGTAAGAACCTTAAAGCCTTACAAATGCTTGAATCCTACTCCCAACCCCAGCCTCCAGTTTTACTTCCTCCTCCAACAAGTAACTCTCTCCACTCCTTCTTCATTGTCTGCCAGCCCTGGAAGGAGCACAGAACTAGGGGTGCTTTCCAACAGGCCCTGAGTGTTCAAGGGTGTACATCTATCAATAATATTTCCTGGGGGAACAGCACGTCAGATGTGCTACTCAGAAGGCCATACAAGTATTGACCTCCAGAACTTCCACTTTCCATGTCCATCAAGGACTTAGGGTGGCTGGGGAACAAAGCTAGAATCTCCTCCAGGCTTCTAAACCCTGCAGTTAGCACCACTCTCTACACAAAACATAAGAGCTCATAGGAGGCCACACTTCTGTGAGGTTGACAAGAGCAAAGAGCTGCTGGTGAGAGTCTGCCAAAATGCTAGCTAACACGCCAGAGACATTTTTAGTGCTCCCATAAAGTCTGTGTTTTCTAAGGAACTTGTATTCGTGAGAGCTGGTGCTTTATTTTTAGATGTCACACAGGATGGGCTATCCCAAGAAAGATCCAGGAATACAAAAAGCTGGATTTCCTGGCTGAATTCAGTGCCTCCTCCCTTTGATTTATCTTATGGCTAATCTGGCAAATGGTCAAATTGCTACCCTCATCTTTACTACAACAACAAAAAAAGCTGGACAAGAAAATCGCTTGGTTATATAAAGCATCCCACCATATTCCCCTCTCAGGAGGACAGGATACAGAAATAAAAAACACAAAGAAAACATTTTACTAGTAACTTGTATTTTACATAGATCTTCTACCTCTCTCTACCCTTCTTTGCAGGACTCCTACTGTTCTATTACTGAGTCACCAAATTGTTTCTCTCCGAATTTGACTTTCCTTTCCATAATCAGTAATATCTAGAAGCTAAGTTCCCAAAGCAACCACAAATATTTGTTCTTCTTTCTGCCATGTGACTTACCCTAAAAGTAAGCTCAGATATTTTTCCTACCATCAAAATGCCAAGAAGAATATAAATAGATAGTAGTTTTTTATGCATACTTGTGAAATAGAGAAAGTGTAACGCTACTTGAACAAAATTTCTAGGAATACTGTGAGAGTCCTAAAATAAAAAATAATATAAAAATGGTGGTGTTATATTATTATGTCTTGAAAATGGAACAAGCAAAGGAAGGCTTTGAGAAAATGGATTGAAACAAGCTGATACACATAGGCTCACACACACTCTAACAGTAGAATTTGTTTTCTTTTTTTAGAAAGAGGGTAGCAAAGAGAAGAGTAAAATTTGCTCTGAGGTCTAGTCAAGATTAAACTTTTTCCTTTGAAATGCCCCCTTGATGTGCCAGCCAGTGACCCGGAGAGACCTCCATCTGAAGCTGACAGTACTTGAAACCAATTAACAAACAAGATTTGCTTTCTGTTTTCACATGACTCTGGGTGGGATGACCTTCCAGAAATCCTGGATAAAGTCTCCAATTTAAGGCTCCAACACTGTAATGACCCCACTACACAAATCAAGGTGAATTACAGAGCTTCCAAACTAAACAGGGGCTAGCAAATGTCAGTGTTACAATACAGTAGTGATGCTCATAAAACTTTACATTTTATGTTGTTGTTTTTTTGTTGTTTTAGTTTTTGTTTTTTTGTTTTTTTCAATAAAAGTAGTAACCAACAAAAACAACATACCTAAAACCCTAATTTAAAAAGGAATAAGTAGAAGTAAGTAGCCCCCAGTCCTGGAAATTAAAATTGTGTGAGAGTGAAACATTGATCGGCTGCCTCCTTTACACCCCCTATTGGGAATCTAGCCTGAAACCCAGGCATGTGCCCTGACCAGGAATGGAACCTGGAACCCTTCAATTCATGGAATGATGTTTAACCAACTGAGCTACTCGGGCTAGTCCTGGAAGGAATTGTACCCACCCTTTGGGAGAATCTGGGCAAACTCCTTAGCTAAATCCATCCCAGAATGTGTAACAGGCTACCCAGGTCCTGGTCCTTTATTCATCACCCTAGTACTAGAGCCTGATGAAAAACGTTGAGCAAATTGGTAGGGGGCTGACTCCCTCTACTGGTTTGAGTCCACTCCTTTCTCATAGGATCTGGTCTGTTTCCGGTGTCTTCCTGGTGCTCATTCAAAACTCCCTGTCCAATAATTTGGTCAGAGACCAAGAATGTACTCCCCAATGCCCCTGCAGCTGGACACACACCTTAGATCATAGCCCTTGAATACAGCCATTGCCTAGATCAAATATAAGTTTATTCCTCTCCTTTGGTTGCAATGATCTACCCGGGACAACTTTCTTTTACTCTCTCCCATCTGCAGAGAGCTTCAGGCACATCTCATGTCTACAGATGTTTGGGGAAGGAAAAAATTACAAAGAGCAGACATATGAGCTCAGAAAACAAAGCAGTCTATTGAGGATTTAGTGTAGGCGCTAACAGACAAAAACTTTAATAGTCATTGCTGTCTTGAGACCGTGAGAAAAAATAAAATAAATAATAGTCATTGCTGTCTTATAATTTCATTCATTCATTATGTACTCATTATATATTCATACTTGTACTGATATGGATCACAGATTGCCTGGAGAATGCTTGGTACTGGATATATAAATATGAATAAGACTTACTCAGAATGTCAATGTTATCACCTTGACCTAGCAAGTGAAAGTATTTATGTCTGCTTTGCTCTGTTAAAGAAAAGAGAAAGATGCAGCACATATAGTAAATCATACGTATACATTGTTTTGTGCCATTTCGTGTAAAGGACTTGAGCATCTTTGAATTTTCATATCCACAGGGAGGGCAAGAGGGGTCCTAGAACCAATCCCTTGCAGATATCAAGCAACACGTTAAGTTCTGAGGGAGTCAAAAGTTACACTTGGATTTTTTACTTTGTGGGCAATCAGTGCCCCTACCCCCTGAATTGCTCAAGGGTCAGCTGTGTAAGATAATACAATCAACACTATCAGCTACAATTAGCACAGAATGTAATGCATGAGCTTCATTTCTATAAGTCTTGAGTCTGGCATTTCTAGGTCTGCCATCACCCTTTGGCCCTCCGATTATATGGCCTTGGCCTCACTTCCTCACCTCTAATGGGACTATCAGTATTTCCCAGCTCATAAGATTGTTGTAAAGGTTAAATGTATACAAAGTACTTAATATGGTACCTGGAAAACTCCTGTTTACATTCTGTTTTTCTTTACAAATATTCATATATTTTTATGCACATTACATTAACAAGATTATTTCATTTTTCAATATCACCTTCTAGCTTGTGTCTTGGGTTAATACAATTGTAATTGGTCTTGAAAAGGAGATTGAAAGTAAAAGCAGCGAGCCAGTGTTGCTTAGTGGTTGATTATCAACCTATGAACCTGGAGGTCAGGGTTAGATTCCAGGTCCAAGGCATATTCCCAGGTCGTAGGCTCAAGCCCCAGTGGGAACGTGCAAGAGGCAGTTGATCAATGATTCTCTCTCATCATTTATGTTTCTATTTCTCTCTCCCTCTCCCTTCCTCTTTCTGAAATGAATAAAAATATTTTTTTAAGTAAAGTAGTAACCAACAATGACAACATACCCGTAACCCTAATTAAAAAGGAAATACCGTATTTTTCGGACCATAAGACGCACCAGACCATAAGATGCACCAGTTTTTAGAGAAGGGAAATGAAGAAAAAAAGATTCTGAAACAAATAGTGTCCTAAAATATTTTATGTGCATTAAAACCCAACATCACAGTCATAAACACATGTAATCAACCCTGTAAAGTAAACAGCAGCATTTAGAACCATTTTAGAGCCGGGCAAGCACACAGAGACCACACAGAGCCGGGCAAGTAAAAAAACTTTTTTTTTAAAGTATATGTGTAGGCTATATTTGGACCATAAGACGCAGGGATTTTTTCCCCCCACTTCTGGGGGAAGAAAAGTGCGTCTTATGGTCCGAAAAATACGGTAAGTAGAAGTAAGTAGCCCCCAGTCCTGGAAATTAAAATTGTGTGAGAAACTTAGTAAAACTACCACCTATTAGGAAAGATGTTAGAGCTCATGAAACTTCCAGGGTTAAAACTAAACTAATCACAGGACACATTAATAAAATGACAGCATTCCATTCAGGCTCAGTCTTCAGAGCACATCTGGTCTCTGTTTTATAGACACCACACTCAAAAGTGAAACCTTGACAGCCAGGAACTGATTCTAAGCACTCCAAAATGTTAAATAAGTAGAGCCTGACAAAAGAATGAACTGCTGCAGGAGAGCCTAGGCCTCTTTAGGCTGGGGAATGGCAAACATGGAAGAGTCATGACAATATCGTTTTTAGCATCTGTGGGACTAGCTTATAAAGGGGATTTAGATTTGGTCCATCTCTATGGCCCAGAGTGTAGAACTAGTAGTGCTAATAGCAGAGGGAAGGTGTACGGGAGGAGAAGGTGTACGGGAGGAGATGTAACTCAATTAAACGTTAAAAAGATCCGATCTTTTTAACAGAACTGTCTAATGTAGTAAGACGTTGGTCTCTGAGGGTTAGGGGAGGTAAAGTATAGGAGGGCAAGAGACTGTAAGGGCTCAACAGAGAATCCAACTTGGTCAAGAAGCTGGACTGTGGATTTGGCTGGTACATGATACATTTTCAGGCATTCATGGCAAGAAAAATAAAACATGATATATCCTCTAAAACCCATTAACTACAAAATGAGGAAAATAATAATACTGGCAGTATGTGTGAAGATCATAATATGTAAGAAAGTCTTTCACATGAAAGACAGAGATGAAAACAACTGCAACAACAACAACGAAACAGAGGAGACTTCCATTACTGTTCTCAGGAAGATGAGAAAATATTGCATTTATGAGACCAAGAGAGTCTACAGTTTTGTTTAAAGAAACCATCAGAAAATAGACACAAATGTTTAGATATTTAAACTATAATATCTGAAATAAGTTTTAACAAATGAGTTGAAAAAGTTGGCTCCTAGAAGGTAGAGCCAATTGTCCAAGACTATGGAGAGAAAACAGTTTTTAATTAGAATTTTAATACAGGAGGGACAACATCTGAGTAATAGGCCTTCCAGAAAGAGAAGACAGAGAAAACGGGGAGAGGAAATTATCAAAGAAACCATATGAGAAAATTTCTCAGAAATGAAAGATCTAGCTTGCCAGATGGAAGAAACTAAATAATCAACACAACAGATGAAAATAAACACACACCAAAGTACATTAATTTTTAGTGCATAATGGATAAAGAAAAAATCCTAAAAGCTTCCTAGAAACATTTATGGTGGGAGAAACAAATGACAAAAAATAATTAAAGTAGGAATAACATTGGACTTTAAAATTCTAAAAGACATAAAGCCCTCTTCATTTTTACTCTAGTGCACCTTTTCTCAGGAAGTTACTACAGGATGTGTTCCATCCAAATGAGGTAGTGAACCTAGAAAGAGGAAGAAATGTTATCCAAACTAAGAATCAACATAGGAAGCTCAGGAAGACAACTATGCAACAAGCCAGAAAAGCAGCCAGAACAGGACAACAGCTTTAGAAAGGAGGTTTCAAAAAAATAAGATAAGCACTGCCCCCATGTTGCTCAATGGTTAGGGTGTTGAACGGTTGTGGGTTCAATTTCCGATCAAGGGTACATACCTGGGTTGCAAGTTAATATATCCAGCCCTGGTGGGGGTTTGTGTGGGAGGCAGCCAATCAATGTGTCTCTCTCACATCAATGTCTCGCTCTTTTTCTCTTCCACCCCACTCTTTCTTTCCCTCTCTTTCTCTTATCCCTTTCTCCCTCCCTTCCACACTATTTAAAAATCAATGAAAAAAATATCCTCAAGTGAGGATTAACAAACAAAAAAATAAATAGAAAAGAAAAAGGATAATAATGAAAAGATTGCAGACTATGCAATAAATTATATTGAAGGATTTATAAAAAGAATTACTAGTAGAAACATGGAAAACTAAGCAGATGAAGAAATGAGACCTTATTAATAATGCAAGTAAAAATAAAAAGTCATACAGGAAAGGAAATCTAAGGTACAAATAATACTGACCTAGACGTGGTACTAGTAAGGTAAACACTAGATATTGATTTAATTGAAAATTGTGATATCACTATATAAAAATAGTCTGGAGAGGGCAATCCCTGGGGAAATAATGTCAGAAAGCAAAGTACTCAGCTACCACAATATGAAAGCAACAAGTAACATCTGAATTAGCAGTGTAAGCATAAATACCAGAAGAAACCCTAAAAATTATAAAAGTGGCTATTCCAGAGAATAGGACTTAAGGGTAGACATAAGGTAGAAAGTGATTGGACAGGTGAAGGCAGTTTCTTTATTATCACTTATTAAACTTGACTTTTAATTACAGGGCATGGCAAAATTAGGTTTACAGTTGCTTGTATGGAAAATAAAACAACAATTAATAAATAATAAAAGAATAAACTCGCTTACTCACAACTATAAACCTACTTCTGCTCCACTCTGTATATGCATGTATCATTTTGGTAAAAATTAATATTGATTTTTTTTTTAAAAGATTCTGCCAGTTTATTAATTTTAAAAATCCAGGAGCCACTGAACTAAGTAATTGTCAAGGTCTCTTCTGCTTTGAGACTGTTGTTTGATTTCATGTCCCCTAATGGAGCTGTTGTCATTGCTGGAAAACTTCACTTATAAGGCAGACAGAGGAAAAATTGCTGCCAATCTTAATAAGTTGATATTCCAAGAATTTAATGGTTGTCAAGGTTGTAAACACATTCTTTTTTTAATCCAAGATAATTTCTTCATTCCAGTTTCATTCTTATTTTCACCAACTTCTGTTATTTCAAATTCAGGAGTATTTCCCTTTTGTGAGGAATTAATTTTTTTCCAGACTATTCATATTCATTTTCAGATATTCTGTTATAGCATTGGCTCTAAGAAAGCAAAAATTAACACCCAAATTTTATTTGAAAATTTAAAATAAAGCTAACAGGCAATTTACTATCTTTCATATATTTATTCTAAACATGCTTAATTTTTTACTAGTCAATTAGTATTGTTGAAAGGAGCTTTTTCCCATTTAACATTAAAATATTTCCATGACAGCCCTGGTTGATGAGGTCTTCCCATGTTTCCAAAAGTTACCAGTTCAATTCCCAGTCGGAGCATATGGGAGGGAGAGAGCATTCCAGGTACGTACAAGAGGCAACCACTTAATGTTTTTCTCTCACATTGATGTTTCTCTCTAAAATCAATAAAAAATATATATTTTAAAAAATATTTCCATGACAAAGTTTTCTAAATTAAACTAATTGTTTTTTTTATGATTGCAAAACTATTATATGCTCACTATTAAAAATTTGGAAAGTACAATAAAGCATAAAAGAGGAAATATAAAATGCACTCTTATCTAATTATCCATAAGTATTGTTAGTATTTCACTGTATGTCTTGCTAGTCTTCCTCCTGTGCATATTTAATATCTACATTTACTAACTTTTTTTATAAAATGGGTCTTGGTTGTTCAACTTCATAATTTGTTTTTCTCTTAACAATAATTATTTCTCTTGTTATTGGAAACTCTTTTACATCACTTAGTCTTTGTTTCATGTATGGATATACATTGCTTTAGGTTATTTCCAGTTGTTTACTATTATAAACAAGGCTCTAATAAATATCCTGTGGGTACATCTATACAGGGATCCAGGCTGCTTTACCTAGGTTCTCAAAGATGTGCTGGGTCAGTATGTGGACTTTTTAAGTAATAAGTCAAATTTCCCTCTAGGAAAGTTTACTCATTGCACTCTCACCAATAATTTGGGAATATTAATTTCCTCCATCTTTTCAACAACAAAGGATATTTTTAAATAAAAAAAATTTTGACATTTGCCCTGGCTTCGGTGGCTCAGTGGTTACAGTGTCGGCCTGCCCACCGAAGAGTCATGGGGTCTATTCTCAGTCAAAGGGCACATGCCTGGGTTGCAGATTCGATCTCCAGCCGGGTCTGGGCGTATGCAGGAGGCAACCAATCAATGTGATTCTCTCACATCTATGTTTCTCTCTTTCTCCCTCTCAACTTCACTCCCTCTCTTTCACTCTCTCTACAAAGCAATGGAAAAAGTATCCTCGGTTGAAGATTAAAAAACAACTTTGCTTTTTGTTATGTGAGAAATATAGCCCTGATTGGGTGCTTGGGCATCATGGCAAGCCTTCTAAAATTTATCTTGAGGATAAAGTGGGATATGTTCTATAGCATATTCTTGATATCAGGGATCATTTTACATATTAGGATGAATCTTAAGATATTGCCAATACTTGACAGTTTTTGACCTATAAAATTGTCCATTTCAAATGGTTAAGGCTAAGAAATATATTTGAAAAATATTGGGGAAGTTATAGGTTAAGAATTGGCCAAATGCTATTGCCTTTTTAAAATTTCCAGTATGGAAGAGCTATCAGGACAACCTGCTCTAACAGAATGGCCCTGCTGTGCTTCTGCTAAAGGAGCTCGGAGCAGGCCTCCTTAAGATGTGCCAGGATTTTTTGTTTGTTTTTAAATATATTTTTATTGATTTCAGAGAGGAAGAAAGAGAGAGATAGAAACATCAATAATAAGAGAGAATTATTGACCAACTGCCTCCTGCACACACCCCAATGGGGATCAAGCTCACATCCTGGGCATATGCCCTGATCAGGAATCGAACTGTGACCTCCTGCTTCACAGGTCAATGCTCAACCACTGAGCAACACCAGCTGGGTAAGATGTGCTGTTTGGCATGTAGATTATTTGAGCTGAAGGCAATTTCCCTGTAGGCTCATGGGAAACTTTTACCTCTTCCTGAAAGAATTTAAATTAGGGCCCTAACTGGTTTGGCTCAGTGGATAGAGCGTCAGCCTGTGGACTGAAGGGTCCCAGGTTCAATTCCAGTCAAGGGCATGTATCTTGGTTGCAGGCACATCTCCAGTGGCAGCTGATCGATGTTTCTTTCTCATTGATGTTTCTAACTCTCTATCCCTCTCCCTTCCTCTCTGTAAAAAAATCAATGAAATGTTGTTTTTTTTTAAGAATTTAAATTAGGGGCCTTTCCCATAATAAGAGTTATTACCAGAAATAACTTTTTATGACCTACCTATAGTGCAAGGCAGACATATAATTACTGAATATCTGCTCTTCTTGTCATCCTGAAAATGATCTTCCTCCTATTTGAAGCCTGACATACCTTATCTCATCCTTAGCTCAGAATGCCATATATACCTCATTTTAACTTTCTTTACACCTCTCATGTATGTGAGGTCTCTGATTCTCTCATGTATGAGGGGTTCCCATATGTTTGTATGTAATTTAATTTGATTATTTTCTCTTGTTAATCTTTCTAATGGTGATTTAGTTATAAGACCAACTAGAAGGGTAGAGAAAAGTTTCTTCATTCCCCACCACCTCATACAGCCTGGTTGGGTGGGTTGGGGTGAGTCAAAGTGAAATACAGCTAGGTTATGAGGGGGATTCAATCATTGGAGTCCACTGAGAGATGGCCTTCCTGTAGAGAAGTACTATTGTGAGGTAGGGTTTTTGGAGCAAAACTATAAAACCAGGCAGGTAAAAAAGAGGTTAAGGAAACCTCAGAAATGCTTCAGGTGTATGAGACTATGTCCAATGCACTTGACTAACACTGGCAACATTTATAACCCAAAAGGGGAAAAGTATCTGAGGAACACCATCTTCTCTCATGAAAAAAAAGTCTGTCTCTAATTGTTCAGATTATGCCCATGGATGAATTAAAGAAGGAGCCCAGCATGAGTGGGAGCCACAGAGTTTGCAGGAAAAAATTATATGTTATCAAGGTCCAAGGAGTTCTATAAGACATCAATAGCAAGAGCGTTAAATGTAACAGGAAGCACGTTATCAAGAAAAAGGGTCTTAAAAGGCAGAGGAGTTGTACTCCAAAAATCACTCAGCCACAAACCAGGGCAAGTTGAGCATACTCCTTCCCAACTCAAGACTTCAGTGTTTCTGTCACTCACATACTACTGTAATTTGGAAAGCAGTTTGAAAATTCTACTTTTAGGAACTTGTCCTAAAGAAATCTTCAAAGACATGCACTGAGATCAATTCACAAGCAGTTATTTATAACAGTAAAATATTTGGAAATTTCCCATATGTTCTACAAAAAGAAATAGTTAAATATTGATGATATATGTTCAAATGATACAATATTTTCTGCAGAAATTAAAAATTATATGGTAAAAGCCATCCGATGGTCATGACAAATTATAAAATAAAATAGAAGATTACAATCAGTATGCATAACATAGCCCAAAATTTTTAGAAAACAAATAATAATAATAAACAATTAAAAGTAGGAGAGAGGAGGATCAAAGAATGACTGGGAAGTTCCATGACAAAGGGTTATGAATAGTGAACTTACAGAGAAGTTTTATTTTCTTAATTGCTCTTTATATACTCCAAATTTTCTATAATAAAATTGTATTATTTATGTAATTTTAAAAGATAGCAATCATGCCCTGACCTGTTTGGCTCAGTGGATAGAGCTTTGGCCAGTGGACTGAAAGGTCCCAGGTTCGATTCTAGTCAAGGGCATGTACCTTGGTTGCGGGCACATCTCCAATAGGAGGTGTGCTGAAGCAGCTGATCAATGTTTCTCTCTCATCAATATTCCCTAACTCTCTATCTCTCTCCCTTCCTCTCTGTAAAAATCAATAAAATATATATATTTTAAAAGATAGCAATCAATTAATTTTATTTTAGTGAAGAGATTTGAGAAGACTCAAGTTTCTTCCAGCATTAACATTCAGTGAGTCTTTTTGAAATGCCAAATGCAGAGATAGCTGGACCACATTTCAATAGAGATTTCCTACTCCTGCTGGACTCTTGATTCCCTTAAAGTGTAAAGTCTTCCAAATCATTGAGTTTTGCAAACAGATATACCCTTCGAAGCCATAAGGCAAGTCTGGAGAATGCAACAGTAGGTTGGGGTCTGGAGTTTGGGCTGTCTTCACACTCTTAAGTCCTGGATCAAGCTCACCGGGAAAGACACATTTATGAAAGATGCACTTCCTGGCCTTAGGGCCTCTGCTTTTCTTTCGCAGAAAATGTTTGCAATGTAGATGGTCTTTCAGCAGCAGGCTACACACCTTCCCATAAAAGTTTCCATTCCTAAAATATTTCACAGATAGCTTATGGTAGATGTTGTAAAAAGGATAAACAGAACAGAAATAGGTTATTTCTAGCTGAAGTGAACATTGCTGTGTTGTCTGCCAAGAATCCGTTTCCCCTTCTGGTACCACGACTCTGAATTTCCTTTGAGGAACCAGGCCACCCACACACTAAATCATGTTCTTCAGATGTTACTTATTTCTCCCTTGGTTCAAGGAGACAGGAGGGGGACGAAAAGAGGGGGAGTGGAAAGGGGAGAGGAAAGCAATAGGATTAACTCCAGTGAGAATTTTGCTCCCAGTGTGTCACCAAAAGTGCGCCTATCAAGATCACCATCGGTGATCTGCTAAATTCGTGGACAGTTCACAATGTCATCTGATTTGACCCATGAGCAGCATTAGACTCAGCTGACCACTTCCTCTTATGAAATTCTCTTTAGTTGGTTTCCAGTTTACACCATGCTCTCCTGGTTTACCCCCCTCTATTCCCCACCTCACCAGCCAACTATCCACCCCCTCTCTCTGTCATCTTGGATGGTTTCTCTTCTTGTCCCCAGACTTCAAGGCTCAGGACTTGAAACTTCTTTTCTATGTGCATTCATTCCCTTGGTGATCTCATCCAATTTCATTACATTGAAATCCAGTCTCACTGAGTTTAAGCACCACCTGATGACCCAAATTTAACTCCAGACTTATATATGCTCAATTCAAAATCTCTGTGTCAAATAGGCATTTCTTATTAAATAGGCATCTCAAACTTAAAACACCCAAACTGAGATCCTAATCTTCCCATTCAAACCTGTTCCTCTTACAGTCTTTCCATCTCAGCTCAATGCAACTCTACTATTCCAGTTTCTTGTAAGGGCCAAAACTTTGCAGTTAGTTTCCTTTTTCCTTTGTGTCCCAGCCAGATTCCATCAGAAAATACCATTAGTTCTGCCTTCAGAATAGATCCAAAATCCAGTAACTTCTCAGTGCTTCTACTGCTACCACCTAGAACTAGATACAGTTATTGCTCACCCTCATTATTGAAGTTCTCTCCCAACTGGTCTGTCCCCTTCTGCCCTTAACCCCCTTTGTGTTTATCCTTTATATAGCAGCCAGCATGATCCTATTGAAATGCAAATTGGATCAAGTCACTCCTGTGCTCAAAACCCACAATGGTTTCCTAGTCCACCATCTTGAAATGCAAAGGCTAACCAGTGCTCTGAAAGGCACTAGAAGATCTGTTTAGACCAATGCCATCTCTCAGCTCTTGCCTCCTTGCTCTCTCCAACCCAGCAACATGGCTTCCTTGCTGTTTCTTAAACATCTAATTTCTCTTCAGGACCTTTTACTTGCTTGCTTGGAATGTACTTCCTGGAGACAGACACATCTTCACCTCTTCAAGGTCTTTCTTCAAAATCACCTTCTGGCCTTAACTGGTTTGGCTCAGTGAATAAAGCATCAGCCTGCAGACTGAAGGATCCTGGATTGATTCCAGTCAAGGGCACATGCCCGGGTTGTGGGCTTGACAGCTAATCAATGATTCTCTCTCATCATTGATGTTTCTATCTCTCTCTCCCTCTCTCTTCCTCTCTAAAAACAATAAAAATATTTTTTGAAAATCACCTTATATTTTAACATCCTTTCTAAAATGTAATCTCCCAACATTTCTTACTCCCTTTTCCCTGCTTTAATTTTCTCCTTAGTACTTATCACATAATATACCATACATTTTACCTTTTTTTTTTTTTGCTTATCTGTATCCCCTCCACCCAGAATAATAGTCCTATGAGGTTACTGATTTTGTTTGGTTTCCTCAGTGGCTAGAAAAGGGCTTGACACATACTCTTTGCTAAACAAATATTTGTTGAACGATGAGTACATCTCCTTTTTGCTGGCTCTTATCTATCAAAGATAAGCAAGTTCACTCTAGTCTTAACATTCTTCCCTGGATCTGACTCATCCCACAAGTCAGCTCTCTCCTTCCCTCCACCAATTCACTGCTCCTACTTTCTTACGTTCTGCTCTTTCACCTCTTAATATGGCTAAATAAATCTGTTTTCACCAAGGACACTATAAACTCCAAATTTTCAAACACAATCATCATATTTATCTCACTTTAAAATGTACCATTTGAGTTTTGGGGAGTTCTTTGGTGGGTGAAGGGATAAAGAAACTGTGGGTAGGAAACGTTATAAAATGCATCTCAATTCCCAAATACATTATTTACACTGTGAGGTAGGGGTAGATGGCAGGAGGAAGTATGCTCGAAGAGGAGGAGAAATTTCTCATTTTCTTTTTTGCCTATTCTGCAACTCTGGAGCTTCTTCTTGATACTTTTCTCAAAACACCCTTTCCCTTGGCTACAAGATTCAGGCTCTCTCCTTGGCTTCCTCCAGAAACTGCCTTTCTAGCACTCTTTTTGAATCTCTTAAGTTCTTTCTCTTCCGGTTCTTTTATTAATATTGGTATTTCCTTAGGTCCCTTTCTTCATCCTCTTTGTTTTCATTTCTATACTTCCCAGGGTGACTTATCCACACCCCTACTTTTAACCACTGACTCCATGCTCCAACTCCCAACTCCTATTATCTCTCAATTTCCACCAGACCTTTCCGAGCTCTAGGCCCAAATTTCTAGCAACCAACAGAATATCTCTTCCTTGATGTCTTCTTATAAATATTCAGATTGAGCGTGTGCCAGGATGAACTTACCTCCCTCCTCCCCTGCCAAATCTACACCCCTCCCCCACTCCCAGCCTTATATATAAACATTTATTGACCCAGTCATCCAAATCTGAACTTGAAAATGTCTTGACATCTTTCTCTCTTTCCCTCCCAACATACCACCAAACCCTGTACCTCGGGAATATTCCCTACATCCAGTCCCTCCCATTTAATGCCTTAGGTGCAGGCCCGCATCATCTCTCACCTACTGGACTATAGCAGGAGCCCAATACTTGTCTCCATCCCACCTCCCAACCCCATTGCTCATTAACCTAGAGGCTACTGAGTATAATGATAAATGCAAAAGAAAATACTTGGCCACACCCTCCTAGAAATGTTTTTTTCCCCTTCAAATAAAATGCCCAGGCAATCAAATTAAGAAATGGTATTAATGGCCAGTATCGCCTCTTCTGAGACATAGTGGCATGACCAGGGCCAAATAAGTAGAGGACTTAGGTTGACCCTCCCAGCACCCATCAGCTTGGGAACAACAAAAGTGCACTATGGGAGAAGAGCAGCAGAGCAGGATGGAAACTCTTTGGGAAACCCTGGGCTTATTGTTTTGTTTTTTTGGGTGTTGGTTGTTGTCTTTGTGAACTGGCAACCATGTGTCCACCATGAGTATAAAGAAACTTGACAAGTGATCTCCAACAAAAGGCATTACTTGGGCAAGACACTAAATGAAACAGGAGTTCACTTCCCAGTTCAACAGAGGTTGGCTTTCAGTGGGAAAGGGGCAAAAGCAAGAAAATGGGCCCAGACAAGGTTCCTTCCTGAATGTCTGTATGTCGCTGCACAACAATACTGACAGAATTCTGACAGTCCTACCCTCTCTATCCTCTGAAGCATTGAAACATGGCTATATGATGACAGGACTTTTGTTTTCTTTCTTGGATCTGAATGAGCATTTTTGGCTAGAAGACCATATTCTCACACAAAGAAGGGAAATGTAGCATTTGGTAACACATTCTTCCAGGATGCAAACAGAATCTGAGGGAGCCAAGGTTAGAATATGCATTCCCACCACTCTAATTCTGGATAGTAATGAATCTCCCCAAATGCTTCCTTAAGTATTGTTAGAATAGGATGAAAACTCATATATTCATTTGCACACACTCAAAAGGAATTTCTTTTTTTCCCAGGATAATGGGTTAGGATTAGATAAATTTTTCAGTAAAGTAGAAAGAACAAGAGGAAAAGCTTTCCTCTAAAATAGATAAGATGTAGAAAAGAATAGGAAATCTTTCTTTGTTTATTTTTTAGTTAGACACAAGAGGATGTTGCTGTGAGAACAGAACAAAGATAAAAAGACTTCATGGAACCAAAAACATTGTAACTGAATGAAAGTTTATATTGGAGATAATTAAGGAAAATTGAATCAGTGATGTAGAATACAATCTTGGGAAAATATTCTCAGAATACAAAGAAAAGTAAATGAAGGAAAGGAAGGAAGGAGAAAAGAGAAAGAAAGAAAGAAAGGAAGAAAGAGAGAGAGAGAGAGAGACAGAGAGAGAGAGAGAGAGAGAGAGAGAAAGAGAGAAAGAAAGAGTATTAAATATAAGAAATTCAAATAATTGATTCCTAAAAAGGAAAAACAAACAAAACAGAAACATTGATCAAAGTTATGACAAGAGAAATCTTTTTTGCTCCTAAAAATTCCTGAATTTAGAAATCAAGCAGGTTTACCATATTGGAGGCAAAATTTATGAAAGGAAGTCTATGCTAAGCTATGCTACTGTGAAGAGTATAAACATCAGGAATAGAGAACAGAAAAAGACATTCAAGTTGAAAGCTAATTGTCCTCAAACTTTTTTCTCGCATCAAGTTTCTCAAGACAATGGAGGACTATCTCCAATTACTTTAGGGAGATAAGATTTCTGTATTTATACAAGTTGTCATTCTCTGACCACACTAATACCCTTTCTAAAAAATTACTTCGGTATTCCTATCACATCATTATGAAAGAAACCAAAATTAAGATCTCAAGAATGGCTCTGGCCAGTGTGGCTCAGTTGGTTGGGTATCATCCCATGCACCGAAAGGATGCAGGTTTGATTCCTGGTCAGGGCACAAGCCCAGGTTGTGGGCTGGATCCCTGGTAGGGGGCATGCAGGAGGCACCCCATTAATGTTTTTCTTTCTCCTTCTCTCCCTCTCCTTTTCTCCTCTAAAAATCAATTTTAAATCTTTTTTTTTAAAGAAGAGATAAAATAAATATGTAAGCAAATTAACAATATATATGTATTAAAAAGACTCCAAAAATGAAGAAAGGCATCGTGAGAAAAGAACTTTTTTGAAGAATTATATTCATGGAGTGTTGAATTTGATTATAAATATCTAAATAAAAAAGTAGAAACCCTGTGAAATAAATGACTAATAGAATTTTCAACATAGGAATGTATAATATCAAATTAAATAAAATAAGAAAGGAAGGCACAGGGAACAAAAACTCTTGAATTATTACCTTTAATAACAGAGTCAAAAGTAACTATTGTTCTTTACTTTGATATTAAGATAAACTGAAGCTCAGGAATATTTTTCTTTTACTATTTAAGTTAGGGGTGTCGAACTCAATCAGAGAAGGGGCCAAAATCTAAAATCCAGCCTAAATCGCGGGCCGAATGGTTTACTGAACAGTCATAAACTGACAATGTCATAAACTGACAGCGGAGTGCAGTGATGACAGCGAGGTGCGGGCCACATTGCAAGGCCTGGCGGGCTGGATTTGGCCCGCGGGCCTTGTGTTTGACACATGTGATTTAAGTTATCCATAGATAAGAATAAAAATAAGATGCCTGTTATCCAGCTTTGTAGAAATATATAAACAAAGGGAGAATAAAAGAAGAATGGCGAGTAAAGTAAATGTGAACTAAATTCCTCCATGAAGATAGACTCAAATTGGATTTTCAAAGCCAAGTTTTACAAAGAATACATCAAAATTAAAATTAAAATCCTAGCCGTCTTGTTGGTAGAAATTGACAAACTGATCCTCAAATTCATATGGAATTCAAGGGACCCATAATAGCCAAAACAATCTTGAAAAAAGAAAACAAAGTTGGAAGTCTCATATTTCTTGATTTCAAAAACTATAGTAACCAAGACAGTGTGGAACTGACACAAGGACAGACAGATTATGGAAGAGAACTGAGAGTCCAAAGAACCCTCACATTTATAGTCCATTGATTTTCAACAAGCGTGCCAAGACAATTCACTGGGGAAAAGATAAGTCATTTCAACAAATGGTGCTGGGACAACTGGATATTCACATAAAACTGGGACCCTACCTCATACCATACTCAAAAATTACACAAAAATAGATCAAAGACCTAAACATAATGGCTAAAACTGCACAATTCTTTGAAGAAAACACCAGTGTAAATCTTTATGACTGTGGATTGGGCAATTGATTTTTTAGATAGGACACCAAAAACAATCAACCAAGCAAAATATAGATAAACTGGACATCACCAAAATTTTAAATGTTTGTGCTGCAAACAGCACCCCTAAAAAAATGAAAATAATACCCATGGAATGGGATAAAATTTTTTGCAAATCATATATCTAATATAGGATTCTATCTAGGATCCTATATAATAAAAGGCTAATATGCAAATTGACCCTAACAGCAAAAGAGCCAGAATGACCACTCAACCAGTCTCTATGAGGCACACTGACCACCTCTCGGTCCCATCCCCAGGCTGTCAGGCTCTGACTGCCTGATGTCAAATGGAACCAGGGTGGATGGCGACGGGGGAGAGGTGGGCAGAATGGCCAACCTCTCAGTCCCTTCTTCCAGCCGTCAAGGTCAGGCTTCGATCACCCAATGGCGAACAGGGAAGGGGGGGTGCATGCGAGGGGACAGGGCAGGGCCAGCTGCAGGCAGCTGGGAAAGATGTCCCTGATCACAGACCAGGACTAGGGACCATACCTGCGCATGAATTCTTATCTTTTATGTTTTCCAAGACTTTATTTCCCCAAACTCTTTCTCTGCATCTACTTTACATTCTTTTTATATTCCCAACTCTCCATTACCCCTCCCCTTTCCAATAAGCCATTATAAAAATAATTCACATCTGCTTTTATCCTGAAACTTAAATTCTCATAGGTATCAATGAAAGTACACAAAAGTAAGTGCATATGTACTGTAATTTTACATAGGAGAAAATTATTATATGACTGCCATATAATCGAAATGACTGAATAGATTTACAAATATCTAATTTTGTATCTTAAAAACAGAATATATCTTTTTCACAAGTGTTCATAGATTTCTAAAAATTCACTACATGCTTAGATACAAAGAAGCCTCAGAAATTATAAAGCTATATTCTCTATTATGAAATAAAATTAATTAAAACTAATGGTTTAAACAAAATAACAATCACTTGGAACTTTAAAAAGTATTATCCTGGATTAAAGAGACAATAAAAATGCACTATTAGCCAGGCCGATGTGGTTCAGTGGTTGAGTGTCGACCTATGAACCAGGAGGTTCCCAGTGTAGGGCATGCAAGAGGCAGCTGATCCATGATTCTCTCTCTTCATTGATGTTTCCATCTCTCTCTCTCTCCCTTTCTTTCTGAAATCAATAAAAACATTTTTTTTCTTTTTTCTTTTTTTTTATTTTTATACTCTTTTTAAAAAAATTTTTTATTGTTTGAAACATATTTTTTTAATGTAATATTAAACTACTTTGAAAACTACCATACCACATATAAAAATGTATTGGCTCTATTCTTAACTATATGTCTCTGTATAAAAACACTCAGAGAAGCCGAAACCGGTTTGGCTGAATGGATAGAGCGCTGGCTTGGGGACTGAAGCGTCCCGGGTTTGATCCCGGCCAAGGGCATGTATCTTGGTTGCGGGCATATCCCCAGTAGGGGGTGTGCAAGAGGCAGCTGATCAATGACTCTCTCATCGATGTTTCTAACTCTCTATCTCTCTCCCTTCCTCTCTGTAAAAAATCAATAGAATATATTTTTTTTAAAAACAAACACTCAGAGAAGATTCAGAAAGCCAATTATGGCTGAAAAACTTGAATATTTTTATTTTATGGTGAGCTCACATAAATTAATTTAAAAACATAAAATCCAAAAAAATAATAAACAGGCAAGGGATGTAAACTGACATAATATAAAAGAAGCAGCACATTATGTGGGAAAATGTCAAATTTACTGGTAATTAAAGAAATACAAACTAAAACAACATCAAAGTAGATAAGATCATTTTAAAAACAAGAACAAAACACCAAAACTGTCAGACGCTCAGCAAAAACAGTTCCTGCTTGTGGGAACATGAAGGATCTCCTCTTAGGGATAGTAACTTGGCAATAGTAATCAAGAACTTTAAAAACATTTACAAATTTTAATCCAGCAATTCTACTTTTGGGACTGCATCCTCAGCATGCAAGCCTGTCTATGGAACAGCGCCAGGCACAAAGATGTTTACTGGAAATGGCAACAACCTAAACGTTCAACAACAGGGGACTATTTTCTTTTTGCTATTTTTGTTAATCCTCACTAGAGGATATTTTTCCATTGATTTTTTTTTCCCCCCTCTGAGAGAATGGAAGGGAGTGGGGAGAGACAAAAAGAAACATGGATGTGAGAGAGACACATTGATTGGTTGCCTCCAGCACAGCCCCTGGTTAGAGTTGTGATGGAGCCTGCAACTAAGGTACATGCCCTTCATCAAAATTGAACCCAGGACCCTTCAAACCACAGGCCAAAGCTCTAGCCACTGAGCAAACTGGCTAGGGGAACATTTAAATGAACGATGTAGCTATAAAAATCATGCTAACCAGACTACGCTTGTAAGATGGAAAGGACTTGTGCTTCACTGCTACCCTGAAAGCCAGGCTTTTAAATTGTACATATATACAGCTAATGATCACAATGCCACCTCATAAATTTTCAAGGTCCTAGTCAAGTAAATGCTGAAAGAGAGAAACAACCCAGCCTAGTAAAAGGACTTGCAAGGAAATACACCAAAGTATAATCGCGAGTGATTTTTTTCTTTTCTCCCCTAATTTATATTTTCGTATTTTCTTTAATGGACATGTACCATATTACTTACATCCTCACAGACATGAAGGAATTGTCTACGTTATTCCTATGAATCAAAAGGAAACAACACCCTCGCAGACATGAAGGAGTTGTCTACATTCTTCCTATGAATCAGAAGGAAATACCTCTTTATGTAGGGTGTGTGCTGCCATTGTTCCTGCGTCTCCAACGTCATTTTTATATTCTAACACAAATACTGCAGGATGAAAACATGTTAGGCAAATTCTCCCCTGTCTTCTTTTCTCCAACTTATTTTTTCCTCATAATTCCTTCAATTTCCCAAATCTAAAGAAATTCAGTCCTCTCTCCCCTCCTTTGTAGCTGGGATATTTCCCACTTTACTTGGGCAGCCTGAGACATGCCCAGGCACACTGCTCCCAGTGTCAGAGCCCTGGGTCCCTGCTGCCCCAGGTCCCTGGCCCTCCAAGCACCCAGCAAAGGGCCCTGGAGGCAGCACTGCTCCAACACTGTTCAGGTCCGAGGAGGGAATGAAAGCAACTTAGGAAACTCCAGAGCCTTGGAGAAAGAGGAGAGGTGTTTGGGAAAACCAACACAGGGCCTTCTTTGTGGAATAATTTGTGCGAAAAATATTCAGACTTGTTTGCTGTATGGCAAATTGGGGGCCTCAACTTCCTGTTCTGGGCATATAGTGACTGAACAAACAATCAAATGAACAAACTAATGAATTAGGCTTCCCATTATCCTGCAAGGACATAGCTGATCAGAGACTCCAAGTGATGGCTAGGGGAGGGATTGGTCATTTGGTACCAAAATAAGCCCTGAGGTTAAGGCATGCAATGACCCTATAACATGGCTAGTCAAAGTGTGGCCTGTGGAAGGGCAGCATGACCATCACTTGAGTTTATCAGAAATGCAGAATCTCCGGTCCCACCCCAGAGCTACTGGATCAGAATCTGCATTTTGACAAGATCCCCAATGAATCACATATGTACATGTTAAAGTTTGAGAAACACTGCCTAGGAGCATTCACACACACTCACCACGACTGAGCTATTGGGCACTTCCACCAAACCATCAAGAGGCTTGATGATTCCTTACCACAAAGGTTGCCCTTAATTTTGCTTTTGCTCCCGAGAAGATACTCTTAAAATGCAGTGTAGCCAAGTAAAAGCAAGACCCGCCACTGGCATTTGTGAAATCTATTTATCAAATGTGTCTAATGAACATGCAAGATAATCATAAGGAAATCATTTAACATTCAGCAGCTGATTGCTTTGTAAAGGGTTAGTGGATTACATGTCTGGTAATCCACTAACCCTTTAGAGCCAGGTCTATCTTTGGACTTCTGCCTTCAAAACTCCAGGACGGACATGTAAATAGGTTCCCTGCTCAGAGCTTGGAAAGGGTGAAAGAGCTTTTTACTATTAAATCTGGACTCTGGTTTCAGGAAAGGAGAGAGAAAAGATCTGTAAGCATTGCTTAGACTAGGAAGGGCTTGCTGTCAGCACCAGACTCAACTCATCTTTCTAGAGCCACTGAAGTGTCCCATCCTTTGAGAAGTTTTCTCAGAAATCCTCACTCCCTATTGTGTTTCTCATGGCATTTTCTTTAGACTTGTATTACAGCTCTTAGGGAGGTAGGAGAACTTAATGCATTAGAAACCCAGGCTTTGCAGCCTAACTATATAGGTCTCAGTTCCCCCTCTGCCTGTTATTGGCTGTGTGGCCTTGGCCACTTAACTTCCCTCCACAGCTGTTATAATCATAGGCATAGTCTGAAGATTACATGAAACAATGCATGACATCATTACAGTGCCTAGCATATAGTAAATGCTGAATCAATGTCAGCTATTATTACTAGCACTTCACAAAGTCTGGATTTAATTAGACTTGGTTGTATATATGTCTGTCTTTCCCACTAGATTGTAAGCAAACTGTTTATATCCCACACATCTGGCAAATGGTAGACACAATAATATTTGTCAAATTGGCTTGAAGGTATGCCAGGGAGAGGAAAGCGAGGGTGCTGGAAGCAATTGTAACGTACTTCATGATCTCACCCAATGCCAACCTTTATAGTGTTTGTTTTCTCTCACACCGCCCATTGTCTCAGACTGTGCCATAAATGGGGCTGGGGGGGGGGGGGGATTAAAAATAAAAAAAATAAAATGGGGCTGGGGAGACATTTTTTCTGAAACCAAATGTTCCGTTCAGAGAGATTAAGGTTGTGCTATGAGGCACCTGAAATCTCCAGTTGTCCCCTGGCTGAGGGGTAATGAGGGCTGCAGTTCAGCCAGAGCTAGCCTGGCCAAACTGGGCACACTGGCATGGGGCTGCATCAGCTTGGAATATCACCCACCCGGCAGGGATGCATTTTGTTTTTCAGTGTATTCACTTAGAGCAGTGGTTCTCAACCTTTCTAATGCCACGACCCTTTAATACAGTGCCTCATGTTGTGGTGACCCCCAACCGTAAAGTTATTTTTGTTGCTACTTCATAACTGTAATTTTGCTACTGTTAATGAATCATAATGTAAATATCTGTGTTTTCCAATGATCTTAGACTCTACAGCAGCGGGGTCGCCTAAGACCATCGGAAAACACAGATATTTACATTATGAGTCATTAACAGTAGCAAAATTACAGTTATGAAGTAGCAACGAAATTAACTTTACGGTTGGCGGTCACCACAACATGAGGAACTGCATTAAAGGGTCGCGGCATTAGAAAGGTTGAGAACCACTGACTTAGAGAAATGTCTTTACAGATTGCACAAGAGCTATATGTACAGCAAACTCAAAGGTTCCCTTTTAAACCAGCCTCCTGACTCTTGGATGAACATCAACTAAAAGAATACTAAGTTTATAAATATTTATTGAGTGCCCATTGTGTGCTAAACATTGCTCCAGACGCTGAAGATCCAATGGTAAATAAACGAATTATAGCTGGGGGACAGGGAAGGCAATTCAGAGGGCAGGAATGTGGACAAGTATGACAAGCCACCTTAGGCATTAAGTGGTGAGGTGGTGTATAAACATTCAAGAAAGAGCCAAGTCTAACAACCAAGATGAGGCCTGAAGGAGGGATTGACAGGAAGCATTTATTGAGCATGTACTATATGCATGAGGCCCCATTCTGAGAACCTTGTATGGATCCCTCATTTAGTCCTTACAACAACTCTAAGAGGTAGGTGTTATATTATCTTCATTTTATAGATGAGGCACGCAGTCAGTAGATGATGGAGCTGGGGTTCAACCCAGGTAGCAAGGCTGCACAGTGCACACTAAACGGGAAGAGAGGCCTTAGAAGCAGAGGCAAGCTCCTTGCAACACAGCCTGGGAGGGAGGAACGAAGCAAGGTCTTTACGGGAACTGAAAGCGGCTGTGGGTGGGGAAGCAGCTCAGCGGTGACTGGGCTGGCTCTGCAGCTTAGAAACCAGAGGCGGGGGGGTTTCTGGTCTAGTCTGGTTGTATGATTCCTGTCACCTAACCCGTCCTGGCCTCAGTCTCTCCCTTCTGTGAAGGGCAGGATTGACAATGGCTGTGCTCTACCATAGAGAAGGGGAAAAAAAGTGAACTTGATAGGAAAGCACAAATTCCTCCCCAGCCTTGCAATTTCATCAGTAGCATTACCCCGTAGCTGCAAGGATTTGCAAATCTGGAGCAGGAGCACAGTGAGAGCGATGGGAGCAGAGAGAGAGCAACAGCCCGCGGATGCTGTGTCCCCTGCCTGCATCCACACTCACCACTTACCGTGCCACCCCACGGCAAGCTCCTCTCCTACTACCTCAGCTCCATCGTCCATAAACGCAGCTCTCATCCCATAAGCCGATGTGAGTAATAAGTAACACACGGAACATGCTTAGCACAGCTCCCAGCACAGACTTAGCAAGTGTTAACGGCTATCATTATTATCCTTATTAAGAAATCTGTTCCTCATCCCATTCCTCCGCATTCTGTGTGATAAAAACGTGCGGAGTTCTTAGAAACGAGAGATAACGAAGAAGGTTTGCAACCCTCCACACCCACACGGCGGAAGATTCCTCCTGGCTCCCTCCGACTGGCAAGCCGCTAGCTTTCCGTCCCGGCAGAAAAATGCCCAAAAGAGGTAAAAGACAAGAGAGACTGCACACCATTTCTCCAAAGCCGGCTGCTCTTGCAGTTTTTAGACAAGATCTAAATATAGTCCGTCCGATACGCCTTGCTTTTTAAAGATAAAACTGTTCTTCAGCCCTCCATCCCCTCTGCGCTGCCTCCCTCCACACACACACTCTCCCCCACACACACACACACACACACTCCCACACTCCTTCCAAGAAGTTTTCAGTCTTTTTTGCAAGAGGCTTCCTCCGGGGTCCTGTTGTGACAGCTTCTAGCCACATTAACTTCTCTGAACTCCCTGCGGAGAAGCCTTTGCTAATTTCACAACAGGAAAGCACGCAGGAAATTAGAGAACAAAACAAATCTGCACAGAGCCCAGCATCTTCGAGCAAATACGCGGAGGTCCCGACCGAAGCAAATGACTCTGGACTACAAATGAGGCAGCTGCCTCTTAACTGCAGAGTGGACGGAAGAAGTCATTTACCTCTTTAAAAAAAAAAAAAAAAAAAAAAAAAAAAAGCCAGATCTGAATACAAATGGTAATGAATATTCATGAGCTCCTTCAGCTGCCTCAAGAGCCACCCTTGACTACAAACAACCCGGCTGGCTTCTTAAAAGTTTCCCCAAGTTCTTCTTCTGCCTCCTCTCAGAAGGAGAGGGTGGGAAAGTTCAATTAGGGCTCTGTGCCTCTTGCTCTTTCAAGTACTTGCTTTTGGTCTGGGTTGGGTTTGTTTGGTTTTCTCTTTTTTTTTTTTTTTTTTTTTTGTCCTTAAGGATTCAGATCAAATCAATTTTGCTCTTACCCTTTACATCTTCCATAACTGGCAGCTTTTGTGTTCTTCCTCTTTGCTCTTTAATTTTTTAATTTTTTTTTTTTTCAGCCTCTGCTTGCTGTGGTCGGTCTCAGTGAGAGAGGTACTCTCAAGGAACAGAGATATAACAGACCCTCGGGCTCGTGGGCGGGGCTAAGTGAGCCGGCCCGTTTAGGAAGGAACCTCTAACTCCGTTTCATTGACTGGAAACAACAGATTGGCCTTGGCGGAGGAGTCTAGCTGCTCATTTCCGTAACGTTAACAAGAAGGCTTCCCAGGGTTGTAACTTTCTGTATTCGTGTTCAAATATTGCTCTCCCGCTCTTTCCTTTCTTGTTAAAGAAATCCACTCTCCCCCTTGGGGGAGAGAGGGGGGGCAGTACCTTGGTTGCAAGCAAAAATGCTATTATTTACTTATTGCAATTTTGAAGCCAGATACCAAGAAACTTGTTACCTTGATACCCACTGGGAAAACTGGGCTGCAAAGGCAGTTCTTCCCGCCCCATGAAGCTGATCACTCCGGGTCCCCGATGAGCAATCCTTTCAGGAGGCTTAATTAGACCAGAAGAGCAAAGGATCCTCCACGCGTCGGACCAGCCAGTGGCAGAAGTGTTGCTGGACAGAAGGCCCGTGCCACGGCCCGGGGGGCGGCTTGCTGGGAACAGCTCTCTGGCTGTACGGACTGACGCAAGTTGTACACCTTTCCCCAGACCGTGACTTCCGCCTCTTAACGTCTTCTGAGCAGAGATTGCTACACTTGGGCTTTGTCAAGATGACCCAAATACAGATAAGAGGCTGGCCAACGGTTTGAAAACTGTGCGTACGAAGTTATTTTGAAATCAGGACGAGAGCTAATCCTCGCAAGAGGAAGGTAAGTCCTCAAGTCCCAAGGTTGCCTGGGCAGCTTCTCCCTCCAAGAGGCTGTCAGAAACCTTAGCATTTTAGGTTTGAAAGAAACTTCAGCCATCTAGTCTAACCAAGGTTAGCCATCTGGAAAAGTTAAGCCACACGTGTTCACAAAAATTAAGAGCAAGTAGGTGCTCCCAGCGTCTGATGCAGTTTCTCCCAAAGAGTGGGCTGTCATTAAATATTTGAATGAATGAATGAATGAATAGCAGCGAAGCAGGAATGTAGATCTGGTTCCTGATTCCCAGTTCATGCTTTGTCTACATTACTTCTCCAGCATGAGAACTTTTGTCTGAAGCCAATTATACCATAAGGTGTTTTCTTTACATAAATCAGTCAATTTGTGACTCTTGAAGATTGTAGTTAACTCTATACAGAACATATATTCTTAGCTATACAGTCACCCGCCGCTTAATGATGGAGATATGTTCTGAGAAATGCAAGGATAGGCGATTTCGTCCTTGTGCAAACATAGAGTGCAGGTACACACGCCTACATGGGGTAGCCTATGACACACCTAGGCTATATGATATAGCCCAGTGGTCGACAAACTGCGGCTCGCGAGCCACATGCAGCTCTTTGGCCCCTTGAGTGTGGCTGTTCCACAAAACCCCACGTGTGGGCGCGCACATACAGTGCAATTGAAACTTCGTGGCCCCTGCGCAGAAGTCGGTTTTTGGCTCTCAAAAGAAATTTCAATCGTTGTACTGTTGATATTTGGCTGTCTTTACTGTACTAAGCAACAAAGATGAAATCAAGCACAGGAGAAAATAATGCAATCAAGAGACACTGTAAACACAGATGGATGAGGCTGCTGTTTACAGCAAACTTTTTTTATTCAAGTAGAAAGAGTACACTATAATAACAAAAAGTATAGTAGTGAACACAAAAATCAGTAGCAGAGTTGTTTATTATCATCATCAAGTATATGCACTGTACATAATTGCACATGCTATGCTTGTATACTTGGCAGTGCAGTAGGTTTGTTTATACAAATATCACCACAAACATTTATGATAAATAATGTATTTTGTTATGATGTTTCCATGGTTATGACATTACTAGGCGATAGGCATTTTTTTTACCTTTGTACTAGTATATGTAGTCTATTATTGACCCAAGGCATTGTTATTTGGTGCATGACTGTACTTTCAATCATTTGTTTTTTAATAAGGGCTGGGCTGATTTTTTTAGTTTAGGCATCTCTGTTGTTACCTTACACCACACCTGTCCTATTGTATATGCTCAATAAATGTTTGATGGGCCTGTACAACAAGACTCTTTATCTTACTAAATGGTTCATAGTTATAGGATTTTGCATTCATAACAACTAATTATAATAATTGGGGGGAAAAAGGAATGCCGCCAAAACCGGTTTGGCTCAGTGGATAGAGCGTCAGACTGCACTGATAGGTCCAGGGTTTGATTCCGGTCAAGGGCATGTACCTTGGTTGCAGGCACATCCCCAGAAGGGGTTGTGCAGGAGGCAGCTGATTGATGTTTCTCTCTCATCAATGTTTCTAGCTCTCTATCCCTCTTCCTTCCTCTCTGTAAAATATCAATAAAATATATATTTTTTAAAAAGGAATGCCTCTTTCAAAGCCAATTATACTCCATCTCTAATAAAGAACATTTCATATTTATTCTATTGTGGTAAAATTGCTTTTTAGTAATATAATGAAGTATATGGGAAAACCAACAATTTTTATAATGAACAGTAATAAAAGAATAAGACTCAAGTTGACCTTACCTTCTAGATGCCCAACACCCAATCAGGAGTGAGTATGCAAATTAACCCAACAAAGATGGCAGGTTAATTTGCATATGCAGGCGCTGAGTGGCCAAGGGTGGGACAGGATGCTTGGTCATCACTATGACGATTACGCAGGCATTCCACCCTGCCCCAGCCGCTCTGGGCCTCTGGGCAGCATGGGGAGGCAGAAAGGTGTCTCCAGGCCTGAGCAAAAAGGCAGCTCTGGCAGGAGCGAAGGCAGCACCAACAGCCAGGGGAAGGAAGGCCCATTCTTGCATGTGTCTCCATGCTTCGGGCCTCTAGTGGGTTTATAACTGTCTTGGCACCATTGTTTTGGAGACAATCTTGAAAAAGAGCATGTCCACATCTTGGGAACTACAGAATGGAGAACAGATCATTGAAGCTAGAGGGAGAAGAGAATTGATCAAGGGGAAGATCCAGAGTGAGTGAGAGGGTAGGTGAAAGAAAGACAGAGCATGCCAAGTCTGGGGCAACAGTTCTCTATTTCTTTTTTTTTTTTTTTTTTCTTTAAATATATATTTTATTGATTTTTTACAGAGAGGAAGAGAGAGGGATAGAGAGTTAGAAACATCGATGAAAGAGAAACATTGACCAGCTGCCTCTTGCACACCCCCCACCGGGGATGTGCTCGCAGCCAAGGTACATGCCCTTGACCGGAATCGAACCTGGGACCCTTGAGTCCGCAGACCAACGCTCTATCCACTGAGCCAAACCGGTTAGGGCCGACTTAGGGAGTTTTGAACTAGACTGACAAAGAATACTTCATAGAGACCCGAGAGTATCGCTGCTGTACATCTGTGGGGTGCCGATCCTTTCCGCCTTCTTGGGGCTTACCTGGCAGTACCCCACACCTTGGTTGTGGTGCCCGTAGGCCAAGAGCACGTTGTACAGGGTCTTCTGTAAGCAGGGATCTGCGCTCCTGCGGAACTTCACGTTGTCCGGGAAGGTCCTGTTCATATCTCTGATTCTATTATATTCAACAGTTACTATTGTTCATCAGATTTTTTTTTTAATTTCCTTGGGTTTTAGATTCACTTGTTGATAGTTACGTATTTGTTGTTCATAATTTTTATCTTTGTTTACTTTCTCTTCTGAAAGAACCCCCTTGAGCAATTCATATAATTCTGGTTTGGTGGTGATGAACTCCTTTAGCTTTTTTTTATTAGTGAAGCTCTTTATCTGACCTTCGATTCTGAGTGATAGCTTTGCTGGATAGATTATCTTTGGCTGTAGGTTCTTACTATTCATCACCTTGAATATTTCTTGCCATTCCCTTCTGGCCTGCATGGTTTCTGTTGAGAAGTCAGCTGACAATCGTATAGGTGCTCCTTTATATGTAACTACCTTCTTTGCTCTTGCTTCTTTTAATATTCTCTCTTTGTCTTCTGCTCTTGGAATTTTAATTATGAGGTGTCTTGGTGTGGTCCTCTTTGGATTCCTTTTGTTTGGAGTTCTGTGCGCTTCCTGGACTTGTAAGTCTAATTCTTTCACCAGGTGGGGGAAGTTTTCTGTCACTATTTCTTTCAGTATGTTTTCGATATCTTGCTCTCTCTCATCTTCTGGGACCCCCATAATTCTGATGTTGGTTCGCTTGAAGTTGTCCCAGAGGTTTCTTACATTATTTTCAATTTTCTGGATTCTCTTGCCTTCTAGCTTCTGTGGAGGAGTGTCTTCTGGCTCTTTATGTTCCAAATCTTTGACTTGATTCTTGCGATCTTCCCTTTTGTTTTTAGGACTCTGTAAAATATGTTTTATTTCAGACAATGTATTCTTTATTTCTTGTTGTTCCCTTATCATTTCTTGATGATCTCTTTTCATATCCTCATAGGTCTTATCCATCTTTTCTAGGAAATTCTTGAAAAACCTTATAAGCGTAGATTTGAACTCTATATCCAGACGCTTTTTGTCCTCCATTTCTTTTGTTTGTGATTTATTTTGTTGTCGCGTTTCGCAGTTACAGATGGGGCGAGGTTTCAGGGTGGAGCCTGCAGCTTTGGCTTCCGTCAGCCCTGCCCTCGCTGCCGGCGCCTCTGAGAGAAAGGTGCCCTCGATTTTCGCCTGCTGCCAAACAGTCTGTGCTCTCCCCCAATGAGCCCGGTATTGGGGTTCAGTTCAGTTGGAAGTGGAGTTGGAGGTGGCGTTCAGAGCAGTCTGGAGCCCCAGTCTCCTTCCGGCCAGGGCAATCCCGCGGCACAGCGGACTGTCCCTTCTCTGCGCGCAGTGTGCCCGCTGCAGGGACCTCCTTTCGCCGCGGCTTCCCCGGGGTCCCGCCTTACAGCCCGGCTCCCTATGGATGAGCCTTGGTCTCCGGGGTCTGGGGAACTGGGGTTCAGAGCAGTCGGGGGCCTAGCACAGTTGGAGTTTTATCTCCTTTCCGCTAGGGAACGCCCGCCAGGCACTCGTCTCCCCCTCCTCTCTGGCTCTGTCCTCTCCGCGCGCCGCGTCTCCGTACCTTGGGCTTTTCCAGCTCCTCCGCGCCTCCTTCTGGTTTTGTCCTTGCTTCTCGCTGTAGAATTTCCAGTCAGTCAACCTTCCTGTAGTTCTGGGCAATGTCCGTTTTATATTTTAGTTGTATTTTATTGAAATTGTTGTGTGCGGCTGCGGCTAGGTCTTCACCTGGGCGCAGCCATCTTGGATCCCCCAGTTCTCTATTTCAAACAAAATTAAAATTCCAAGATGCCTCTCATGTTCCACTTGGACACTGCATCATTGAGTGAAAGTTACTTTGACAATAATTGACTCAATCTCTTTCAATTTCATCATAGAGAAACTATCAAGTAAAGTGCTCAACTTCCAGTTCTGCCAGGGGAGTTAAAATCTCATTATAATAACTAGCACTTCATAAAAAAGAAAAAGTCATCAGAGTTGAATATAGAGTAATGAAAGCGTAGTTTTAGCCTCCCAACTCATCTTATGTGACCCTTTTGAAATTTAATGCTTTTATAGTAGCATGCTTTGTGCTATAATTTAATCACAGTGTGTGCTCTTCACACCCTCCTCAGCATCATGAAAACATGATAGTTAAGTAATATTACTTTTCATTTATCCAAGAATAATAACAAAAGTGATAGAATTTTTGTGCATCTTTTTAAAAGGCCCGAGACTTTATCTTAAAAGACAAATTCTAAATTTAAGCAAAAAATTATAGTCATTTGTAATAGGAAGTAGAATATAAAAACTGCACTCACAGAGATAAAGGGTTGAAGATATTCATCCTGTTTTAATGATGAAATGGTCTTTGATAATTCTCAGAATGTTCAAAGTTTTCTTCTTTCTGTACCTTTATTCTTTCTGATGCTGCTGCCTAGGTGATCTTTCTAAAGTGCAAACCTGATAATGTCATTCCTAGGCTTAAACAATCCTAGTCTCCTTATCATCCATAAAATAAAATTCAGATTCCTATCATGTATGACGTAAGGGCTCTCTCGGCCTCTCTAGCCTCATTTCCTGCTTTAGGTCCCTGCAGCATAAACACAAATTATAATTCCCAAACTATAGTCTTTCCATGACTCTGCATTTATACAAGTTTTTCTTCTGTTCAGAATGCTCTTTCCCCTCTTGTTCCTTTGGTCCTCCTACATATCCTTCATAAGTCAGTTTATCCAGTCCTCCGTGAAGCTCTGCCTGACCCCTCTTCAGTCTTTTCTCCCCCACTCCACAAACATGGCAGTCACATTACCATGATATGTTACAATTTCATTTATGCCTCAGACCATAAAACAAAGTCACATTTGAATTCTCTATCCTCATAATCCAAGTACAATTCTTTTTTAAAATAAATCTTTATTGTTCAGATTATTACAATTGTTTCTCCTTCCTCCCCTCCCCCCATAGCTCCCCTCCACCTTGTCCCCACTCCACCCTCTGCCCTTACCTCCCCCCCCTGTTGTCCTCATCCATAGGTATATGATTTTTTTCCAGTCTCTTCCCATACCCCCGACATAGACACCCCTTTCCCCCTGAGAATTATCAATCCCCTCCCATTCTATGCCCCTGATTCTATTATATTCGCCAGTTTATTCTGTTCCTCAGATTTTTAATTCACTTGACTTTTAGATTCACTTGTTGATAGATATGTATTTGTTGTTCATAATTTTTATCTTTATTTTTTTCTTCTTTTTCCTCTTTTTAAAGAACACCTTTTAGCATTTCATATAATACTGGTTTGGTGGTGATGCACTCCTTTAGCTTTTTCTAATCTGTGAAGCTTTTTATCTGCCCTTCAATTCTGAATGATAACTTTGCTGTGGTTTTTTTTGTTTTGTTTGTTTGTTTGTTTTTTGTTTTGTTTGTTTGTTTGTTTTTTTGCAAATTCCCTGGTTTCTATCTTCAAAATCTATGCAGAACCTGACCTGATCTCATTTCCTCCCAAGCCACACCATCTCTCACCTGGTTTATTGTGATAATCCTTCTTCCAGACTGCTCATAGCCTTGCTCAGTCTGTTCTCAACCCAGAACCCAGAGTGATTCAGTTCAAACAAAAGATCATCTCGTTTCTCTGCTCAAAACCCTCCAATGGCTTCCATCTCGCTACAAGCAAAACTACAGTCCTTCCAACTATCTTGTTCCCCTTCACTCTCAGACTTGCTTTCCTACTACTTCCCTCTCCTTGCTCCCCCTGTTCCAGCCTCAGAGTCTTCGCACCCGCCCGTTCCTTCTGCCTGGAATGCTGTTCTCCCAAATGCCTCATTTTATCATTCTCTATTATCAGTCTCGTCTTTACCTTCTACCCCAGCTCAAGATTGTGATCTCTAAATGCTATTTTCCCCTAAAACAAACCAAGACTCCTTGGAAAAATAGCCGGTTTCAAGTCTGACGCAGGAAGTGTGAAAGATGAGACTAGAATGTGTTGTCATGCCAGAAGCAAGATCACTGTCTAAAACCCCCACAGTGGTTGTGTCAAAAGGACTCAGAGACAACTAGCCAAAATAGCAAAAATTTGAGCAGCAATTAGAAATAACAACTGAGATGGATTGAAACATATCAGACAGGCTGATACCCAAGTGTTCATAAAAATGCTATAAATAAATCATTGTTCACCTTTAAAACCAATTTATTATTCTGAAAACAAGTAAATAAAAGGGGGAAATATCAACACCCAACATGCCTTTGCTGCACAAACTGACGAGATCGGGCGCATTCAGGGTGGTATGGCCGTAGACTGCCGCACAAACTGTATCAGAAGACAACCAAATTAATTGATGAAAGTAAGTTTCCTTAACATATTCCAAATAATGAACGAATAAAATTAATAGCATTAGGGTATCACCATTGTACAAACACCTAACCAAGTAATGAAGCTAAGTGATAATGACTTCTGGGCTCTGCTCTGGTCTGTTCTGTGCCAGTCTGCTCTAGACTGGCACTGCTCTGCTCCGAAGAGATAGCTTGGGCGGTTCCGCTCCACCTGGGAAATTTTGATTTTCAGTGGAAAGGGAAACTGTGCTCCCAAAGCCACAGGGGAGCTGACATATAGACAAAAGTGTCAGCCCCTGATCCTGATTGGTCCAAATGGAGCGACTCTGATTGGTCAGTGAAAAAGCTGATGGCTCTAATGGGGAACGACTCAGTCCTATTGGTTGAAATAGGATTCCAGGAACTCATTTATAAGGGCTGGGTCAGATGCTAGAAGCTCAGTGCAGGCAGGCAGCTCAGTGCAGAGGCAGGCTGCTCCGTGCAAGCTTCTGCCTGCGGTGCAGTTTGCATGAGAGGGCCCTGTGAAGAAAAAGCTGCTAAATTATGTTTTGTTTTGTTTTTTTATTTATTTTTTTAAAATATATTTTATTGATTTTGTACAGAGAGGAAGGGAGAGAGATAGTTAGAAACATTGATGAGAGAGAGTCATCAATCAGCTGCCTCTTGCACACCCCCTACTGGAGATGTGCTCGCAACCAAGGTACATGTCCTTGACCGGAATCAACCCGGGACCTTTCAGTCCCCAAGCCGACGCTCTATCCATTGAGCCAAACCGGTTTCGGCTTGTTTTGTTTTTTTAAATTGAACCCCCATTAGCCATCAGGAGTCCTTCTTCTTTTTTTTTTTTTCAGATTTTTTTATTTATTTATTTATTTATTTATTTATATTTTATTGATTTTATACAGAGAGGAAGGGAGGGAGATAGAGAGTTAGAAACATCGATGAGAGAGAGTCATCGATCAGCTGCCTCTTGCACACCCACTACTGGGGATATGCCCGCAACCAAGGTACATGCCCTTGACCGGAATCGAACCCGGGACCCTTCAGTCCCCAAGCCGACGCTCTATCCATTGAGCCAAACCGGTCCCGGCAGGAGTCCTTCTTAATAGGTGTCTTCTTTCTCAGGGTCCACACTTTCTACAGACATCCCTGCACATAGCTGGCACTCAACAGGTGGGAGTTCTTTCCTCTTCACATGTACATATGCTAGATCTGTGTTCAGATTAAACAATATGTTGTCTTCTCTTCTTATGTCTCTTATTCCCGCCTCCCCCATCTTATATTTATTTTTCAGAAGTAACCCGGTGCTTCTGAATAACTGAGGGAAATGAGCAGAAGACCCTTCTCTACCATAGCACAAAGGACCTCACCACCCCTTCCCTAAATTTAAAGTGGTCTGACATATTCAACAGCAACTGTGGAACTAGAGCCATGTTGAGAGGGGAATGGGGAGTGAAGAATAACCTGGGATCCCCCATGTCTTTGTCTTTCCAGGATAAGCCAGTGGCCTTGGAAGTCAGAGAAGAATGCCCTGAACTCCAAGGCAGGGGGAGCCCTTGAATGTTGCAGAATGGCACCCTCTTCCACAGGGGAAATGTGTGACCAAGCAGGCCTAGAGCATAAGCACAGCAACTTCAAGAAGAGCAGACACTTAAGGAGTTTGCAGGACTGAAATGAAGGCCCTAAATTACAGGTAAATATCTAACCTGATCCCAGTACTTACTGAAGTCTGTGTTGTGTAGGCATTGTTTTGGTTTGCATAATTATTTCACAATTTACACATAACCACTCTATTTGAGCTACAACTATTGACTCTTTCCCTGCACGAAATCTCTTACATTTCCTGTTGAAGCATCCTCTTTACCTTCTTCATCCTCCTACTCCACCCAAGTGCTCCGATTCCTCTAAAGGCCTGCAGAGATAATGAGTGAAATGTCACTTCTTTAAGAATGATAAAATGTAATGGCTACTTTAAGAGGCATGCCCCAAATCCACGAATTGCAGCTATGATAACTAATAACAGTTGTAACTTCTTTAAGATCAAAGATGTTCATTTCCAAAGAAACTACTCACTATCTATTGATATAAAGTCCCATCAATTTATAAAAGTTCCTAAACTTAAAAAAAATTTTAATGTTAATCTTCACCTGAGGATACTTTTTGCATTGATTTTTTTCAGAAAGAGTGTAAGGGAGGAAGGGGGGTGGGGGGGAGAGGAACATTGATGTGAGAGACACATCGATTGGTTGCCTCTCACATGTGCCCCAACCTGGGTCAGGGATCAAACACGCAGCCCAGGTACGGGCCCTCAACCAAGGATAGAACCCACAACCCTTTGATACATGGGCTGGTGCTCTAATCACTGAGCTGCCTGCCAGGGCTTAACATATTTTTCAATTTTTAAAAAAGTATATATTTGATTGAGTTTTTACAGAGAGGAAGAGAGAGGGATAGAAAGCTAGAAACATCCATGAAAGATAATCATTGATCAGCTGCCTCCTGCACAGCCCCCACTGGGGAAATGCCCACAACCAAGGCACATGCCCCTGACCGGAATCGAACCGGGGACCTTTCAGTCCAAAGGCCAACACTATTGAGAAAGCGCCAAACTGGTTTCGGCGCTTTCTCAATTTAAATGAAGACAATAACAGATCAGCGGCTGTCAGAGATTCACTGGGATGGGGAAAGTGTGGAATAGGTGAAGCACAGAGGGTTTTTTAGGGTGGTGACATCATTCAGTATGATACTCTAATGGTGAATGCATAACTGCATTTGTCAAATTTATAGAACTCTAGAGGACAACGAATGAACTTTAATGTATACAGATTTTTAAAATGTCATCCAGGGGGTTAAGGGACCCCAGAATGGATGTAGATTATGACAAAAGAATCCAACTGTATGACAAATGTTATGAAACAACCACATTGAAGCTGGTAGGGGAAAAGTGATGACCTAAGGCGAGGTTTGTAAGACTAAAGGCAAAAGGAATTGTACAAAGCCACATTGCTTTACTTGATAAAGTCGTTTCCCGTGGGAATAAAGGTTCGTAATTCTGAGAGCACTATGCTTGCTTACTGGAATCAAACAATTAAGTGAACGGATGACATAGGAGTCAGTTTTCTCACTGTTGGAGCGAAAGGTTTCAGACAAGTCAGGGGAGATGGCCAGAATGATCCAGGTAGTGAGGGATTAGAGCTGCAGGCATCAGTATGAGCTCTCGTTTAATAGGCAGATGGATAAAGATAGCAATTTTTATAGTTGTGTGTATACAAGGCTTAGGATATTTGTTTCCTTGCTCTACGCCTTAAAAACAGTGAAACCCAAGCAATGAGCATACATGGCCCCAGAACTTTGTGTTCTACAGTCACTCCCCAATAAAAGGAACCAGATTTCCCTGGAGAGATAGCTGATTCTAGGATTGGAACAGGAAATATGCAAGGTGAGCCTGGAGCATCGTGTAGTGCCAGAAAATAAGGAAGTAATAAAAAAAAAAACACCACAGCGATGAGGTGTATTAAGAGGACACAGAAGCCAATTGTACAAGCTCCCAATAACCAAAACCAGAACACTATAAACAACAAAATAGTATTCAATTATAACCAAAGTATAAAAGAAATATACATGAATATATTCTGATATAAATTGTTGAACATATAAATAAATGAGAGAATAAATAAAGAAGAATTACAAATATGTTATGGAGATACTCTGCCCTCTAGAAGGTGGAACATAACTCTCCCTAAGTGGGGGCTGCATGTATCGGCTACCTTCCGAAGACTGGAGTATGGGAAGGATGAAAGTAAGAGTGATTTTACCGTGGCAAAACCCGACAAACACCATCTCAGACAGGTGACTAAGATCAACACCAACAGTGATGTAGTACATATCATGTAGTACATATCATCAGTGTAATTAATGAAACACTTCACCCTGCAGTCTCCTCCAAAAATGCCTGTAACCCCCATATAATCATGATAAAGGCCTCAGGCAAATGCCAACTGAGGGTCAATCCTACAAATACCTGACCGGTATTTCTCAAAACTGTCCAAGTCATCAAAACCAAAGAAAGTCTGAGAAAATGTCATAGCCAAGAGGACATGAGGCTTTTTACAAAAGAAAGAGAGGATATGAGGATTTAATATAATGTGGAATCCTGGATGGTATTCTGGAACAGAAAAGCAACATTGGGTAAAAACTAGGGAAATTGGAATAAAAGTATCGGCGGGCGTTAGTTAATAATAATGTATCAATATTGGTTCATAGGTTAGAACAAAGGTACCACTGTAATTTAATTTGCTAATAATAAGAGTAATTGGGTATGAAGCATATGGGAACTTTCTGTACTACTTCACAACTGTTCTGCAAATTAAAATCTATTCTAAAATAAAAAGTTTATATTTTTTAAATGTTAAGTTACACATTTTATAGGAGTTTAAATGCAGCTGTTGTACCAAAAGCCCTTGCTGAAGCACATCTTTATTAAAGTAACTGCTAAATGGACATGGTTTTGCAAAAAGCATTTGTTACACATGATTTCTTGTTTAAACAGAATCCATTGTATTTACATCCAGCAAAGCAAAGTTAACTCGGGCTGTGTGCCAAGACAGGGAAATGGCCTTGTTATATAGACCCAGCGTGATAATGGTGGTATTCAAATCTTTCTGTCCATGACACACAATATTCCCATTGGTCTAAAATGAGGAGGGAAAAACCTCTAAATTGGTTCTCCACTGGCTCAAAAAGTTTCCAAATAACTGTCTCTGGGGAGAAGTCAGAAACTCTGGGGCCAGGGTTGGGCAGGAAGGAGTTAGTGACTGCTGGTTCCAGAACTTGAAAAAAAATAATAAAAGGAAGGAAAATGCCTACGCTTCTCCAAAGGGCCACCCTAACACGGGAACATTGCCAGAGAACTTGAAGTGGCTCTGAGGAGAAAAGTTGGAGCTGAGAAAAGTTTACCGAACTTAGCTGACCCTCGGTGTCCAGGACTGTACATGATAAGCAGAACATCATCCAAAGGGTGTCAGTTTCTGTCTTCTAACTCCAGACACTGCTGGTCCTGGGAGGCAGGGGAATTTTTTTTTAAAGAACACATGGCCTCCAGAACCTTATGTTCAAGGCCTTAACAGCATGAGGGCACACAGCCAGTTTTTTAAGACAATAATAGCACACAATACCAGGCCAGTCTAGAGCAAAAAGCTTGAGAGTTACTGTTAATGCCTCTGCCTCTGTGGAGGTCAGCAGGGGGGCACAACCTTGGAGGCAAGGCCAAGGTCAGGCACTCTGCTCTCCCTTACATTGGGCCCTTCCTGCATGGAGGCCAGCAGAGCCTGAAGAAACAGGAGATCAGGAAAAGTTAAGAGTGATTCTCAGACTTGTTTTGTTTTGTTTAAGGTATTATAGACTTTAGGGATTATTATTTAGCCCAGGTGGTTCTCTCAGCTCATCCTTCAAGGTATAGTTCAAGCTTTAATTGCCCCAACTGGTTTGGCTCAGTGGATAGAGCATCGGCCTGCAGACTGAAAGGTCCCAGGTTCGATTCCGGTCAAGGGCATGTACCTTGGTTGTGGGCACATCCCCAGTGGGGGGTGTGCAGGATGCAACTGATCAATGTTTCTAACTCTCTATCCCTCTTCCTTCTTCTCTGTAAAAAAATCAATATAATATACATATATATATATATATATATATATATATATATATATATATATATATTTAAAATTTAGTCTCCCCAGTGGGGGGTGTGCAGGATGCAACTGATCAATGTTTCTAACTCTCTATCCCTCTTCCTTCTTCTCTGTAAAAAAATCAATATAATATAGATATATTTAAAATTTAGTCTTCCAGCTAACCCTCACTCCTCCAAGTTCTGAGAGCATAACTCTCCTCTCTGAAGTGTCAAGTGAAGTGGCCCTTGCTTAACGCCAAGCCTGGCTTGTTTCCTTTTGTGTATAATGTTTAATATACACAATCCAGAGTCTGACTTCATACTCTAGAGTGTGATTAAAATTCTTTTTCCCTCCTCCCCACCTACATCCTCCCATATTTCAGAGCACCTAGTCCAGTGTTTTGTATAAGTGCTTAATGAATAGCTGACCTTGATTTGTTATACTAATTTCTCTCAACTATACGTAAGAAAAATAAAACGTAAATCAGGTATTTTTTCACATCTTACATTTCTAGCTAGCCATTCGACATAGCTAGGAGATCGTCATCCTTCTGCCAAGCCTATTTATGGTAAGACTTGGTTTGAGGTGGTTATGCATTTCCTTGACCAAATTTGCCTTTCAGGACTTTAGTCACATGGGACTTCTTGGTTCCCAGCTGACTAACCACTGCATCCAGTTTGGGTGCAAGGAGATGATGGTACCCAAGCCTCCGGACTGTAGCAAAATCATCTGCCTAGCATCACGGAGAGAGTATCCTATTGCATATTGCCAGCCTGGGAAAATATCAAAATTCAGAATTCAAAGTATAATTTGTACTAAGTGTGTATCGCTTTTACACCATTGTAAGTCAGGGACTGTCTGTTCAAAGTTGGATATTATAGCATTGTTGTTAGTGTCAAAAACAAAACAAAGTCAGGAAGACACCCGGAATGGTTAATAAAATTACATTGATCAGGGAGTAAGAGAGCTACAGTTTATAGTTTGCCCTAATCAGTCACTGGCTCAGGGCTGGAGGGTGGGGCATGAATGCTTAGGTGGCTCTACGCCCTCTGCAGCACAAGCTAAGCATGTCCCAGCATCCCGAGGGCTCACTCACAGACACAGGGAAGGCTGTGGCGGCCTGCACCGGAGCTGGTGTGCTCCAAGAGTCTGAAGAGGTCTCAGGGCGTGTGAGGGCACCACGGACAAGTCTGCTACCAGCGGTCTTGAGATTAGTATAGATCATGGCCATTTTAAAACAAAAACTTACGCACCTCACGCATGTGCACTGAACGGACATGCGCAGGGAATGGAGGGTGGAAATGGATGAGGGGAGGCAAAGGCATTTTTGTTTATTTTTATCCATCCATTTTTACATTATTTCCACTGAAGATTAAACATCATCATAAAAACTGTAGGAGGGAAAGTTAGCTAGAATCCCTCAAGAGATGGATCATCCCCAAGTAAAATTCTTTCTCAGAACGTGAATTAGTCACACAAATCTCTCCCAACTCTGAGGTTTTTCTGACCTCATTCAAAGTATGCGATAAGCCCTATTGTTTTTAAATTAATCGCTTGTCATATAACAGGCGACATTCATTTTTTAAAAAGTTTAGGTTTGCTGAATTATAATATTTAAATGGTTTTAAAAGCCAACTAGGAGTCTAAAATTAAATTAAAACTCACCTGCATTAAGAACCTTTACAAATAGCTCATCTGAGTTGACAAGCAGATAAAACGATTATCTTCCACGCAACACTAAGCATGCTCACGCACAATGACAGACACAGCATCACTTACAGTTCTGCTTGGAAAGAGATTTCTTTTGACATTGACTGCAAGGCACATTCTGAATTTCAAAACATTACAAATCTGTTTTAGAATCAAGGATATACAGACTACACGTAGAAAATGTCTCTAAGCCTACCCCCTCGCCTGTTCGCCATAATTTCTTCCAGGAAAAACAGAAGTTGCACAGAGGTGTGTGCTCTGAAGCCTCCGGAGTGACAGTGAGAGCCGCGGGTGCCGATGTGTCTGTGGGAGGGAGAGCTGGGGAGCAGAGGGATGGGCGCCGTGTGCCATCGCGTGCTGTGGTGCCTGGCAGACTTCACGTGGTTTGCTCTGTGTCCGTGACCCAGAGGATGAGCAACATGGAACGACATGGTGTGCACACACGCGTGCCATCCGACCAGCGGAAGGTACAAAGAATTATCTGAAAGTAATTCATTAATACTCCACTAAGGTAAATATCCACCGCGTGTACCATTACTTGTTACTGCACTTGGTGTTAGGAAGAGAGCCAATGAGGAAATAATTCCCCCTTCTCTGTTTAACTGCCCTCTAGTTCCTTCCTCTGCCTAGCAGGAAAGGCTTTGTGAAAAAGAAACTACAGGCTCCCAAACAGCAGATAATACGCCATGGTTCCTTACAGCCGGGCCACATCACAGCCTCCCACACAGTCATAATTGCTTTTTATCTCTGTTACCGATGCACAGAGCAGATCCATTCTTAAGCCACCACATTTAGGAGCCCGTGATTTGTTATCTTTGTTTTCTTTACGTCAGCTTAACACCATCTCAGCTCCTCTGGGCTGGCAAAAAAGTCCATCACAATCACTATGGGAGTCCCTTTATCTCCCTGGCGTACACCAGAATCCAGGAGACGTACGAGGTCATAAAATAGGGAAAGGACTTGTGAGCTCTCACCTACCTTGATCCCTTCTGATATTCTCACTGCCCAGCCTTGAAATGTGACAGGTCTCTGTCCCAGTGGGAAGTAGGGAGGAGCTGAGTGCGATGCCAGGAGAGGGTCCTCCCTGAGGCACCACACCGCCATCCTCTCTGAAATACTTCCAGCCAGGGCAGGGCCACAGACCAAGAGAGGGTCCCCACTGCCCGTAGCTCACCAACTTCCACCCCCTCCTCAGTGCTCCAGATTTCCCACACTCTCTCCCGGCCCTCAAAAGCATCCCTTTTTATTCCTTCCCTGTTTGTCCCATTGCTTCAGGGAGCCTTCCATAATTTCAACAATAAGCCAGGGTAGGATTGGGAACTCATAATAATGGACATCTTAACCAAAGTATCAAGCCAATTGCTCTGGTGTTATTCCTTCCCACCCCAAATTTCCCTTCAATCCCCACCCCACCCTCCATCACTGTGAGACTTGGAGTTCTGGGAAGAAGGGACTGTTTGCTACTCATTTTACATCCTCTAAAATACCTCACGTGGGGATTCTCAACTTCTGGACTCATGGAATCAAATCGTTCCCAGCAGCCCTTCCAAATTTTTATTGACATGTAAAAAGAAATTTGATTTTTTGCTACAAATTAGGATAAATATTATGACAGCAATGTCCAAGCTGTAACATGAAGCACATCAGATACTGGATGTGGAGCAGCTTTGCTGATACTCAGACTTATGAGGTTGGCATGTCAGCAGGTAGGCCCTACAGAGAAACTTCAAGAGCTCTGCCTCCAAGGAGAGCTCAGCCAGGGCCGAACCAGCTCTTCTCAAGCAGCAGCCGTCCTGAAGAGCAGACCCTCATTCTTTTATTGACCCGGTGATGGCAATTGCCTTGTCATGGTCACTGGCCTGATTAGTGTTGCTTTCCATCATTTGGTTATCTCACAACATGTCTCCAAAAAAATCCTAGAATTGGAAGCGTGCTTCTGTGGCAGACACGCTAGATGTTCACTCCTCTTGTTCTCATTTTCTTCCTTGCCAAAAGATATCCATTGTTCAGCCACCCAGCATAAAGAGTACATTGCCCAGCCTGCTGCAACTGTGCGTAGAGGGAATGGTGAATCACTCTGGGACTAGTAACAATGGGTTTCCAGGACTACGCCTGGTTCCTGGCCCTAAGGGGCAAGGAGAGGAAGGAAGTGGTTCCTGGAACCCACAGAGACAGCCTCCTGACAAGAACTGTGGCTTCTGTATTGGGTTGGGGTCTGTCAGAAATAGACCTTAAAACTAAGATTTCAGCACAAGTAGTTCATTTAGAAGCAATCCCAGGGGGCCCTGTAAGAGGGCAGGTAAATGAGACGGGGCAGGAAGGAGGCCAGGACAGGGTGCCATTGCTCCACAGATCACCACTGAGTGCCATCAGGCCAGTCTTGATAGGGATCCTGGGAGATGGTCAAGTTCAGAGTTGTCCCAACCTAGGGGAAAGGAAGTGGGGTTATTTATCCACTAATTCCCCAGTATTACTGGTTAAGGGCTGCACCCTGGACATATCAACCGTCCAGCATTTCTGGCCTGCCCTGGGCATGGGCTGGGCATATTTGCATGACCAGAAAAAGGCCTCATGCAGAGAGTGGCAGATGTTTATAAGGGGTGGTGAGCGGGGGCCACAGTCTGTTACACCTTCAGTTATGGTGTATAGCTACTCTCATCCGGAAAGGAACTGAGAACTAAATACCCAACCTCTCCCTTCACCCACTCTCCAATTCTTGCTAAACCAAGCCAGAAACCCACTGATGCAGTTCACACTGGACTTCCTCCCAGGACACAGAGCAGGGAGGAGGAGGTAAACTATGGATCCGTGGACCAGAGTGCCCAGTGCATCTGCCTTCTACTGTCTCTAAATGTCTTTGTTTAAAATCTCTGGCAGTACTGTTTGACTCTAAAAGTATTATAATACATTTATATGTTCCCTAAAACCAAAGAAACTTGTGACTGGAAAAGACCTTGGAAAACTCTGAGTCCAGCAATAGAACCAACGCCACCTAAGTGAGAGGAGACTTAAGTTCTAGTTCTGGCTCTAATAACTAGGAAGGACGCCAGTTTGGGTAAGTCACTTAGCAGTTCCTGCTGTCTCTTCATCCTATGATAGGACAAGGTGCTGTTGACCTAACAAAACTTTTGTGAAAAATGCTCTGTAATTACAAAGGTGTTTATAATTACCAGTGTGAAGTGATAGTACACCTTCCTGTTTCAGACAGATGAGAAGCAATGCCATGGGTAACCACATTAAGGAAGGAAATACGACTATTTTGTTTCGTTGTGTTTTTTCTCAACTAGTAAAACATTTACATAGTTATCTTTCACCACAAATTTTTTATTAAATGAGACAGAATATAAAGAAATAATATGTATTTATATACAGGCATTTTCTTACCTCTAATCCCCCTTCCAAATGATCTACATTCAATTAATTATACATCAGTTTCTAATGAATAATCATAGTCTTTTTTTCTCTCTCTCTCTAGTGTCAATTAGCACAAAGAGTCAGGAGACTTTGACTAGAAATAAATGGCAAAAATTTATTCAGGGGTCTTAGGGATTGCAAACCGGAAACACGACTAGGCAATTCCCAGACTGTTCTGAAGAGAAAAAAAAAGCTAAGAGTTCTTACAGGAAAAGTACATTGTTGAGAAGACTCAGTCAGCGCTGCATTCTTAGCCTCTAAATTGGTCTGAGATAGTGATCTTCCAGATGCCCCGTGATCTGGAAAATGGATGTCAGATGGTCTAGGGGAGGGATATCAGATGGTCTAGACACGTGAACAGTCTTCCCTAAGTTCTTTAGAGATTATCTGTAGGATTTATATATCTTCAGGTATTGGTACATAGCTAGTTAAAGTAAAATAAGATCTATCCCTCATGCTTCAGCCCATTTAGTCTGAACCAGTTTTGTCAGCTTGACTATACAGACTCTGTTTTAAATCAGCTTGGCTGTACTGACTCCATCTTGTTTTCTTCACTCATTCCTCACTAGTTATTTATTTTTGACAGTGTGCTTTTACTCCTTTAACCACTTCCTCTTTTATCTCCATGTACCTCAACATTTCTGATGATCCAGTAATTATGCCCAAGACTAAATTCATTCTCTTTTCACTTCCCTTTAAAGTAGAATTTTAATGATGGAGCACCATTAGTTTATAGTAAGAAGTACTGAGCAGACATATTTATGTACATTCACCAAATCCAAGGAAGTAATAAAATTATAATTATTGTTGCTTTTTTATAATTCTCACCTAAGGACATATTTTCATTGATTTGAGAGAGGAAGGGCGGGGGGGGGAGAGAACGAGAGAGAGAGAGAGAGAGAGAGAGAGAGAGAGAGAGAGAGAGAGAGAGAGAGAGAGAAAGAGGGAGAAACATGGATGTGAGAAGGAAACATCAATCGGTTGTCTCCTGTATAAACCCTGAGCGAGGATCGAATCTGCAACCTGGGTGTGTGCCCTGACCCTTCAGTATACGGGATGACATTCCAACCAACTGAGCACACTGGCCAGGACTATAATTATTGTTTCTAAATGGAAATTTCAGAATTTCTTCCTTGTTACAAACCAGGATATCGCTAACCCAGAGAAATTTATGAAACAAAGGCAGCATTTCCTTTATGGGTGTCACACTGTTACTGCCTTAAGATCCCAACCAGTGTGATCATGCACTTGGCAGGCCAAGTTTTCAAAAAGAATTTTTGGGTGGGGAGTTTGTTTGTTTTTAAATGTACCACCACTAGGAAAACAAGCATGTGTCAGTTCTTACCCACACAACAAGGCAGAGCAAGGTGAAGAAGACAGAGTCATTAAGGAAACCAAATAAGATATTTCATAAGAGAACATAAAGACATTCTTACTACTGACTCTATTGTTTCAAGTGTTTGCAGTAGGTGGGAGCGGGATGATTTATAAGTGTGAGGAAGGAAAAGGCTTTGTCCTTTTCCTTAAAGCGAGTCTACTCTGTTTTAATTAGCTTTCTGGTTGACATCAGGAAAACTGTAACACTCCATTATCACACCACCTTGAGGAAACAGACATTGCCCTCCTGAACTTCGTTAAGAAGCATAACACGTACAGCAGCTCAGGACAGACCACTTCAGGAAAGAAAAACCTTAGTGACCTAAGGCCGTCTACAGATTCAATGCAATCCCTATTAAAATACCAGCGGCACATTTCACAGAGCTATACTCAATTTAATTTTTACAGAATGCCTATGTGAATACTCTGATGTTTATACAACTGGCACTACAAATGTGAAAATTCTAGATTGGTTTGGGTTTTTACGTCAGACTGCTAGGAGTAATCAAATAAATAGGTAATACTATTTTGGTGTTACTTTAGGGTAGTATGAGAGCCCCAATCAAAATTAAAACACCTCTACCACCTGCCTGTTGCTATCTTAGTTTTCGTCAACTATGGACAAATTCTTTTTCTCCACAATTAGTTGAAAATAGTCACGGGAAAAGTAACAATAATAGGTACAATTTCTAGGTTTATTTTTTTAAAATATATTTTTATTGATTTCAGAGAGGAAGGAAGAGGGAGAGAGAGATAGAAACATCTATGATAAGAGAATATCATGGATTGGCTGCTTCCCGCAAGTCCCCCACTGGAGATTGAGCCCACAACCTGGGTATGTGCCCTTGACCGGAATCAAACCTGGATCTTCAGATCGTAGGCCAACACTCTACCCACTGAGCAAAACCGGCCAGGGCATCTAGGTTTAAAAAAGAAGAAAATGCCTACACCTAAATGAATTCTAAGTATTAATATGATTATCGATATTGATCTGACCGATAAATAGTGAGAGAGGAGGCAGAGAGAATATTTCCACAAAGAAATGGGTATTAATTATAATAAAACTTATAAATATAAAGTATGAATTGCATACAGGTTATATGGAGAAAATTCCTAGACAACTTGAAAACAGGAGGTAGAGACATTGAGGTCATCTCCAGACTGAATTTTAATCATCACCGTTCTCAGATATGGAGAAGAAATTTCTACAGAATAAATCAAATGAAGGCCTTATGTTTTGGAGGTTGTTTAGGCTTATTAATTCAAGAGTTTCTCTTGATTAAACAAGTCCTTTTGCCCACTCAAATAAATAAAAGAATTCAGTGTACCAAAACCATGACTCAAATCAAAAGGTCAGTAAATCTTGTGAGGACCAAGTGTGATGTTAGAGCTCCATGTTTTGCCCAAACAAACCAAATAATTTGACCGGCCTCCTTGGACTAAGCACTGTTTGGGACAAATTGGCAGCCTATCAACCTCTGAACCCGAGCTAGGGCATAATTTACTATGGAACCCCATTGTTGAAGGAACTTCATGTTCTTGGAAGCCCCTTGGATTACAAATTGTGAATTAGAGCTATCCGTGAGTGTGGCCAACGTCCGAAAGCTCGTGCTCCCTGAGAAGTGGCACCACCTCCAAACCCACCCATGGGGCCCCTGCCCTAGTGCTGCTAGAGGGATGCTTAAACCGGAAAGCCACAAATGACGAGTTTGATAACAATCACATGGGCTCCTCTGTCACTCAGGGCCCAGTGCTCAGTGATGGCGCTGGGCAGCTCACCATCCTACACGCCTGTGCTATGATTCTCACCTGCCAAGCCTCATAGAAACGCTCTGCCACATCTCTTGCCCTGTCCAGGACAGAAAAGTTGACTGTGTCCAAGTGAAGAACCAAGGACTGTGGCACTGCTGATATCAGAAATAGATATTACTTCAATGTATGAGGAGGATTTGAGTTGGAGAAATAATTGGGCAAGAAAAAAAATTTGCTCATTATTCCTTCCCTCTCAAATGCCATGACTAGAACAGATTTTTTGAATAGTAAAGTATTTGCCAATAGAGCATAGTGTTCACTTTCTTGAACTCTTTATATCCACTATTCACGATTTAGCACCGCTTTTACATCAGCTGTACATGGCAAGTAAGGAACAACTTGCAATACTAGACAATGCTTTCCTAAACTTGCATGTATGTAAGTCTAGATATAATATATATGAAACACAACACCTATTCTTCACATTAGTAACATAGTTATGATGTTTTATGTGTTTAGAAATATTTAATAAGACCAAATTAGATTTCAAAAAACAGAATTAAAATTTTCCATTGTATCTAAACAAATTTAAATTTTTATATTTATTAATTTTCACATGTTTTGCCTTTGAATTTAGCAAATCATTTTGATTATATTAGAAGAAAAATAGTGCCTTGAAAACATTGAATATTTTACACATTTACATTTAATTGATATATTTTTTATTAAAAGGTATTCATATTTTACATGCTTTTGTGGAAGTTTAAAAAAATTGGCCTCAAATTTTTTGACCTATCTCCCATATTCTCTCTGGGTGGGCTTGTAACTGCTCCAACCAATAGAGTACAATGGAGGTGACACTGTACGTCTTTTAAGACTAGATCCAAAAAGGCCAGGCAGCTTCTGCCTTGTCCACCAGCACACTTATTCCTGAACCCCTTAGCTGCCATTTAAAAAGTCCACTGTCCTGGGGCTGACATCAGGGAGGAAGCTTAAGTCATAGGAGGCATTCCAGTTAATAGTCGCAACTACGGTAAGCTTAGCCTTCCAGTATTCCCAGTCCCGGTACCAGAAGTGTGAGTGAAGAAACCTACAGATGATTTATAGTCTCCAGCTATCCAAGTCTTGGCAGCTGAGACCCAGAGATCACGAATCAGAGTTAAGTTATCTCTGCTGTATCCTGTCCAACTTCCTGACCCAGAGAATCCATAACGATAATAAAGTGGTTGTCATTTTATGTCATGAAATTCTGGGGTGGCTTGTTACACACCAGTAGATAACTACCATGCTTTGAATAAAGTTACATTTTGTTTTGTAACTTAGATCACTGAGAATGATTATTAATTAAACTAGAAAATATAAAAGTGGAGAGAAGGAAAAAATATTAAGAGACAAAAGTAGAGAGACTTCTAGTTATGGCAGTATGCAGGAGTTGACAATTCCACTCAATAATAAAATGAATATAGAATGTACTTCCACTTTGAGGAAGATGGAGTAGGTATACTTTTCCATATTCCCATCAGCAAGTATAACTATTGTAGAAACCTTGGACACTATATATATTAAAAATAAGAAGAAGCTAAAACGTGGAGAGAGGAAGACTGGCTAATGACCTTGGAACCCCAAAATGACACAGAGCAGTGTGTTCCCTGGGCTTTCTTTTTACCCATATATCCCAGACCTGGAGAAAGCTGGCCGCCACCTCCGCCAGCAGCAACGAGCAGGGCCACTTCCTCTGGTGTCAACAGAGGCCAAGGGCGGAAATGGACTTGGATTGCCCCCTGGAGGTTATGGGGCAGCACCCTCCTTCCACGGCCGGAGTAGTTTCTTGTCTCATAATAGAATACCCAAAATGTATAGGTTAATACCAATAAACAGAAATATCATAAACCAAATTTTTAAAAAGATGATAGATGCCAACATGGAGATTCTAGTTTAATTCTATTATAGCTTAAATTCTGATTTCTAATAGAAATTCTAGCTTAAATGTGTAAATATATGTAAAGTAATCATGTGAATTGGCCTTTCAGAGTTCTAATTATTGTGTAAGTATGGGTAATCCACTAAAATACGTTATGATTTAAATATATGGTGTCTTTTATTAAATAATTTATTTGTATATGAAAGAAGTCCATAGGTAGAAAGTGCTGGGCAGGCCTGAAGTTTCCATGGTTGTCACTATCCAGGTTTCTTCCATTTTGCTGCTAACCTTTGATTACCATCTCTTTTCATGTTCAAAAACGACAGCTCCAGCTCCAGCCATCTCACTAAAAATGTAAGCAGCAGGAATGGGAGGAGAACGGGGAACAGCCTTAATTTCACAAGAGATTTCCCCAGAGCCCCATCAATTTTCATTGGTCGAAATTACTTGTAAAAATCCCAACTAGCTGCAAAGGATGCTGGAAAATGTCATCTTTTGGCTCCATTGTGTTCAGTTAAGAAGTAAGGTTCTGTTTATTTGAGAGAGACGGGAGAATGGGCATGTGGTAAGCAGTCTCTGCCACGAATGAAGTTTACACAGATTCAAACCGGAGAAAAGATGGAACCATAGAGAATTTCCAAAGGATCAAATGAAGAAAAGAAAAACAAAACAAAAAACAACAAAAAAAATAAATTCTCCCTCTTACATTAAGGAAAAAGATAACATTATAAATTCATAAATGAGTTTCAGTTTAGGAATGGTAGGTGGTGTATTGCTAGTGCAGTGCTTGCTATGAATACTCATAGCTAAAAATAATACTAAGCTAAAGAAAAAGTTTTAAGACAGATTTCAAAGTGAAAACGTATTTTCCCTCTATAATGTATTCTTTATTAATCTAATAAGCAAGGAAATTCTCTCAAAGCTACTAAACTTTCATTTATTTTACTTACTTGAATAATTGCTTGTGAACCACTGTTTAATTTACAGTTATTTTAACCGTGGTTATTACAAAGATTAATGATGGTTTAAAAATGCTTCCTAGAGAGGGAGTAGGAGGAGGGAGGTGGAAATAGTTATGAAAAGATAATTGAGTGATCTTTGTGGCAGTGGAACTGCTCTGTATCTTTACTATGGTGTGGGTACATGAAAATGCGCATGTGATAAAATTGCATAGAACTAAATACACACACATAACACACACATACACACACACACACACACACACACACACGCATACACAAGAGTCAAACTTGGAAAATCAGAAGATGGGTGAATAGTATCAATGCCAATACTCTGGTTGAGTGTACTGTAGTTTTGCAAAGTGTTATCTTTAAACACTATACAGTGGTACCTCAATCAATAACTCATACAATTGTCCAAGGGCCCTGCTGATACAAAAAGCTTCTTACTGTGGCTTAGAACATTCTTAAGATTGTATTAAGCCTCTGTTATGCAACTTTTATTTGTCCACCTTCGATTTAATTCCATCTACTTTCTATATTTCAAGGATTCTCATAATGTCTAGTCCATTGAGAGCACCCCTTCGTGTTTTTCAATATCAATCAATGTATGTGCATGGATGTACCCTTGCTGTAATTTTCAGAGATTTAGGAAAGAGGGGAGGAGTGCGGAGAGGATAGAATGTGTTCTCCATCTGCCATGTTGATCCAGTCTCTTGGCTAAATTTCTAAGCACACATTGAACTTCTCAGTACCAAGCACAGACAGCTGCTAGTATCATATGATCTAATTTGGAAACCTCTGCTTCTGAGGTGATGTCATATTAAGCTATTTCCATTGAAGACTTGGTCCCCACGTTAAAAGTGGCATCTGCATGACACATGTGAAAAGATTTAATTCTCCTTCCTCAAAATTAACTTTCAGATTTAAATATTAGATCTCAAAAGAATGTCAAGTTCTATATTACAAAGATTCCTACAAGTATATAACAGCAACAATACAAATAATATTTTGGTCCAACTATGACAAAGAGAAAAAAAAAATTATTATTTCAAAAAATCTGTAAAGTGCTGATATTCAAAAATAAGAAAAAGCAACTCAGATCCTGAAATGTGATTTCCCTACGCTCAACCCTGAAATTACTTCAACCAATAGATTCTTAATATATTAAGAAATAATTCTTAATAAATTAAGGAATAATCTACCATTGGTTGAGAATTACAGTGTAAATTCCAAACTTTGAAATCTAACATACTCTGATTGGTCATGTCTATTAGCTGCCTCCTGCACACCCCTACCTGGGATTGAGCCCTTGTTCTGGAATCGAACCAGCAACCTTTGGTGCACAGATGACGCCCAACCAACTGAGCCACACTGGCGATGGCTTTTACTAAATATTTAATGAACATATAACATGCCCAAGGCACTGGTCTAGCTTGTGATACAACAGTGAACTAAACAGACAAAGCCTCCTGTTTTGGGCACCTCATATTCTATTTTTTTCCATAAGCTGAACTTGGCCTTTTCCTATAGAAATTACTCTCAAACACAAATATAGGTGTCTCTTTAGCATCATTCAATCATATAAAATGTTTGATAACATAACACAGAGATACATTTAGCTACTGACTTCAAAACATTAGAAGTGAATGTGAACAAGGTCAGTTATCCTAAAATGTATCTGCCTAAAGTGATTCACTTGGGAAAGGAAGTATTATTGCTAAGTTTCACCTAAGTGTACTATATTTAAGATAACTCTTACCAGACCTTAATCTAAATCAGAAAACCAAGCCATGGAAATAATCCAGATATAAGAACTGGGCAGACTGAGGAAAACACTGGAGCAAGATTCTGATCATCTACAGTTATACTATCCAACATGGTGGCTACTAGTCAACTTAGAATGAAAAATTTAAAATTCAGCTCTTCAGTCACTGTAGCCACATTTCAAGTGCACAGAAGCCACATAGGGCCTAGGTATAATATATCCCAAGTGCAGATATACCTAGTGAAACATTTCCAACATTGCAGGAAATTCTACTGGTGGTGTTGCTCTAGAAAATCAGAAGAGGCACCCATTTCTTAAAGAGGGCTACAAAAAGTAGCGGTTTGTAATAGCAAAAAGTAAGTTTTCTTCTCCATCCCTTGGATATTCCATCCCTAAATCTTATTTTCCCTTCATCTCCTATACAATGTCTCTTTTCCTTAATCCTTCTCTATCTTCTCACATTTCCCCCACACTCTATTTTTTCAACCCCCTCTCTATTTTTTTGCAGTAACAAATATGCCGTCCACATTTAATGATTTCATACATTTATTGAGGTTGATATGTTTTAGTAATTTCTCAGCGTTAAAATTTAAGGAGCTGAATCTTTCTAATATATTCATTCTCTCTCCCCACCCCCGATACAAAATTTAGATGAGACTTTTTTTTTTAAGGTATGTATCTTTGCTGTATTTTTCTTCATAGAATTATCCTTGCTTAGAATCCGAGTGGAAAAGATATGCAGTTCTGGTTGCAGACTCCGGGGTTTCCCTTCACCAAAGGAAGGGCTCAGGCGTCTGGGCCGCGAAGCCCGCACATCCCCGGCGGCTCTGGTCCTTCCGCTGGACCTCTACTGCCACCTAGCGGAGAGAGGGGCGAGGGCGCCTTCGCCCGTTTGGCGGTTGCCCAGCGACGGAGGCGGGGCCCGGTCTCAGAAGGGGGGCGCACACTAAACTCTGCCGAAAGAGCCGTAACAACGCCGCTTTCTATTGGCTGAAGAGATCTCAGCCATCACCATGAACCAATGATCAGATGCAAACAGGGTGACGTCGACGCTATGCGCCTGCTCCGCTCAGCCCCAACACCATCCCCTAGCGACGCGCCTGGCGACCGCCGAGACCCACTGTAAACACGTGGGGTTCTCGGCTGCCCCATGTACACCTCGCCGCTCGCGCTCCTGCAGGTGTTCTTCCTGCTGAACCCCGAGGGCGCGCGTCCTCAGCCTTCTTCCTCCCCGTCAGGGCCATTGCCCACCCCCTCGGAGCCGGGGTCGCAGGGCGGGACCCTTCAGACCTCTTCGGAGGGGACTGAAACCCCGCGGGCCGTGCCTGGGACTTCTTCGGTGTTCCCCACTCTGGGGACCCCTTCAGCGCCTGAAAATGGGGCCGTGGACCTCCTCCCAGGTGAGGGGAGGGAATGTGGGGGTGCAAACTACAGGCTTAGGTCTAAAATCCTGTGAACAAAGGGAATTGCTACAAAGTGAGGTTTGGGGGGCTGTCAGCGGAGGGGAATTGGCACCTGGAAGAACTTAGGGATCCTCATCCCTTTCGCTCCCCTTTATGTTGTCCCTCCGTAGTCTTACCGATCTGCGTCTGTGACCTGACTCCTGGCACCTGCGATATCAATTGCTGCTGCGACAGAGATTGCTCTCTTCTCCATCCGAGATCAGTTTTCTCCTTCTGCCTCCCGGGAAGCGTGCGGTGAGCCGACTTGTGCCCTAAAGGGGATGGGGGCCCTAGAATAGGTGATAGTTGGAATAGAAAGAGCTAGCCTTCCTGCCTTCCTCCCTCATTTCCACCGCAAGTGAGATTGCCGTGGTTGTTCCCAGAAGCGACATTGCTCTTCGGCATCTTTAGAGCAGGGCTGCCCAACAGACTAGGACCTTCGTGTTGCCCTGTGGCTGCCCGGAGAGTCATTCTTTGGCATCAGACGGACATCTAAGGGGCAACTTTGGACTCAGCCCTGTGCTTCTAAATGCATCTTCTTCATCCTGTCTGTGTCTTCACAGGTCTTCGAGTTGGGTTTGTGTGGACAACTCCCTTATCTTCAGGAGTAATTCCCCATTTCCTTCGAGAGTTTTCACGGATCTAAATGGAATTAAGCAGTTTTGTGTCCATGTGAACAACTGTGAGTAGCAGCCTGTTGGTTCTTATTGCCTAACATTTACACTGAGTAGCCAGATTATTATGATCTCTGAACGCATAATAACCTGGCCACTCAGTGTATATCCTATATAATAAAAGGCTAATATGCAAATTGTCCCCTCTACCAGGAGTTCTAACAGCAGGCAGGCCAACCACCCGCCCATGTCCCCTCTTCCTGGCCAGTCTGGCCGGACCTTACCCATGCACAAATTCATGCACCAGACTTCTAATACACACACACACATGCACACACACACACACACGCACACGCACACTGAGTGGCCAGATTATTATGCGTTCAGAGATTATAATAATTTGGTCACTCGGTGTATTGAAAGTTGGTTTTGTCTCTGCCCTTTTCCTTTCTTTGTTTTGTTTTTAATTTTTTTGTTGTTGAGAATTTCTGTCATCCTCTTTCCACCTGCCCCCTCTCTCTCTCTTATTAGTGAACATTTGTACTTTTTTAATACCCTCTTGGCTATGGGTCAGAAAACCCATACAGAACTTTAATTTCAATCATCCCTGTTGGCCCAGATAATTACAGGTAGATTCTATTCCCCTACTTGATACAATCTCCATGAAGGCTCTCATTAACTCGCCAATAAGTGATACATAGGAGGCACCAAATAGTACATGAAATGTCTTTGAAAAATGATCTATATACCAACCTTGTTTTTATTTTATGAAGCAACCGAGTAGGAGAAAGAGCATTAGAGTCAGATCTCAGCCTTGCCATTTACTTATCAGCTGCTCAGACTTGGGCAAATCCCTTGGCATTTCCAGTCTCATTTCTTCAATTGCAAAATAAGCAATAATAATAATAATAATAATAATAATACTAGCCCTGGATGTGAAAGTGCTCTGTTAACGTTAGAGTGCAAAAGCAATGAGAGGTGTTATTATTAAGGGTTTTAAATAGACTTGGGAATTTGCTGAGGATAGCTATAACAAATGAGCTGCGGCTGCCCCATCCTTTCCAGATCTCCCACTGCCTTCTAGTCCCAGCCTTCCTGCTCCAGAGCGATTGCAATAGCACCCAACCGGTCTCCCTTACTTCTGATCTCCCCTCCTGCCTCCTTGCCGTCCTGCTACTGCTCTGGACCAGTAGTTTTGAACTTTCTTTCCCCAACAACACCTGAGAGTCATTCCCTTAGAAACCATAGAAACTTAGGATTGTTCCGATTATATAAACATCGGATCTCCCAAGGTAAATTATCAGAATCTAGAAAGGATGGATTGTATACCCAGAAATGGGGTTGCCAAGACATGTGGTAACTCTTGTTAGTAATTTTTTGAGGAATCTCCATACCGTTTTCCATTGTGTTGGCTATATTCTTACCTCCGATATTAATACTAAAACTAATTCATTTAACAGATTACAAATAAATTAGAAGGTGATAGAAATCAGAATTGTTAACTCAAGATGGAGTATTGATTGGGAACCTTCTGGGAAAATGCTTTATAACTTAATCTGAGTAGTAGTAATATCGTTATGTAGATTTGTAAAAAATCTTTTGAGTTTACACTTAAGATTACCGCGTTTGTATACTTAAGCTTACTGTGTATATATTATGCCTCAATAAAAATATTAGTTACTTGGCATGCAAGCTGTTTAAAAATAAATATTTTGCTTTTAACTAAAACCCTTTTATTTCTAAACACATTTCAGCAAAATTAAACTATTTCCAGAAGCCCCAAACAGTCAATGCATCCAACTTCCAGACCCCAGCTACAGAGTTTGGAGGCCAACCGTTCGATTCAATATTCCGAACGCAGTCGCCACCACCTTTTTACAGGGTAAGCCTGGGGAAAGGGGCGGAATTGCTTGGTTTGATCATTCCCTCATAACCAACAATTGCCTGGGTATCTCTGAGGTACCTGGCTGTCAGTTCTTTTGGAGGGCAGTGTTTGTCCACAGTAACGAGCTGAATTAATTTTTGTTTCTGCTTTTTCAGTTCCTGGTGGACTTCTGTCCACTCTCATTGTGAATAAATTTCTGCTGTGCTTTGTCCAGGCCGGGGACCCCATTTTGACTTACTTCTCCAAGTGGTCTGTGCTGAGCTTGCTGAGGCAGCCTGCGGGAGTTGGAGCTGGGGGACTCTGTGTCGAGAGCAATCCTGCCGGTGAGTCCAGAGCAGAAGTGCCAGCCTTTGTCTTCAAGCTAGAATAGGCTTTCTCATTTACCACCCCTTCATTCTTTGTGCGCTAAGGTTTCCTGGAGAGTAAAAGTACAACCTGTGTCCGTTTCTTCAAGAACCTGGCAGACAGCTGCACCTCGGACCCAGCCCTCAATGCTGTATCTTACTACAACTTCACAGTCTTGAAGGTGGGTATCCCGTCTCTCCCACCGTCAGCCCTATGGGTTTAAAATCAGCATGCTGCCCGCTGCTGGGTTGTGGGCAAAGCGCTAACTTGGAAGTCAGAATGCCCAAGAGCTACATAAAAGACAGAGGGCCTGGAAGTCCTATTGTCTGAAGAAAGAGGAAAGAATTAGGGCTATATAGCCACGATTAGAGATTTTCAACCTCCTGGCTAATGGGATTGGCTAGGTGACATCTAGCCAATGATGAGGGGGTGACATCTCACTATTTCATCAAAACTTCTGCTTTTGTCATTCAGTAGAGCTCAGAGTAGATGGGCATCACAGTCCATCCAGCCTCCCTTCAGCTTTCTCCTGGCATTTAGTGTAAAGAAGAGTCAGGGAGAAGAGAGGAAGCAAATGATTGTAATATGTTGACTTATTCCCTCCCCCGCCAAATGTGAAAATGCAAGCTCCTGGAGGTTCTCTCTCAGATATGTGCATGCTCATTTTCTTGCTTTTCTCTTATTCTAGGTGCCAAGAGGTATGAATGATCTGCAGAATATGAAGGTAGGATGCTGCTCATCAGGAAAAAGTAAAGTGAATATTTGGTCCCTTTTCAGCCTTGATTATAATATGAAAGAAAATGTATTTGTAATGTATCAAAGTGTCAAGTGTGAATCTAAAACAATGTTTTCCAGGTATTCTATATGATTAAAAAGCATCATATGAATTAAGAATTCAAAAGGTTGTTACTAGATAAGTTTGGGAAATATTGGGTTAAACAAAGTTAAACACTATATTTAGGGAGGACTTCTTGGAGTCTTTAATAGGCTTAAGGGCCTTCTTAATCTCTAAAAGGCAGGTATCAAATATAGTATTTCTAAAACTTAATTGACCATGGAACCTTTATTTTATATCTAATAGAATCAGTGTCCTGAGAAATATGTTTTGAGATGTGCTGACTTAGAATGACAATGTCTTGGACTTAAGTTGTAGGCTGGCAGCAGAAGGAGAAAGAAAGTTGATGGTCAAAATGAAAAATACTCATTTTAGCATGATACGTAGCTAGAGGGGAAATGCTGCTTTCGATTTTAGTTGATTTGCTTCTTTCCCTTTTCAGTTCCAAGTTCCTGTAGCACTTGTCTCCCAGGCTGCTTCTCCTCTGTTGGCTGGAAACACTTGTCAGAATGCTGTTTCCCAGGTAGGGATGCTGACCTCAGGCTCTGGGTGGATGAATGTTGATCACTATTACTGAGGTGCCTCGTCTTCAGTACCACACTGACCCCACGTGAAGTTTTGTGCGTTACCTGAAAATTAACATGCCAAGAATTGAGCCCATCCCCTTCCTCCCTACTATGTTTCGGTCGTTTCCACTGCTACCGTCCTCTAGTATTGCATGTCGTGAACATTAAGAGTATTTCTGACTTCTCTGTTGATATGCAGTCTCTTAGGGTTCTTACTGACCATGTTTTCTTCTGTTAGCAAAGTCAGTATCATCTGAAAATCTGAAGTAAACTAATCAATTTTTCCTCTATTCTCTTCTAATCAACCTACAGAAGTAAAAATTATCTTAAAGCGTAACTTGAAAGATTATGTTCAGAAATCTAAGGATCACTTGTTTATAAGTTTCAACTCCAGCTGCTATTTCTCCTCATCCTCAGACATAAGACAGCCAAGTAAACCAGGTTTCCATTCACCTGCCTGGGTTTCTTCTCGCCTTCCTCTGCACACAATCAAAACTTATTTTTCTTCCCTTTCAAACCTAAAACTCACCTCTCCCCTGGATCTCTTAAGAGTTCTATCCGGTCTCTTTTCTCATGTGTTTTTAAGTCTACTTGTTTATTCTCCCTCATTTAGCTATATTTTTAATTGAGATATAATTAACATGTAATACTATTGAATTCGTTTTAGATGTACAATATGATTTGATATATGTAATGGGGTGGGCAAAAATAGGTTTACAGTTATGAGTTAACCATGACCACACGGTTCCAAATTTTTTTCTTGCAATGAGAATTTTCAAGATCTACTCTTTTAACAACTTTCAAATATACAATTTTGTTCATAGTAGTCACCATGCTGTACCCGCATTCATTTATAATAACTGAAAATATAAATTAAACATAATTGGTCCACTAAATAATCTTTACTAATTGACTCTCCTTTTGTATTGCAGGTCATCTATGAGATAGAGACCAATGGGACTTTTGGGATCCAGAGGGTCTCTGTCAGCTTTGGACAAACCAACCTGACTGTGGAGCCAGGCGCTTCCTTACAGCAGCAGTTCATCATTCGCTTCAGGGTGAGGGCCCTTCTCCTGGGGGGGTAGCGGGCGGAGGAATATAGTTCCTCTGCGTCGGTAAACATGAGAAATAGAGTGAGAATATGAAGGCCTACTTCAGTCTGTCAGGTGAGGCATTTCTTTTATAGTGTGCTGACTTCCTGAATACATTTAAAAGGATAAATAATCCCGTCACTACAGAGGAAAAGAACAGCCATTGCTGTAGCAGAGTCAAAGCCAAGGGAACCATGAAGCACACTTGGTTTGTGGCCCCAACAAGAGGCTTCAACATCTAGTGTGCCATAATTTAACTACAAATGATAGGGATTCATCAATGCCTGTTCATTAACGTTTTCTCTGATTCTCTATTTGGCCCCCAGCAAGGCAGGAATTCAATGTCAAATCCAAACTCTTTTTTAAATAGTCATTTTGAAACATAAACTCAGCCATCATCCCATGAAAGTTCTTTAACTAGCTTTTCTCATATGTCTGTGCATTCAGTAGATACTTTCTCACTTTTTATATTTCTGTATTATTTGCTCTTACGAGCTTACAATGAGTATGAATTTTGTCTGTGTATTTATGAATGTTGTCAAAAGGTAAGTGGCATTCAGGGTTTTAGTCGTTCCCCACTTAACCTATGTTTCCAGTCTTGATCACCACCTTTGTCTTTCTTCTGCTGCTACTTTTTTAACCTCACCGAGACCGGTTTTTTCCTCAGCTCTGCCTCCAGGTGATCAACCAGGTCTCATCTCTTAGAGTTCATCTCTGGAACATCTATAGCTAATTAAAATATATTTTAAGTTACATTTCTCCTTTCAGCCAGGCTGAACAAAGACCTAAATTGATAGTAATTTTTTAAAAACAGGGTTGATAAACCTTTGCTTGTAATCCTTGGTAGCAGTGCCATATAGTGAGTATATATGGTCAATTTCAATATTCAGATCACTCAGGATTTACTGCAGGGAATAAAAATGGAAGTCATTGGAATAGAAATTTTTGCCAAACCTTACACTGTGGAGGGAAGCCCCAGTGCAGCTAACTTAAGGAAGGTGTGAAGTCAAGCAGGGGAAGGTGTGAGAGCATGCTTCCTCCGTAAGTGACTTTCTTTTACTCTTTCTGTAGGCCTTTCAGAGCACAGCCACTTCCCGGCCTGGTCCTCGAAGCGGGAATCCTGGCTATGTTGTCGGGAAGCCACTCTTGGCTCTGACTGGTGACATACGTCACTCTGTATCCTTCCTGGAGCTGAGTGGCCTGTTGCAGCCTAATGAGAAAAGCTGCAGCTGCTGACCTTTTGGATTTTCCAATTCTGCAGTCCCCCCTTTTTTTTTCGGTATCCAGGACTCCTTTACCAAGCCATTAATACAGGGTATTCTCAAATGGTGATATGACCAAAGGTTTTAAAACACCTTAGACTGGCTGAAGGTGAGGATCATGACGTTGTTTTAATGAGGTATTTTATATGCTGTTGTGTGATCAACCATTTTTTGGAAAAACATTATCTCAGTGTGCTTTTTAATTACTAGAGGAAGAAAACCATGATATTGATAAAATATAAGTGGTGTTAAGGAAACGATAAGAGCATGCCTTTTCCAGTCTGCCTATTTTCTTCTGTTATGACCTCCTTGACCAGTACTTCCTATCTCAGGTGACCCTCTTGCAGAGCCAGGGTGATGGAACTTGCTCTGTCAGGAGACACAAAGTACAATTTGGGGTGAATGCAATGTCTGGATGCAAACTCAGGTAATTCATTGCTCCCACATCATTTCCCACAATTTTGTCTCTATCTAGGGATTATGTTGGTATGATAACTTCTATATTTTGAATGATAGTTCAGAGATTGCTAGTTAGGAATAATCATAGAATCTAAATGATATTCATAATACTAAGAGTTTTCTGACAGTCCTCTATACTTACCGAAGATTTTTTTCCTTCCAATTCATTTTATACTATTACGGTATCCTATATAATAAAAGGCGAATATGCAAATCAACCGAACAGCAGAATGACTGGTTGCTATGATGCACACTGACCACTAGGGAGTAGACGCTCAATGCAGGAGCTGCCCCCTGGTGGTCAGTGCGATCCCACAGGGGGAGTGTCACTCAGCCAGAAACCAGGCTCACAGCTGGCAAGGGCTCACAGATGGTGAGAGAGTGCAGGCTGGGCTGAGAGACCCCACCTCCCACATGAATTTCGTGCACTGGGCCTCCAGTTTGGTTACTATGCTAATATGGTTTCATTATTAAGTTAGCATTGGACTGCAGCCTCAATGATGTTTAATTTCAGGCTGAAAAATGTAGATTGCAGCCACTTGCAACAAGAGATGTACCAGACTCTTCACGGAAGGCCCAGACCAGAGCATGTTGCCATCTTTGGTAACGCTGACCCCACTCAGAAGGCAGAGTGGACCCGGATCCTCATCAGGAACTGCAGTGTTTCAGTAAGGAGAGAAATACCTGTCTGACCGGGACTCGCATTCCCATTTTGTTGAAATTAAAACCAGCCCTATTTCCATAGATAATGTGGTTATTATCCTATATAATAAAAGGCTCTTATGCAAATTGTCCCCTCGACTGGGAGTTCAACTGGGAGTTCGACCAGGGGGTGGGGCTGGCTGGCCGGGGGTAGGTGCTGTGGGCAGTTGGCCAGCCGGCCCCACTCCTGATCGCCCCCCCAACCTTGATTGGGGGTGGACTGGCCTGCCAACCTCCCATGTCCCCTCCCCTGGCTGGCCCAGCCCCATTGGGACAGGCTGGCCAGACACCTCCCGTACACGAATTTGTGCACTGGGCCTCTAGTCTATGTATATAAAAGCCTAAGTGACTGTTACAACCGGGTGCTATGATGCATACTGATCACCACATGGCAGCTGTTCAACGCAGGGCCTGCCCCTGGTGGTCAGTGCGCTCCCACAGCCAACCTCCTGCAGCCGGCCAACCTCTCGTGGTCTTTCCCCCCAGTTGGCTAGCCCGATTGGCACTGGGCCAGATGGCCCCTATTGGCCCTGATTGCCCCCAATCGCTGGCCAACCCAAGGGACCCCACTTGTGCACGAATTCATACACCAGGCCATTTTAGAATTTTAATTTTCCTAAGATCAAGAATAGTAATACAGTCTGTAAACTTTTGTGTTCTCTACACACATTGCTTTCTCTGTTAATGTACAATGTTTAATTAAGAAATAATGGCTACTCAGTGCATGGTGATGGATTTATAGATAGCCATCAGAAACTCAAACAGATGCTTTTTACCCTTCTGCAGGCTACACACTGCACTTCTTGCTGTGTCGTACCAGTGTCCCTGCAGACCCAGGTATTGTGGGCATATATAGGCCTCCAGTCCAACCCACAAGCTCATGTGTCAGGAGCACGATTCCTGTACCAGTGTCAGTCCATAAAGGTAAGTCATGGCTGCCGAGACCGGTTTGGCTCAATGGATAGAGCGTCGGCTTGGGGACTGAAAGGTCCCGGGTTCGATTCCGGTCAAGGGCATGTACATTGGTTGCGGGCATATCCCCAGTCGGGGGTGTGCAAGAGGCAGCTGGTCGATGACTCTCTCTCATCGATGTTTCTAGCTCTCTATCTCTCTCCCTTCCTCTCTGAACAAAATCAATAAAATATATTTAAAAAAAAAAAAAAAAAAAAAAAGGTAAGTCATGGCTCATAAGGGACCACTAATCCTTGCAAAGCCTAGACTGTCTTATCAGCCATTTGATGCCTATATAACTTTTGACTTCTGAGAAACAATGTATGCTACCAGCCAATGCTTAGAGTGAGCTGAGACAATTTACTTTCAAGTAGATCCTCCCTGCCTGGCTACTGATTTTTTAATATCCTGAACCCAGACTATAGTGTAGGTTACTTTCTTTTAAATTATAATACACTATTATTAAATTGGTTGATTCAGCCACAGAAAATAATTTTCCATAAATATATATTCAGTGTGACAGTCACACACTTGAGTCTCTGAGCCTTTGTTCTGAGAGATGTCTGAGATTTTACTGCCTATGTTTTCTTTTAGGATTGTTACACTTTCATAATTTACAGTCTTTTATCTGTGTTTATTCTTGTGTATAGTGTAAGTTGGTCTAGTTGCATATTCAACTGTCAAAACTCATTACATTGAACATTTGAGATGTGTACCTTTTATTGTATATAAATTATACTTCAATGAAAAAGTTAAAATGAAAAAAGAAGACAAAAAAAAAAAAGCCACTGACTAGGGGATAATACTTGTAATACACTGGCAAAGTTCTTGTATGTAGAATAAAGAACTCTTACAACTCAATAATGAATTACAAACATGAGTCAAAGAGGAAGGTGTCCTAGTTTATGGTCTGAAATATGAATCTACAAAACATAAATCAAAGAGGTGGTATCCACAGCCTTTTCTCTGATAACTAGAAGCCCGATGCACAAAATTTGTGCAAGAGTAGGCCTTCCGTCGAAGCTGGTTTGGCTCAGTGGTAGAGCATCGGTCTGCGGACTGAAGGGTCCCAGGTTCGATTCCTGTCAAGGGCATGTACATTGGTTGCGGGCACATCCCCGGTGGGGGGTGTGCAGGAGGCAGCTGGTCGGTGTTTCTCTCTCATCGACGTTTCTAGCTCTCTATCTCTCTCCCTTTCTCCTCTCCGTGAAATATCAATAAAATATATTTAAAAAAAAAAAAAAAAAAGAGTAGGCCTTCCTTTCCCCATCTGCCAGCACTGGGTTCCCTCTGGCACGTGGGACCCAGCTTCCCTCTGGGCGCCAGCAGGCACCTGGGACCCGGGCTTGCCTTATAGCTCAGCTTCCTCCAGAAGGTCATCTGGTCTAATTAGCATATTATGCTTTTATTATTATAGATGAGTTTTTATTTGAAAGGATTCAACATGCAGATTTACATAGAATGATTTTAAAATTTATCATTACCAAAACCAAATAAAACCTAATGCAAAGTAAATCTTATTTGGGGAAAACAGGTTTTGCTGCATATAAACTGAATTGAAGAAAAAAAAACCCTAAAATCTCACAAAAAGTTTAAACAGAATTGTAGGTTAAGGTAGAAATGAAATAAATCAACCATATATGATAACTGAATTCCTACTAAAAGAAATGAGCTGACTTGGCCATGTACCTTTTGTTGTCTTGATACTAGTAAAAGAATTGAGTTAATTGGACTTCGATTGAGGTTGCTTTTCCTTTGGTTCCATTTTTTGTTTTTATTTTTTCACTGTTCTTGCTGCTCATGCTAAACAGTAAATTTTCAAATTTTGCTTATATATAATTTTTAAAATATAAATAGGAAAAAATTTAGAATTTAAATATAACACACTGAACTTACCTCAGAAATCTTGTACCTTATGAGGACTAAGAAAACAGAGATAAACTCATAATAAGTTATTTTCATTGCATTATGTTGAAATACAGGGCTAAAAAAAATTTGTATTATATTTTCAAGTGTGTTTGAGACCAGCTTGTTTTTATGTATGAATAAACTTGGGTTCTTACACAGAAGCTACTGAAAAAGACCTAAAGGTCTGGGATCATGAGTGAGACGGACTGATGTGTGGCCTTGAGGTACAGTTGGTTGTGCACTAGGTTTGCTTATACCAGCATTACCACAAATGTGAGAGTAATTTGTTGTGCTATGACTTCATAGGTGCCACATCACTGGGCAATAGGAATTATTCAGCTCCATTATAATCTAATGGGACCACCATCAGATACGTGGTTGTCATTGACCAAAACATTGTGAATCTGCCAGCTGTCCGTATCTTTGTGTCTTTTTGTGGAACTACTAATTTTCTTCAGAAAAAGGCCCTCCCTACTGAACAGTAGTTGTAAGACCATCTGTCAACATTTTGGAATTAGATGAGGAAAGGTATTTCATTACACAGAGTAATTTCCTTATTTTTAGTTCTATGCCTCACTCAGTCCTTCTTTATGCCCAACATCTCTAAATCCAGAATTTCTCTGATTTGAATTGTCCAGTCTCTTCTCAAGGTGCGGAAGAGGTTGCTTGTTTGCATGGAGGAAGTCCCATTCAGTCGCCATGTTCTGTCCCTATCTCTTCCTTGCCTCCCTGTAACCTCCTGTTACTGAGTCTTTCCGGGTTCTACAGAGACTTGCTTGCTTTGTCTCTGGAGGCTTTTAGGTATAGCCTCCTTTCCCTCTGTGAGCCTGGATCCTCTTGGAGCCTGATAAGGTAGAGCTGTTAAGCACGTCACAGCAGTTTTGCCATCTGGCCTCTCTGATATCAGGCAGCTCCCCAGGTGGGGGAAGCTAGAGTCAGTCTTTAGGTAGGTGAAACTGTTCACAGTTCTGGACTGTTGCTGAGAAATTCATTTCCTGTGTCTCATAGAAAATAACATAGGACCAATGTGAGAAAAAGGTATATCTTGCTTAGAGCAATTTGGTTTTGGTCTTTCTGAAGTGAAAGTTATAAAAAAAAAGTCAAGTAAAGGGCTATTTAAATTGGTACCAAGTGAAGACCTGTTGTGGACTTTCTTCCTGCAGGATTCCCAGGTAACAGAAGTGTCTTTGACAACTACTGTGACCTTTGTGGACATTACCCAGAAGCCAGAGCCTCCTCGGGGCCAACCCAGAACCGACTGGAAATTGCCATTCGACTTCTTCTTTCCTTTCAAAGTCGCCTTCAGCAAAGGAGCAGACTCTCAGAAAGGCTCAGTCTCTCCTGTCCTTATCCTGTGTCTCTTACTCCTTGGAGTTCTCTTAACCTAGAGACTAAGTAACAAAAGGAGAGGAACCGGATTTTAATCTTCCCTATGGGAAGTCCTACAGCAGCCTACTTGTGTTGGCTAATGACCAGAGAGCATTTAGGAGAAGAGTGGACTTAACTGGAGGAGCCTTTGTACATGAGAGAAGAGATTTTAGAAAAGCAATAAAAATATCTTGTTCATCCTAGCTCTCTGCTTAGAACTTGAACTTGCTGCAGTGACGTCAGTTGCAAAGATCTCCAAAAATTGAGGTCCTGGTATATAACCTACAGAATACCAGCTACACATCAAGTTCTGTACTCCTCAAGCAGGGAAGTGCAATGAGCCCTTCCTCCGGCCCTTCAGTGTGTGATGCCTGGCCAAAGGTTCACAAACCTTCATCCATCTGCTTGCAGGCATCTGGGCTCAACATCAAAAAGGATCATGCTCCTACGCCCCCCACATGAACTTGGGACTAGCTGCCCTCTGGATTGAAAGAAGCTGACTGTTCAGAAAAGAAAACCACTCGCTTTGTATTTTATCGGGCTCCTCCCTGCTCCCTTGGGCCAGTCTTCCCAGGCAAGCAGTTATTTCTACAGTTCCCAAAATGAATGTAGAATCCCAACCCCCTTTCCTACTAGCAAATGATCCCACTGCTTGTGTTTTTCCTTTCCTCCCCTGTGGTGGAGAAATAAAACTGATTGAGACTCAATTGTCGGAATCCCAGCAGCACATACAAGTTAACTGACGTGGTCTGCCTCATGATTATTTTTCTACATATATGAGGGTTTAAAACAGAGGTTCCCAAACTTGTTTGTGCCGTAGATCCCTTGCCATGTTTTTCGGTTTTGGGTAGACCCCCTACTTACCTGATATTGATTTTTTTGTAAATTTCTAACTGTAGTGAAGTTTAGTGTTAAAAACTTGAAATAAAAACACATGTTAAGTTTTATACATTTATTTATTGAATTTAAATTAAAACTACTCAAAATAAAATTTTGTATCTGTTATATAAAATATACGTAACATAAAATAAACTAAGCAATAAGTAAATGTTTTTAGTGGGAAGGATGAACCTGATGCTTTAATACTAAATTATCAACATTTGGTGTCAATTTTGTAAGGTTTAATCTTAAATCTCCTCAGCTAATGATGTCCAGTATGTTTCTTTTTTTCGTTAGGAGATTGGTAACAGCGCTAAACCCCCTTTCCACAAGGTATGACAATGGAAAGGAAATAAAAAATTTCCTCGCTATATTCCATAATACGGGATAAGTAACGGGTATGTTTTTTTGCAGCCAGAATTGCTGATATCCGTTTTTAAACTGAACCTTAAGTTCTTCGTTTGTACTTATTTCAGTCAGTTCCTCTTGTATTATGACATTCGTTTCTTCTATTTCACCATATGGGTTAATTATCCACGGTGGTATTACCATAGTCAAAACATCATCAAACCTAGTTTCAAAATAATGTACCTACTTTTCTCCGGCATTCTCAAACAAAATAACACTGATTCACTACAATTTGTATGATATACTACCAGTTTATATTTTTTTAAATATTTTCTCAGCACTTTCCTATTCAAGATTCAGGAAACTAATGAACGTATTTTTCTCACATTCATATTTATAGAGTGACAAATTGAACAAGTTGGTGCAAGTTTGCAAAGCTTTGAGACAAAAATTGGCAAGAATGTTTACTGCGCGTATGCTTGTAACAAGATGATACTGGTATATCATTATGTGCAGGTTTTTATCCTACAACTTACACAATTTTATAAACATATATAATAAATTTTTTACTTCATAGGTACTTTTATAAATAATGTATATGTTTTTATATTATAAGATAATATGATGTAAGTAAATAGGTACTATCAGTGTATGTTGAGATCCACTATCGTGGACCCCCATTTTCATTTCATGGACCCCCAAATTTTTTTTTCGCTGACGTAGACCCCTTGCAGGTTGTCATAGACCCCTGGGGGTCGATATAGACCACTTTGGGAATCACTGGTTTAAAACAACAACAACGACAACAACACAAACTTCATCTTTTCACACAGTTCCCCAATACCCTCCCCTCTGGCATCCATCAGCCTGTTCTCTGTATTTATGAGTCTGTTTCTATTTTGTTTGTTCATTTATATTGCTCTTTAGATTCCATGTATAAGTAAAATCATATGGTATTTGTCTTTCTCTGACTAACTTATTTCACATAGTATAGCCCTTCAGACCCATCTATGCTGTCACAATGTAAGATTTCATTCCTTTTTAAGGCCAAGTAATATTCCATTGTATAAATGTACCACCACTCTACACACTCCTTTATTGATAAGCACTTGGTTGCTTCCATAGCTTGGTTATTGTAAATAATGTTGCAATGAATATAGGGGTGCATATATTCTTTCAAAGGAGTGCTTCGGGTTTCTTTGCATATACCCAGAAGTGGAATTGCTGGGTCATAAGCAATTCCATTTTTAAATTTCATTTTTAGGAACTTCCATACTGTTTGCCATGGTGGCTGCACCAATCTGCATTCCCACCAACAGTGCACAAGGATTCCGTTTTCTCCACACCCGCACCGTGTGGCTTATGTAGATCAATGGTACTGATAAAGGAAGCCCAGAAACAAACTCACACCTATACGATCAATATTTGACAAAGGAGGCAAGAACATACAAGGGGATAAAGATGGTCTACTCAGTAACTGGGGCTGGGAAATTGAACTCCTCTCCTGCCTTGTCCCGCATGCAGGGTATGTCTCTCTTCCTGGTATGATCCTGGTCCCTCTTCTAGATGAACTGCTTGCTTCTTGTCCCTCAAAGCACACTTCGAATGTCTCTTCTCTTTTTAAAGCCTTGCCTGAATCCCTGGGCATCCCTTCCTCCTGAATTAACCACACACTCTTATAATCATTTGCTCTCGGATCTGTCTCTCCCAGAAGGCTGTGAACTCATTGGGGAGAGGACAGTGTCTTTCTCCACACCTAGGGAATGCCTAGGAGCCAATGTTTAATGAACAAATAGGCTCAGCAATGTTCTTAGGGACAACTACAGAAGGGGCAAGAGGGCTTCCTTGTGACCCAACTCCACTCAAGTGCTGCCTCTCCTCCGCTCCCCTCCCCTGGCTCTGTCCCTGCAGGTGCAGGAATGTGCCCTTTGAGCCAAGCACGGGAAGTGAAGAGGGAGTGAGTCTGAGCTCTCACTTGTAGGGTGGATCCTCTTGCCTTTGAAATAGTTCCAATTATCTAGGATTAAATATAACTATTTAAGTGCAATATCCTCCCCAATGCCGTTGGCTGAGCAAGACCTGGGCTGGGACCTTTGGGAAGACTTCCAGACCATTAAGGGGCAAATCATTTTATCTCAGTGCCAAAATTTTTCTCATTTAAACAGCCAAAGTTTGTGTGAAACCCACACTGGAAAACACACCTAAAGAGTTATACCAGCAGAAGCCAGTTTGGCTCCGTGGATAGAGAGTCCGTCTGCGGACTGAGGGGGTCCCAGGTTCAATTGCGGGTACATGCCCGGTGGGGGGGTGTGCAGGAGGCAGCTGGTGGATGTTTCTCTCATCCATGTTTCTAGCTCTCTATCCCTTTCCCTTATTCTCTGCAAAAAAATCAACAAAATATATTTTTTAAAATGTAAGCAATGATAAATAAATCTAGATATAAATGTTTCTGTGAAACAACTTAAAAAAAATTTAAAAGTTCCACCAGCAGCTGAGCACCAAAGCATCTTTCCTGCCTCCGGGGAAGGCCCCCTGGCGGCCGTCCTCCGGGGACGTGGTGGGAGCGCTCCAGCCCCGCCTCCGGTGGGCGGGGCCCGCCACGTGGAGCGAGGGCCGATTCTCAGAAGGCGCCTACGCCGTCGCCGCAGCGCAGCCCCGGGCCGGCCCCTGGCCCCACGTCAACGGCGGAGGCCCCGCGGCCTGGCGCTACGCCTACGCCGCTGACGTAACGTCATCTTGCGGGACGTGGACGGAAGAAAGGCGACAGTGAGCCGGCACCAGCATCGCCCTGCGGGAGGGGCGCGGGGCGGGCGCGCTGCGGCGAGGCAGGTACGCGGCGGGCGGCGGGCGGCGGGGCCGCAGGGATCGCCTCTGCGGGGGCGGATGCGCCGAGGCGGGAGGGTGTGCATGCGCGGGCGCGGGCGGCCGTGGGGGTGGCGGGAGCGCCGCCCGAGCAGGAGCCGCGTGGCCCGGGCCCACGGGTGGGCGTGGGCTCGCGCCGAGGGCTGGCGGCGGGCCGAGCCGCCCAGGGCTGCACGCGGCCCCGGCGCGGTCCATATGGCTGGCTGGGCGCGGAGGCTCTGGGGTCTGCGGGGACCTAGGGCGCCCGGCCCTCCTGGCCACCCACATGGAGGCGCTGGTCCAGGGTGATGGTGAAGACTCGGCGGGCCCCTTCCGGTCCGGTGCACCTGCCTCGGTGTCGGGTTTGCCGTGGTTTGTGACTGGCAACACGCCGACCTCAGGGGCCTGTGTGTGCAGTCCCCCGCGGCCCCCCTGGCTTTCGATCCCCCCCTTAAAACCAGTTCCCGCCGCGCTCCACCTGCTCACGGCGGCCTTTTTGCAGGATGGCGTGTGGTCTGGGAGTAGTTCCTGGCCTTCAGGGAGCACCCAGATCTGCCCACTGACACCCCCATCCTCCTCCAACCCCGGTTATTCCCGTTCTCTAAGACCCCAGGCTGCTCCCCTAGACTGCTCGGTGACCTTTATCATCGGATCTTTGTCTTGAAGTGAGCCATATACCTGTGTTTCTGGGTGAAGCCTGTTAGGACTAAAGTTCAGTTCTCCATCCAGGTCAATAAGATAAGGGCTTTCTGCTTAGAACCTATGGAAAGGTACTTGAGAAAACCTGGAAACTCTTGTCAACTGATGACGTTGAGTCTAGACACAGACAGACAGACACACATACCCTTTGCTCCCTGGAATCAGCTATCTGCTTTTTAAGGGGTAATAAACCGGCAGGGCGAGCCATCCATTGCGATGAGGAAGGGGTCAGTCAGACGCTGTGAGGTGCAGGGGAGAGGCCCGGAGGCTGGTTTCCAGGTCAGTCTTCATTCCTAATAACTTATTGACCTTAAACATGCAGAGCTCTCAGTTACTCTTAGATAAGAGAGGGCTAACCAGTCCCTAAGTGTAGTTGTGAATTATATCCATTAGAGAATATTTAAAGGATTATTTGTGCCTGTGCCAGGTCCTGAAGGAAATAAAGAAAATGGTTGTCAGATACCATTTAGCGCCTAAAAGACAGGAAGAGGGAAACTGACATGTATTGACCGTCTGCTATACCCTGGCATCGCATGCATTGTCTCATTTAATTCTCACAATAATCGTATGAGGTTCTTACTGTTACTGTCCCTGGTTTTCAAAAGAAGAAATGGAGGCATATAAGGATTAAGTAATCCTCTAACAGGCACTCAGCTAGCAAGTACAGAGCTGGAACACAAATCTCTCCCACATCAAAGCCCATGTTCCCATCCTATTTACCCTGCTGTCAGTTTATAACCTAGCTGGGAAAAGCAACAGTAATAAAAGTTAAAAAGTAACCTGTAGGATGATACCCAACTTTGAATGCTATAGTTGCTGGAGAAGGTTCATGAAAGAGATGGAACTGGAATGTTAATGTCATTGCTTGATTATTTTACCTTTTGGCTCACCTATGAGTATTTTGAGAATTCATTTGGAAATAATTGTTTAGCAACAATTACTGAAGGAATTTACACAAGAAGCAAACACCATAGGCTCCTGTCATGCTTCAGTATTATGCAAATAATTTTCTTTTGGGATCTTCTCTTCTAAGTTGTCACAAACACAGAAGTCAATAAAGTCAGCATTTAGCACTTTCTATTGCCTATTAGATGCATATCTTTTACAACAGATGCACCCTGCCAATCTCTTCTCTCTCCTTTTTGTGCCTATGTACAGTATAAATTGAAGAACAGTACACCCCACTCCTTATTTCTCTTCCCCATGGACCTAAATGCTAGTCTCTGAGGCACATTTAAGAGGGTAGGAATATGTCCATGAATCCATAGAGCAAAAGTTGAAAAGAATTCCCAGCTAGCAAAGAAGGAGCAGTATTTTTCTTATCTTGTGAAAGCAGCAATGAACCAGCTACAACAATAAATGGTTTATTCTCTGTGTATATATATAGGAAGGAGCTCCATAGCTTTTTGTGAAATAAATTATTCTTTGACTAAAAAGTTTGACCTAGGGTGGGAAAATGCCCACAACCACCATGTTCTTAATTTGAGGTTTCTAGCGAGGTACTTATCCTCCTTGGGATGTGCCCACAGTCATTTAAAACGCCAGCCACTGGGGACTTTACCGCTGCCTCCCAGCGATGTAAGAATGTGCTGTAGTTTCCTGAGGATGGCAAGAAGAGAGACGTGGCAGCCTCCTCTGGCCTTTCCTCCTCCTCCTGTGTCTGCAGGAATCAAGCCTACAGTCACAAATGTGGTGTTTGGAGGTCTGTTGAGGGTAATAGCAGAAGGTGGAGGTGGCTCTTGTTGGATGTTGGATCTGATTTTTTAAAAATTATTATTTAATTCTATTTATTGATTATTTTAGAGAGAGAGAAACATCTATTGTTGTTCCGCTCATTGATGCATTCATTGGTTGCTTCTTATTTGTGTCATTAACAGTGACTGAACCTGTAAATATTTCTCTCTTTTCCGTGTCCTGCGAGGCTAGAGAGAGGTCTGGTTCCTGAGTAGGGACTGCTGGGGATTGAGAAAATGAAAGAAAGAGACAGACAGAGATAGAAGGGAAAAGCTGGGGCGGGGTGGGACCACTGTCCTCTAACAGGGACAGGGACCCCGAGCCAATTATACAGCAAAAACCAGGAAGTTTTACTAAAAATCAAGGCAAAGGAATTCATTCCTGGTGCTTGGCTTGATTTAAATAACAAAACCCACCCTCTGGCACCTGGGCTGAAGGTCAAGGTGACGGTACTCCTGCCTCTGGCAAAGTGTGTTTCCAGGACGGTGGCTTTGTCCACGCCACTGGATTCAGCTGACAATAATTAAAGAAATGCCCCTATGCCTTACCAGGCACTCTATACAGAACCCACAACCTTGGCATATCAGAACAACGCTCTAACCAACTGAGCTACCCAGCTCGGGCTGTTGGATCTGTTTTTGATCTGTTGGGAGACTCCCCAATGATGTAGGAATCTTAGTGAAGATAAACGCTATACCTTAAAGATTTTTCTTGTTGCTCAAAACATTCAAAATCCTTAATTGCTATTTACTTACACAAAAACTAAGGGAGTCTAGGAAGGGGAAGGTTGAGTTGGAGTATGGGACATAACCATTTGTGTTTTTCTCTTTTATACACTCTACAGAGGAGGTAGGAGTTTCCTTCATACAGAGGAGTTTGAAGCAGGGGGGTCAAGTTTTTATTCTGAGTTTGGGGAAGTAGAGGAAAAGGAAATTAACTGTCTAGTGTTTTTCATTATTCAATTTTTTAAAAATGCATTCTGCAGGCACTTTGATCTGTGACCACATCGCAACATGTTGAGTCAAGTCTGCCGCCCTGGCTTCCAGCCCTTCAACCAGCGTCTCCTGCTCTGGGCTCAATCCACAGCTCTCTCCAGATCTCGTATGTACCACAGGACACTTAGAAATGTGGGAAGCTTGGTCAGCCTGTGTTTCAAACAAGGTTTTAAAGGAGGGAAAAATATAAAATGGTGGAATTGGACAAAAACAGTAAGCAGGAAGCAGCCTAGTGTTGAGTCTAAGTGTTTATACCAATAAAGTGAAACTTTGAGAATAATAGGTAGTTTTATGAAATAGAACGTGGTGGTAGGTTCATGAATATATGCTCATCTCCAAAGTTATCAAGTTGTTTACATTAATTGTGTACAACATTCTGTATGTCAAATAAATAATTCGAAATGAAAATGAAAATTTAGCCCTGGTTCAATTGCGTGAGCATCATCCCATGTACCAAGAGGTCACTGGTTCCATTCCCAATCAAGGCACATGCCCCGACTGCAGGCTCGATCTCCAGAAAGGGACAGCCATTTGATGTTTCTCTCTCCCCCCCTCTCCTTTTTTCTCTCTAAAGTCAATAAAAACATGTTTTTAAAAATTTGTTTAAATAAAGTGTCATCTATATTCATTCCTTCCTCCCAAATTTTTTACAGGCTATTTTTGTTCATTACCTTTTTTTGTAATTAAGTATTTTTAATTTTGAGATAATTATAGATTCATTTGCAATTATAAGAATTAACACAGAGTCATTCCTCATACCCTTTACCCATTTCTCCCAATATGTCAGCCAGGATATTGCCATTGATAGAGTCAAGATATAGGATCCTTCAGATTTCTCCTTTCAAGCCATCTCCCTCCTCCCTATCTCTAACTCCTGGCAACTTCTACTGTGTTCTCCATTTTTATAGTTTTGTCATTTCAAAATCTTATACAAATGAAATTATATAGTAAGTGACCAGTGGGGATGGCTTTTTTTTTTTAACTCAGCAGAATTCTCTGGAGACTTATTCAATTTGTGTGTGAAAACTGGTTCCTTTTTATTATTGAATTGTATTTAATTCACCCATTGAAGGGCAGCTGGTTGTTTCCATTATTTGACTATTATGAACGTTTAAGTACAGGATTTTGTGTGAACATAGTTTTCATTTGTCTGAGATAAATGCCCAAGAGTTCAGTTGCTGGGTCATGTGGTAGTTAGTTTTATAAGAAACGGCCAAACTGCTTTATATTCCTTTTTATATTCACACCAGCAATGTATGAGTGATCCACTTTCTCTTCATCCTCACCAACTTTGACGGTGATTTCATTTTATCCATTCTGATAGGTGTGTAATGATATCTCATTGTGGTTTTAATTTGTTTTTCCCTAAATGGCTTATGATGTTGAATATCTTTTCATGTGCTTATTTGTATATTCTCTTTAGTGAAATGTCATTTGCTCATTTTAAAAATATATATATATTTTATTGATTTTTTACAGAGAAGAAGGGAGAGAGATAGAAACGTCAATGAGAGAGAAACATTGACAAGCTGCCTCCTGCACACCCCCCATCGGGGATGTGCCCGCAACCAATGTACATGCCCTTGACCAGAATCGAACCCGGGACCTTTCAGTCCGCAGACGGACGCTCTACCATTGAGCCAAACCAGTTTCAGCACATTTGCTCATTTTTAATTGAATTGTTTAGTTTTTCACTGTTGAGTTTTAAGAATTATTATTTAGATATTAGTCCTTGGTCAGATGTGTGGTTGGGAACTTTTCCTCCCAGTTTGTAGTTTGTCATTTCATTCTCTTAACAGAAAAGTTTTTTAGTTTGTTTATGCTTTTTTGTGTTTGGGTTTAAAAAAAAAAAAAAATTGATGAGGTCCAATTTACCAGTTTTTTCTTTTATGGATTATACTTTTGGGGTCAAGTCTAAGAACTCTGAATAGCCCTAGATTTTCTTCATTTCTTTTTTTCTTTCTAAAAGTTTTATAGTTTTAAGCTCATGATCACTTTGAGTTAATTTTTATGTAAGTTGTGAGGGTTAGTTGTCGCAAGGTTCAGTTTTTGGCCAATGGATGTGTAGTTGTTGCAGCACCATTTGTTCAAAGGCCTTTTATTATATTTTGAATTGGTTGTCCCCTTGATAACACCTAAATCTTATCAACATTCTGGCTCCAAACCTTACTGCAGAAGACGTGCTTATCAACTAATCAAGCTTATTCTCATCTGGAAAAATCTCTATTTCCCAGTCTAGTAAAGAGGAGGTCAAGGTCTAGATGTAGGCTCCCTGGGTTTGAAAACTAATTCTGCTACTTGCTTGTAAGTAGCTCAGTGACAGCAGCTATGGAGTTAGGTCACAATTTTATGGGTTGGCATGATGGACTGGGCTCAGCTGCACAGTGGTTCTGTGTCTGGGTTAGTTTTCACGTTGGCTCAGGGCTGACTGTTGGGGGCGAGGGGGTGAGGGTGAGGGCTCTGCTGGGATGATAGATCATCTCTCTTCCATGTGGTCTCTCACCCTCCAGCAGGCTATCCATGGCTTCTTCACATTATGGTTGGGGTCAGAGTAAGTCATAGCGCCAGCTCAGATTCAAGGGGTGGGAAAATAGGCTCCACCTGTTGATGAGAGAAGCTTCAAGTATTGAGGCCATTTTTACAATCTGGTAATGTTGGTGAGTTACTCAATTTCTCTGGGCCTTGGTTCCCTTATTTAAAAAATGAGGCTAATGATAACTAACTCATAATTCCTAAGCTATGAGTATTAACTTACGAGAATTCAGTAAGATGACAATGATGATGATGACAACGATAGCTAACACTTTCAGCTAATACTTGAATGTTTATTTTGTGCCAGTCCTTTAGTGCATTAACTCTTTCCTTCCCTCACAACTTTATGTGATACGTAAAGGTTACAGTAAGTAAGTGGACAGTTGAGATTCCTACCTAGGCAGTCTGGCTCCAGAGTCTACACTTGACCTTTTATATATCTACCTTATAAAGGTGTATGAATAGTTAACACAGCTCTTGGTATGTAGTAAGTATTCACATTAATATTTTTTTTAATATATTTTACTGATTTTTTTACAGAGAGGAAGGGAGAGAGATAGTTAGAAACATCAATGAGAGAGAATCATTGATCAGCTGCCTCCTGCACACCCACCACTGGGGATGTGCTCTCAACCAAGGTACATGCCCTTGACCGGAATCGAACTTGGGACCCTTCAGTCTGCAGGCTGATGCTCTATCCATTGAGCAAAACCAGTTTCGGCCATGTCAATATTTTTATTGGTGATATTATTTATTCTCAGTAAAATAATATGAATGAGGCACTTTCTGATCTTGTCCTAGATTTATTTTTCTATATTTGTATCCAGATTTTTCTGGGTCCTGGAGCCCTGTATTCACTGACCATGATAAGCAGAAGAGAACTAAAGAAATTAAAAGGGCAAAGTGAAAAAGCATATAGATACAAACACAGAGGGAAGTGGAAAGCCAGAAAGGGAGAAAGAAATAATGTCAGAGTTCCTTCTTATTCAAGAACTCAGCCTCATTGATTGTGAGGCATAAGGGCTCTGATGCCGAAAAGGTAAAGGGCTTATCCTCCCTTGGAGTATGATCCATGTCACTTTTGAGGAGTGTGGACAACCTTACAGTACCCTACCCCCAGCCCCCAACACGTACACCTCAGCAGCCCCTCAGACTTACTTGGAGGTGATGGCTATTCTCTGGGACTTAGAGCCTAAAGTTAGAAGATGGAAAGAGATTACTCATCCAGAAGCCTTAGATTTTTCCAAAGTAATCAAGGCCTTCTCAGTCTTCAGTTTGGACCCTAAAAAGTATAATACGCTGCAGAACATAAAAGAATGCCACCAAGAAAGGTAGGGTCCATCTGGGAGGGTGAGAGCACTATTAAACAAGAAACCCAAAAAGCTCTGGGTCCCATAGAACTGTCCTTGGTGCTCCAGCCCACTGGATGTGTGTGACCTCTTGAACCTTCTCAGCCCTCATCTGCTGTGACCCAGTTGCCAGCAGCCAGAGCGACCCTTGACTGCCTGGCGCCGAGCCAAGCCTCCCTCTGCTGATACAGGCTGTGTATCAGGTGTCTCGTTCATGCTAACCTAGCCTGACTGATTCTGCTAGGTTTCTGTCATCTGATCACCTGAACTGACATGAGTGCTACTACTTGTGTGTCTGAGGTGCCCTCTGAGGCTGCTCCACCCATGTCAGCACACTTCTAGGACAGGACACGCCCTGTGGTGACAGGAGAGAAAGATAGCCAGCAGGCCTGGTCTGAGAGCTGTCTAAGGGTGCATGATACCTGGGTGTAACTCGGAGCTCTGCAGCCACTGATGATCCCAGGTCCAAACCCCAGGGCAGTAAGTTTTTCCCTCTATCACCTCTTTTCCTGTCAGGTCAGCGAGGCCAGACTGTTATGTATACAACTTTTAAGCTTAGACTTAGGTATATATATTGCTTGGGATATGTAATATCCTTGAAGACTGAGCCGGGGTCCCTATGTTGATGAACCTAATGAAGAAAGGGAGCTCTCCAGGGAACTTAGGCCCAACAGCAGACAGTCCTTTGGTCTCTGGGATCCCCCAGCAGGAAGAGACAACCCACCCGTTAGCAAGGGAGCCAACCGCCAGGTGTATCCCAGATGATGGACTTACTGAGCAGCTTTCTGCCAGCAACTGGACTGCAAGCCCATTGTGAAAGGAGACATGTTACCTTTCTGGTATCTCCAGCAGACTTGAAACATAGTCACTTTAAAAAGTGATTATTTAAGCCGAAACCAGTTTGGCTCAGTGGTAGAGTGTCGGTCTGCGGACTGAAAGGTCCCAGGTTCGATTCCGGTCAAGGGCACATCCCCAGTAGGGGGTGTGCAAGAGGCAGCTGGTCGATGTTTCTCTCTCATTGACGTTTCTAGCTCTCTATCTCTCTCCCTTCCTCTCTGTAAAATATCAATAAAATATATATATTTTTTAAAAGTGATTATTTAAGAGAGGGAAGGTTTGTGTGTGAAGGAGGCAGAGAGGGAGGAGAATATAATGATCTTCTGGTCCACAAGAATAAGACTGCCTGCTGTACCTGTACCCACCATTGTTACAGCTTAGAGAAAAGGCTAGAAGCTGGATTACTGTTAGAGGAGTTAGTGGTCCGTGGTCAGGAGATAGAGGCAGTGGGTCTAGGGAAAACCTGTAAATATAAATGGAGGTAATAATCTTTCATTCAAGTGGAGGAAGTTATTCTATAATAGTACAATTACAGAAGAATGGGCCAAAAGGTGGCTCGGAATGGTTCTTTAGTAACTCATTAATGCCTGTAGTGATGCGGAGAGAGCTCCTGGTGTGGGAGGGAATGCCTAAGGTTCAGTCTGCTAAGAGCCTCTGTTGCCTGTTGCCCAAGCTGTCTTGCCTCTTACAATCTGGAATCCCACCAAGTGCAAGTCCATTCGCGGTGAGTGAGACCACCTATCAACAACTCACGTCCACAGCCAGCTTCTCTCCCCATGCAGGCCTCACCTGTCCTTCTGCCTATTCCCTCGTTCTGCTTCTGTGTTCCCTACAGTTAGACCAGGGGCAGGTAACAGAAAACCCAAAACATAATGGCTCAACCAGGATAGAAATCGGTTTCTCTTTCCCTGGAGAGAAGCCGGGGTGCTAAAAGGAGGGAGGCAGTCCAGGGCTTCCAGGTCGTACGTGAAAACATCAGGCTTCCACACTCCTTTTGCTTCACAGTTCTACCGTGTTTTCTGTGGTCCACAGTGGATGTCTGAGCTACAGCCTTCATCCCCACGTTCCAAGCAGCAGGATCGAAAAAGAGAAGAGGGAAGCATTTTTCCTTTTTTTTTTTTTTTTTTTTTTAACATTTTTTTGTTCACCTTTAATATAATTTCAGTCAAAGGCATCAGTAGGTAAATAACATTGAGTAAGAAGGAGAGGAGACCCTAAGAGACAGAATGGTTCTAAGTGTAGAGTAATTAGAGGGCTCTGAGCTGTTGCACCTTGATTTATTTATCTGGGAATAAATAATAGCCATGAATTGGCACAAATAGATGTGGTTGTTGGCTGCCTGTGGGTTCACATCTCACGCAGGAAGCGCTTTTCTTTTTAAGGAAATTCCTTGAAGTCCCACCTAACGTTTTCATATGTATTGTGTTAACCAGAACTTAGTCACATGGCCATGTCTAGGTGAGCAAGAAAGTCTGGGAGCTGCAGTCTGACTGGTGGCAGTGTGCACCCTGCTAGAACAGGAAACCTAATTTGTGAGAGAGGGCACGTGGGTAATTGGTAAGAGTTTGTTGTTTTTGTTTTGCCTCTTATACAGTTTTAACCGCCCCCCAAAAAAGGAATCAGTAAGGGTTGCTTAGGGGCATATGACCCAAGGGATAGAAACAAAATGTCTGACTCCTTCAAAAAGCTGTCCAGTTCCTTTTATTACCAGCACCTGGATTCATGCTGCCTTGTCAGATAGGAACTTTGTAGCTAGATTAGTGATAATATTTTTTATTATTCCTACTAATTATTTTGCTCTTAATTGTCTTTGCTAATCAGACTCACTGTCTTTTTATAGTGGTGTGGCTTTTAAAGCACATAAGCTATTTTTATTATGAAAGCACTGCATTTTTACTGCATAAATTTGGAAAACAGATAGGGATAAAGAAGAAAATTAAATCACTCATAATCGTTTTTATTTATTTTCTGCATCCTTTTTCTGTGCATTTAGACATGTCTAGGAAACATACCATGAGCCTTTTCCTGTTTTATTAAAAATCTAAAAATGTTCATTAATCCATCTTCCCTTTTTTTTATTGATTTTTTGGGGGAGGGGAGAAGAGAGAGAGAGAGAAACATCAGTGTGAGAGTGAAACTTCAATCCGCTGCCTCTCACATGCCCTCCTACTCAGGATTGAGCCTGAACCTGGGCATGTGCCCTGACCAGGAGTCAGACCTGCAGCCTTTCCGTTCGCAGGATGATACCCAACCAACTGAACCACACCAGCCAGAGCAAAGATTTGTAAAACTTTTTAAGGTTTAAAAAAAAAAAAAAAAATATATATATATATATATTTTATTATTATTATTATTATTTTTTTTTTTTTTTTTTTTTTTTTTTTTTTTTTTTTTACATAGAGGAAGGGAGAGGGATAGAGAGTTAAATACATTGATGAGAGAGAAACATCAATCAGCTGCCTCCTGCACACCTCCCACTGGGGATGTGCCCACAACCAAGGTACATGCCCTTGATTGGAATCGAACCTGGAACCCTTGAGTCCACAGGCCGATGCTCTATCCACTGAGCCAAACCAGTTAGGGCAAGGTTTTTAATGTATTTTGCCAACACATCTTCAGGAAAGATCATTTTGTTAGGACTCTTCACCAGCAGTGTTTGAGTGTACCTGTGACCTGCGTAGTGGGTACATGCTAGATATGACTTTTGATATACTGGTTTTACTTGTTTAAGAATGCTGAAGCTATTTTTTGATGGCTAAACTGGTTAATACTGTGCATATATATCTTTTTAATTATTTTGTGTTGTTGTTTTTTTTCCTTTATTTCCCCTCTTTTTTTCATTCAACTTTGTTTGGGGGCTACAGATCCTGTCCAGACTTCAACCGTCAGAAATGTCCGTTCTTGGAGCAACATCCCATTTATCACTGTACCCCTTAGTCGCGCACATGGCAAGTCTTTTGCCCACCGCAGTGAGCTGAAACATGCCAAGAGAATCGTGGTGAAACTCGGAAGCGCCGTGGTGACCCGAGGGGATGAATGTGGCCTGGCCCTGGGACGCCTGGCATCTATTGTTGAGCAGGTAACTGCCAAGATGGAACCAAAATAAAATAGTTCAGATTTATCAGCTTGTACAAATAATCTTGATTTGAGTGTAATAGAGTTAACCCAATCTGAAAACTCCCTTTCTCACTGAAGGTGCCAGTGGGAGATACCATCCTACAGTAAGCAAAGGGGTTGTCAAGGAGAGAGCTGATTCTGTAGTCCATCTCTTGAGCTTCTTAGTGACCAGGAGCTGTACATGTCAGTGATTCTCAATCCTGCTGCACATTAACATTCTCAGGACCTGGAGATGCAGGGCTGCACACTCAATCATTTAATACTAGAGGCTCGGTGAACGGATTTGTGCACCAGTGGGGTCTCTGGGCCTGGTCTGTGCAGATTGGACCAAAGCTGGCTCTCCAACATCCCCTGAAGGGTTCTGGATTGTGAGAGGGTGCAGGCCAGGCCGAGGGACCGCAGGAGGGCACCAGGTTGTGTCCAACCCATCTCGCCCAGTCCCGATCTGCTGGACCACAGCAGCAAGCTAACCTACTGGTTGGAGCGTCTACTCCCTGGTGTCAGTGCATGTCATAGCTACTGGTCAAATGGTTGGACACTTAGCATATTAGGCTTTTGTTATAGGATGTGTCTCTGGGGTGGGGCTCAAGCACCATTGTTTTTAAAGTTTCCCAGGTGCCTCTAAGATATAGTTAGGGTTGAGAATTCAGGGGGATGTGTGTAAATATTGAGCTTTTTCCTGTTTTGCTGGGCTTTTTCTTTTTTAATTAGCTCAATAATCTTAAACTAAATAGGAGCTATCATTGCAAAGATTTTCCAGGGCCAGATATTTAAAAAGGACTCACCAGACTCCACGGAGAATACCCATGTAAGGCTTTCATTTAAGGCAAAGAATACAGGCAGCAGGAGAGAGTATGCAAACAAACAGTGGGGGTCTGAGAGACAAGGACAACACTTAGTCCCCAGATTGAATCCAGGATATCTGTGTAAGGAATATTGACTTTAGAAGGGTTCAAAGCAGAACTTTACGGTGGGGATTAATGCTCCACTGGTCATGCAGTCACGCCTGGCCGACCACAGGTTTTCAGTAAAGAAACTGACCTTGGGGGTTGACAGTAGGAATTTTGGACTTTAAACCTGTCACAAATCCCACCACCCTTATCTTTGCTCAGAGCAAGGATCAGCAAACTTTTTCTACAAAGGGCTGATAGTAAATGTTTTAGGCTTTTAGGCCATGTCTGTGTCCAGCTTATCAGTTCTGCTGTTGTAGCACAAAGCCACTGTAGATGATACGTATAATAAATGAAGAGCATGGCTGGTTCCAGTAAAGATTTGTCTATAAAAACTGGTGCAGGACAGATTTGACCTGTAGGCCCTAGTTTGCCAGTGCCTGACCAAAGTCAAAACCAGAATCCAGGCATCCTGGAGCTAAAGCTAGAGCTTTTCCACTCTGGCTATAACTCACCTCAATCGTATATTCAGTTTTTAATAACTTTACTAAGGAGCTGGTATTAGGATACCGCTAACCTGAAATTTAATGGCATCTTTTTTTTCATTTCATTTCTTTTTTTTTATTATGGTCTCACATAATTGTCCTTATTCCCCCAATCCCATCCCAAACCCCTCCCTAGATATGCTATTTTCTCTACTGAGCAATAATCAAATCTTCCAAGTTGAGTCCATGAAATCAATTCAGCTTAACAAATATTTGTGTAAGGGCTACATTCTGAAGCACTTGTGGAGCCAGGACTGGGACTCCTGAAACAATTAGGTGACTGTTTAAGGCAGTAAGTATTTAAATGAATTTTATATTCCTATAAACTGGGCCCAAATGACAGTCACTGATGGGTCCAGAGATGGGGAAGTCAAATGACAGTGTGGTTGGTTACTCTTGGGGCTTCCTAGGAGAGCTGGGACTCAGCCTGGGCCTTTACACCTGGCTAGATTTGCACCAACAGAGGAGAACTGTTCCATGCTGCTGTGTGCACAGTGTGAGTGGCGCCTTTGGAGTTGTGCACAGTGTGAGTGGCGCCCCCGGAGTTGTGCAGCCAGCGCTTAGAAGAGGCTCTGCAGGTGGATTCCCACATGGGAGACAGGGAGGGAGGAGTTTGTGAGCAGTGGCAATGATCTCTTCAGGGAGAATGGGAAGTGGATCATTCCATCAGACAGGGCTTTGGCAAGATAGAGGAATTGGGGTCCAATCTCAAAAGCATTTTGAAGATTTTTGAGCAAAAGAGAAAGTTGAAACAGTGGGGAGAACCTGGTAATGATTTCTTAAGTCACCAGCTCCCCTTCTAGAAACATAACATGCATGGACCTAATGAAGGACTTTCTGGGTCAGGGCAGTGCTAATATGTCTCATCCAAAGCACCTGATCATGTACGCTGGACGCAGGAGCCAACATGGCTTCCCCTGGCCAAAGAAGCAGCAATAATTACTGCAGCAAATTTAAACACATGAAGTGTGTTTAATGCATAAATTCATAATGATACTTTAAAATAACTCATTGGTCATCTTTGGAGGATACTAGAGGATCTACTCATTATTTTAAAAACTGGTAAATAAAGGAAAAGAGGCACACATCTGTCCTGCCTTTCATAAATAAACTATACCTCAAGATGATCAAGCACTTAATGAAGGAAAATTTCTATTTATGGAAGTGTTTAGTCTATGAATGAAGAAAAAATGAATAAATTTGAATATCAGCCTTTTGAAGCCCTAATAATTAATAGAGATCTTAGTTATTATCATAAATAGCGGTTAACATCACAAAAAGAGAGATAACCAGGAAATATGTGTCCCCTTGATTGTCACCATGACCTATAAATTCTTGACAAAACAAATCAAGCCTCCATACCTAGTAGCAGTTTATAGGAATATAAAATACAGCATTAAACTTACACCATAGGCCCCGCCAGTGTGGGTCAGTGGTTGAGTATTGACCTATGAACCCAGAGGTCACAGTTTGATTCCCCATTAGGGCACATCCAGATTGCGGGCTCAATCCCCAATAGGGGGTATGCAGGAGTCAGCCAATCAATGATTGACTCTCACTGATGTTTCTTTCTCCTTCTCTGAAATCAATAAAACCATATTTAAAAACAAACAAACTTACACCACAGGGACCCAAGCAGAAAAATTGAGGCTGGGATAAACAACATCAATTCTTTAACAAAAAATGGGAGTGGGGGGAGTGTACCTATGGATTAAAAGAGATGTAAGAGATATTTCAGTTAATTGCAATATATGGGCTTAATTTGCATCTCAGTTTGAGCAAGCTGAAAAAAATGAAGAATTGTGAACACTGATTTGATATTAATGAATTAAATGTTTTAGATGACAGTGATTTTATGGATGTATATATATATATGTATAGCATGTCCCCAACAAATGTATACACAATTTAATGCTGATAGCTCAATTGATGTTTCTTTTCAGATTTAACTTATTGGAATGTATAATTATTCAAAGTGTGTATACATTTTTGGGTACACCCTGTATATTCCATGTATTTTAGCAATTACTCCTAGAATATTTACAGATGAAATCATATGTCTGGGGCCTTGGGATTTGTATTGAAATAATGTGGAACTATACAAGGAGTATTGGAAAGTGAGATATTGACCATGAGAGATCGTTGTTGAAGTGGGGTACATTGGAATTCATAATACTGTTCTTACCACTTTGGTTAAGTATGAGACTTTCTGTGGTAAAACATTACTTTTTAAAATAACTTAGCGAGTTCCTGAACCAGGTTAAAGGGTTCAAGCATCAGGAATATAGGACAGGTTAGAAATATTGACTGTATTTGCACCTTGACTCCTTGATTCTTACATGTGGATCTGTCCAAGGTAGCGGGGAAAGAGACTGGGTCCTGGGCAGAGCCAAAAAGGGTGAGCATCTGTCTCTGGTCCAGCCAAAGGTGACCATAGCAGACATATCCCCTTAGGATTTGAATTCATCCGCTAAGCTAATGTTGCAATTCCAGCTCCAAACTTTTCTTCTGGCCTTTTTTTCCCTGTAACAACAAGGCCTTCTGCAGAGACCAAACTACAACAGACACCATCAAGCCCTGTAGATGCCAGACCTGGCTGCACACCAGAATCCCTTATTAAAAATTCTGATTTCTGTCTGCCACCTGTTCACCAGATTGAGTCAGCGTGTAGGAATCTAGATTTTTACCAAGCAACTTGGGTGATTCTTCCCAGGGCCAGCCCAGGGCTGGGCCATAAACCAGCATTTGTGATCCATTCAATTGTCCATCTTACCTGCATTTCTTGTAAAGAGAGGAAAGATGTTATAAGTGACTTGTGCCTTTTTGTTCCTCACTGTCAGGTGTCAGTGCTACAAAATCAAGGCCGAGAGATGATGCTGGTAACTAGTGGAGCCGTGGCTTTCGGCAAGCAACGCTTGCGCCATGAGATCCTTCTGTCTCAGAGCGTGAGGCAGGCCCTGCACTCGGGGCAGAACCAGCTGAAGGAGATGGTGAGTGCTTCTTCCCACCCCTTGGAATGGGCCCTCAGGCCTCCCTCCCTCTCTTTCAACTACACCTTGTCTGTTGGTGTGTTCCAGGCAATTCCTGTCTTAGAAGCCCGAGCATGTGCAGCCGCGGGACAGAGTGGACTGATGGCCCTGTATGAAGCCATGTTTACCCAGTACAGCATCTGTGCTGCCCAGGTGAGAGGCTGGCCTTTGCAAGAGGGCATGGGACCCGTGAGGGTGATTCCCACGGAGCAAGAAGATCATGAGCACCAGAAGACAGTCTGGGCTTCAGCACTTGCTAATTGGGAGATCTGGAGAAACTCTTTCAATCTAACCTTTTTGTGCCTCGGTCTCTTCCTCAGAAAAATGAGGAAAATATCAGTGCCTATGTCAGAGGGTTTCTGGATGGGCTTACTGAGAACATACTACATGAAAAGCATGTAATGCAGTGTTTAATAATAAGTGTTAGCTCTGGTTGTTATACTAGTACCTCTTAGGGCTATAGCTGCTAATTCTTCTGAAGATAGATAACTTTATTTCATTGGCTTGCTTCACTTGGTAGTGGTTACATTGAAGTTTAAAAGGAATGTTGGTGGTTGGTTAGGTTTTTATTCATTCAGCAAATATTTTGGGGGTACCTGTGTGTACCAAGGAATCTGTCAAGCATTGGGGATACTGTGGTGAACAAGTCAGCTATGGTTCCAGACTCCATGGAATTTAGAAATTTTTAGTGATTACCTCTGAATGTTCTAGAACCTTCTTTCTACCTTATTTCTTTTTTACCTAAATTTCCAGAATTTTAAAAAATTATATTTTTCATCAACTAAACAACTGCACACTGAATAGAAAGATCAAAATATCACGAAACAACTGAATGGTCATTTCACAAAACAACTGAAAATAATCTAACTCCCCAGGTTACTCTCTTCAGCCTTCCTTGCTGCCTCTGACACTTAGATGGGTTATTTTACACGGTGCTGATACATGTGCATCTTTCACTGCCCATTGCTTTGTGTTCCCCTCATTTTCACAGTTGTTATTCAGGGATGTTCTGGAATTACACTAGAGTGTCCCTGGAAAAGTGAGCTGAAGCAGGAGGGTGTGGACTTGTCCACCTGTTTCCTGTGGCTGGAGACCCCACTCTCTGTCATCTTAGCTTTTGTGGGTGGTTTTTTTGTTTGTTTGTTTTTTTCCCTGTTAGCATAAATACAATGGAAATCTCAATTTCTTTCACCTTTTATTATCAGTTCTCTGCTACAATCCCATGACAGTTTTAATCTTTAATTTTTTTTTTAATATATATTTTATTGATTTTGTACAGAGAGGAAGGGAGAGAGATAGAGAGTTAGAAACATCGATGAGAGAGAATCATCGATCAGCTGCCTCTTGCACACCCCCTACTGGGGATATGCCCGCAACCAAGGTACATGCCCTTGACCAGAATCGAACCCGGGACCCTTCAGTCCCCAAGCCGACGCTCTATCCATTGAGCCAAACTGGTCTCGTCTTAATCTTTAATTTTTATAAAATGCCTGGAGCCAAATGAGGAAACTTACATCCAGGAACTGTTTTTGTTTTGTTTTGCTTTTTCCCAGGTTTGATTTTTTTTTTGTGTGTGTGTGTGTGTGTGTGTGTGTGTTTTGGTTGTTGGTTTTTTGGTGTGTGTGTGTGTGTGTGTGTGTGTGTGTGTGTGTGTGTTTAAATATATTCTTACTGATTGCAGAGAGAAACATCAATGACGAGAGAATCATTGATCAGCTGCCCCCCTGTGTGCCCTCTACTAAGGATTGAGGCCGCAACTGAGGCATGTGCTCTGACTGAAAATTGAACTGGGACCTCCTGATTCATAGGTTCACACTCAATCACTGAGCCATGCAGGCCAGGCAGTTGTTGGGTTTTTAATATGTTTTTATTGCTGTTAAAGAAGAAGGGAGAGGGAGAGAGAGATGGAAGCATCAATGAGAAACTTTAATCAGCTGCCTCTTGCATGCCTTCTACTATGAATCCTGCCTGCAACCTGGACATGTGCCCTGATGGGAATCAAACCAGCAACCTCTTGGTGCATGGGTCAACAACCACTGAGCCGCACTAGTCAGACTTTTTTTTTTCCTTTTTTTTTCTTTTTTTTTAATGAAAGTCACATTAAAAGTCAAAGTCAGTGCACAGTAACCATCGTTTCCATTAATGTTGATGTGAAGAAAGATCTCTGCCCCCTCCACTTTTCAGCAAGCATCCACCTGGGCCCCTTTCTATTGCCTTTCCCACTGATCTTACCTGCCAGAAGTCTTTGCCCTTTGTACCTTATCCTGGGGTTCCTTGTTTTTTTTACTAATCTCGTTTGAAAACCGTTTTCAGGGGCTGTGGAAATCTCCATAAGTTGTCAAGTGAAAGACTTAAACAAGTAAAGCAGCTTATTTTTCTTCATAGACGTGACACTGGTTTGCCTGCTAACAGGTTGTCCTTCTCCAGGCACATACTTTTCTCTCTCAGGGCTCTTGTCTCCTCTCTCGTGTGTTCGGTTGTTTGAGCAATAGGTGTTTTCATTGGACCTTTATACCTTCTGCTTGCCTCTCCTACATACATGTGGTTACTTTTATTGTTTGACCTTTCACCACCAGGACTAGAATCCATTGTTTGCCTTTGACTCAGACCGGTTTCCTACAGGACTAGACTGAGCTTTTCTGAAGAGGAGTTTATGATCTATCCGTACAAAAACAGGCCCTATTCCATCTTACCCAAGCCCTCAATGTTTTTGTTCTCTATCCCAGCGGCTGGTACAGGGCCTGGCATTCTGGAAGTACTCAATAAATATTCTATGGAATGAGTGAGTGAATTATTTCCCTTAGACATAACCATTTGATCTTCTTCACTTACATTTTTCTATGTCATTCAGGCTACTGTTATCTTAGTTACCATTGCCCAACCCCAGTCCAGGGCTCAGCCTTTCCCACTGCTTCAGTCCCTTCCTCTTTGACCACCTGCCTCCAACCTTCCTACTTCAGCCTGCCTTTCACCACAAGAGCCCCCTTTCTTAACCATCAGAGGGTTTTTGGTGAAACATTTTTTCATGAGCTTTAGGGTTTGTTGCCATTTAGTTTCTTGACACCATCACCATCTGCCTTTACCTCTCTTCCCTGCTGACCCTGCCGAAAACTTGATTTCAGGCAGGGAAACAGAGCTGACCACTGGCTCTCTACTCTACCTCTGAGCAGCATCCTTCCCTGAACTAAGTTACATTTAGCTTTTCTTTCAGTGTGTGACTAGAGAGTCACCTCCGCTCACCTCTCAGATTAGCCCCACATGCTCTCACAGTCTTTAAACTGCAGTAGTGGTCGGCCGCAGAGCGAGAACAGTGATGACACAACCTTATTTCCTTTTATCTCAGACACTTCCCAGCAGGGAAAACCATTCATTCATTCGCTCACCAAATGTTTCTATGTCTGAATCAGAAGCTAGGATACAAAGATATTTTAGAAGTTAATGACAGTCATTACTTTCCCCAAAAGCCCTCTAAAGTAGATACATTCATTTTTTTTTTTTTTTTTTCTGTAAATGGGTGAGATTTGGTAGTGCTCTGAGAATTAAATTACTTTTACAATAAATCCTGATCTTCTAAGTCATTCTAACTTTTTCCTCATATCTAGAATAATTGGGTAGGCATCAAAGATGTGTGTACCATTCCAATCTGTGTAGGATCGAAGAATCCCAATGTTTCACTTTTCTAGTCTTAGCATCTTTTGTAAGCTATACCTAGGAATTTCATCATTTTTCTCACCCCTGTGTTTTTCATCTATTTAAACCTTTTAGATTTTGGTGACCAATTTGGATTTCCACGATGAACAGAAGCGCCGGAACCTCAACGGGACACTTCACGAGCTCCTCCGAATGAACATCGTCCCCATTGTCAACACGAATGACGCTGTTGTCCCCCCAGCTGAGCCCAATAGTGATCTCCAGGGGGTAAATGTGGGTAAAATGCTCCGAAGGGTAGAGCATGCCAGAGACACTAACGCCACGCGATGCTGCATGCACTAACACCGGAAGTCTGGTTCTAACAAGGTGGAAATTGGGAGTGAGTGGTGTCCTGACCAGTGGGGGATAAGCTCTCCTGGAGTCAGAGGGTTTCCTTCAACGGGGTTAGGTGGGATCGCGATTGAAGCTGCTGCTGTGAGCATGGCTTGTGTATGTCAGTGGATAGAAGGGTGCATGTTTGGAAAGGGGGGTTCAGAGGGATGGTGTTTTGCAGACAGAGGAGCCTGCGGAGCCTGCTGAGTGTTTCTGTGAACTTCCTTTTGAACTGTGTGGTTCACTCACGACTTTTCACCGCATTCCAGGTTATTAGTGTCAAAGATAACGACAGCTTGGCTGCCCGGCTGGCTGTGGAAATGAAAACTGACCTCCTGATTGTTCTTTCAGATGTAGAAGGTACAAAGTAATGCCTTTTTCTTTTATCCAGCCTTTGCTGTAAATACGACGTGTGTGAGCATGGGTTTCCTCTTTCTTTGAGTCCTTCTGATCTTTTTTATGGCACATTATTTTCTGAGCCATGTGGTGTGAGGAAGGGTTTTATGGCTCAGAAGGAGGGGGAGACTGGGAGATGCAGTTTCAATGCTGAAAGATTGTCATTTTCCAGCTCTTTCATTTTGTTTTTTTATAATAGCTTTATGGAGAATTAATTCACAGACCATACCATTCACCTATTTAAAGTTTACATTCCAGTGATTTTTAGTGTCTTCATACAGTTTTTCAACCCTCACCACAATTTTAGAACATTTTTATCCCCACCACAAGAATCCCTTCCCCATTAGCAGTCACTGTTCACTTCCCCAGAGACCCTCAGCCCCACGCAACCCTCAGTCTGCACGGTCTCTGTTAAATTGCCTCTTCTGGACATTTTTTATAAATGGAACCATGCACTAATGCTGCTTTGAACCTTTATGTACAAGTGTTAGTGTGGGTGTATTTTTTATTTTACTGGATATCATAAGGTATAACTTTTTGAAAGAAGTTCCAGACTGTTTTTCAAACCATGTACATACCATTTAGCCATGCAAAACATTTCCAGAATGGTACAAAATGCACCCTTTACAATCCCACTCACAGTAGACAAGGGCTCTTGTTTCTCCATATCCACAACACTTATCTCTTGTCATCTTTTTTATTATAGCCATCCTAGTGGGTGTGGAGTGGTACATCATCTTATTTTTTATCACTTTTAGTTTTTATGTAATTCATGAGACATGATCGTTTAAATTGGAGCCACTGCAGAAAATCTAGGCTATGTGGCCAACTTGGATTATGTATTACTCCCTTCCTCCCTCCTCAGGGAGGGGCCCCTCGTGGCTCCAGTTTGACTCTCCATTCACTCTTCCACTTTGCTGAGTTGTACCCATTTACATTTTGGCCCATAAAGAACATGAGCTGTGTCAAAAATAGGCCAAATCTACAGGATCCCCAAAGCTCCCCATTATATTCCCAGGAAGTCAGAAAAGCCTGTTTAGTACCCAGCCAACCCTCCAGGCAGAATAACCTGTGCCAAGGACATGGCCCATGCTCTGATGCTGGCCAACATTCACTTACTAAGCTGGTTATATAAAGTACGCAAGGTGTGTCCTGGAGCTGTTCCTCGGGGGGGTGGACTCTCGGAATCCGCCTGGGTAGAGCAGAATCCTTGTGGATGGGTTAAGTACAGAGTAGTTGGCAGTGCCTGGGGAGGCCTTTCTTGAGGGACATTTACTTCCATTAAAACAGTATGACTGACCCTCGTTTACTTTTTTAGGCCTCTTTGACAGCCCCCCAGGGTCAGATGATGCAAAGCTCATTGACACATTTTATCCTGGAGATCAGCAGTCTGTGACATTTGGCACCAAGTCAAGAGTGGGAATGGGAGGCATGGAAGCCAAGGTAAGAATCTGGTGCCTTGCCGAATCCGGTTTGGCTCAGTGGATTGAGCGTTGGCCTGCAGACTGAAAGATCCCGGGTTCGATTCTGGTCAAGGGCATGTACCTTGGTTACGGGCACATCCCCAGTAAGGGGTGTGCAGGAGGCAGCTGATCAATGTTTCTCTCACATCGATATTTCTAGCTCTCTATTCCTCTCCCTTCTTTTCTGTAAAAAAAAAAAAAAAAAATCAATAAAATATATTAAAAATAAAATAAAGAATCTGGTGCCTTTACCACCTGTGACAGTTATAAAGCCAAAATACCATTTTATCATTTTTACTTTTATAATTCTTATGGGCTAATGTGCACATGCTAGGCACATTCACAATTACATATACACATATCTAAATATAGGCTTAATGCATATTGTGTACCTGTATTGAGTCGTTTATGTATGCTTTTTTTATTAATATTCTATATTATATAAAGGGTATTCATATTGTAAACTCCTTAAGGGCAAGGTCTGTATAGTTTTCATAATTCATAAATACTCTAATGTTATCAGCTCAAATATTTTTTTATGACATCTTACAAAAATTCTTCTCTCCCATTCATTTTTCTAAGAAGTTATGCCCTTAATGTACAGCCTCATATGTAGCAATAGTAGAGATGAGGACAAAAGCCCCATTCACAAAAGCTAAAAGTACTCAGCTTCAGACTTGGCCAGACACCCGACGGGTCACTGAGTTGAGGCTCAGTGCGTCAGATGTGGACGTGGGGAGTCCAGTATAGAGTCTTGGAGAGAGAACACCCTGAGAAGGAAGGGCAGACTGGCTCACCTTTTGGACTGGAAAGAGTGATAGGCTGGGTCTGTTTTTGGAGCTTCTGAAACAGTCCTTCATATTCTTAAATTGCTCCGCATCACATTGTATTTTAAATCTTTTGCAAATTTTAAGTGCAGGTGACATGACCCTGCAAAGGTCTGAGTCTCATCTTTGGGTCTAACCTCTCCTCTAGGTGAAAGCGGCCCTCTGGGCTTTGCAGGGTGGCACTTCGGTGGTTATTGCCAATGGAACCCACCCCAAAGTGTCTGGGCATGTCATCACAGACATCGTAGAGGGGAAGAAAGTCGGCACCTTCTTTTCCGAAGTGAAGCCTGCAGGTAAGCATTCTTCATCGAGTCCTGCGGCCGATGATCGCTAGTGACACCATGACTTAGATGGGACCACAGGCTGAGCTCTCATTCTGGGACCAGAGATCACAAAATTGATGTGCCGATGTTAGAAATAGGGTGTTTTGAACACTATTTGCAAAACGATTTTGCTTTGCTTTTGTAAAATTGATCTAACCTTCCTAATTAGGCCTCCTAATTCTCTCTAAAATCACTAACTTAAAGAATATAAGACCATTTTATCTATTATACAAATACTGTGCTAGGCCTGGGCTGGATGCCGGATACTAATAAACATGAGAGATGCCTAAGATACGGTTTGTGCTCTCACGTGTTCACAAAGGTAGACCTGCATCACAGTCTACATTCAGACACCTAGACTAGTTAGGAAATGTCAGCCAAAGTGGAATTGAATGATGGAGACATGCGTTATATTGTCTATCCCAGAAGTACAGGCAAGTTTCTTGTGTTTATGCCTGAGTTAATCTGGTATATCCTTTTGCCATTTTATTGGTCAGAGTGATCTCTGTATGTGCAATAGGCATAGCAAGATACCAAGGGTATGATCCGTGCATGTGAGGAACCTGTGCATGTGCTGAGATAGTGACAGGGAACTGCGCTGACCGTGATCTGATATTTGCAAATGTACTTGCAGGCCCTACTGTTGAGCAGCAGGGAGAAATGGCGCGATCAGGAGGACGGATGTTGGCCACTTTGGAACCAGAGCAGGTAATAACCAACCTAGCTGATAGCTCTGTTGTTTTCAGAGTGGATCATGCTGAGGTTTAGTACACAGTCAAACCTGCTATCTCCCCCTGTGTTCCTCATGTCCCCCAGAGTTATCTGGGTTTAGCAGTAAAGCCTGGCATGCTCAGAAGAGTAGATTTAAAGGAGCAGGCATGCATTCTTCTTGAATAATGTTAGTTTGTTTAATTTTCACCTTTTTTTTAGAGATCAGAGATTATCCATCATCTGGCTGATCTGTTGACGGACCATCGCGATGAGATCCTGTCAGCCAATAAGAAAGACTTGGAGGAGGCAGAGGGTAAATAACCTGGCAATTTGGAGTCAGTTTTAAGCAAGGTTTTAAGTTTTATATCATAGTCTATCTAAAGTCAAGATCGTTATAGAAGAACTTGCATATTCTGTATCCTATTTATTGAGGATTGGTGGTTAATGTTTATTTGGCTCTTTCAAACTATACACACTATTCCCACCTCCTTTCTAAGATATTCTAGCACAGCCCCCATAGGAGCTTTTTCCATTCCTTACGTGGCTATTATGGCAATTTCAAGACAAAAAGAAAAAGAAAAAGATTGAAGACCTCACCATTTTAGACATTCAGCTAACAGTTGCTAACATCCTCCTATAGCAGGACCTATACAATAAAAAACTAATATGCAAATCAACTGAACGGTGTGGAACGACCGGTTGCTATGATGCACACTGACCACCAGAGGGCAGACGCTCAATGCAGAAGCTGCCCCCTGGTGGTCAGTGTGTTTCCCACAGGGGTAGCACTGCTCAGCCAGAAGTCTGGCTCATGACTGGTGAGCACAGTGACGGCAGGAGTGGGCCTAAGTGGACATCCCCTGAGGGGTCCCGGATTGTGAGAGGGCACAGGCCAGACTGAGGGCCCACCCTCTACCCCCCAGTGCATGAATGTCATGCACCGGGCCTCTAGTTTCATAATTTTCTGTGTTGCCAAGCATTGTGCTAAGGGCTTAACAGATAGAATCTCATGTGCCCCGACCAGGAATCTAATGGTGACCTCCTGGTTCATAGATCGATGCTCAACCACTAAGCCACACTGGCTGAGCCAACAGGATCTCATTTTATCTTTGCAATATAGCACTATGAGGTAGCTGCTATTTATTATCCCGATTTTACAGAAGAAAAAATTGAAGCAGTTTTCACATGCATGAAACCATGGCCAGTGACAGATCCAGATTTAAACCCAAATGGACTGTGTCTGTAAAATAGTTGTAGAATAGTTTATGTAGCCTGTGATGAAAGACAGCTCATCTCCTAGTGTGTGGTCTGCCCAGGGCTAGCAACAGGCCCCAACAGAAATGCCCTCAAGGTGCTAATGGTAGAGGAGTGAGATGGCTGACAACTAAATGTGTAGAACCAGGTAGGCCCTCACTCTGTCTCGGCCTTTTCTTAATTCTCTGTCCTTGGCACCCTAAAATAATGGGGATTGGTTTTAATGGGATTTTTTTATTTTCTTTTGAATAAATGTGCCTTAAATTAAACATCCAAGTTAGTTTTATGCCCTTCAAAGAAACCTTGCAAGGCTCATCAACATTATTTCCATTCCTTAATACATGTTTGAGCCATTGCTTTGGAACTTTCTGTAGAGTTTACATCTGGTCTTTTGAGTTTGTGTAGTATTGGAAAGTCATAAAATAAACTCTCAGAAATGGAAATCTTTGATGACATCCTATCCATTAATTTAAAGTAAAAGAATTAAGACCCACAGAGGTTAAAGCTGTTTTTCAAAATCATGACTCGTGGTTAACATTCCAGTTATCTCTGGAAATTCACGTGACCACATGGCTTGAGAACAAAGTCCTGGGTATCCATGAGCATGGTAATCCCCCTTCACTCAGTAAGCCCATTGCAGGAAATTTATCCCAAGAAAATACTTCAAGAGGAGAAAACAGCCCTCTATGTGATGATTCTTAGAGCAGGATTACTTGTCACACTGAAAACCAGAAAAAAAACCTGTGTGTCTGATAACGTAAGTGTGGTTAAGTGCATTAACCCGTATCAACTCAAAGAAATATTCAGTAGTAATTAAATAATTTTTGTAACATGGAAAATGTACATGCATTGTAAGGTGAAAAACTAGAGTGTAACATTTAACGTGCACTATAAAACTTGGTTTTTAGCACATGGGAAAATATGAAGAAAATTCATTCATATATAGTTAAATGATATTGGTATTGTTTGGTAGAGTAATGGTTTAATTTTTTTTCTTAATATAAGGTTGGTTTCTCCCCTCTAAAAAAGAAATATTTTTATTATCTAGCTGGCTATGGCTATTAAAAAGAAAGGGAAATCTTTCATAACCTCATGCCATCACTAACCACAGTGATGATTTGTGATGTGGGATTCCTTATGGTTTTCCTGAGTATATATCATGCATGTATTTGAACATGTATGCGTATAGAGAATCACTTCATGCATACCGTTGTATTTAAATTTAAAGATTTTTTTTTTTTTAGTGGAAATTTTTTTAAATTATTTTTTTAATATATTTTATTGATTTTTTTACAGAAATGAAGAGAGAGGGATAGAGAGTTAGAAACATCGATGAGAGAGAAACATCAATCAGCTGCCTCTTGCACACCCCCCACCAGGGATGTACCCACAACTAAGGTACATGCCCTTGACCGGAATCAAACCTGGGACCTTTCAGTCTGCAGGCCGAGGCTCTATCCACTGAGCCAAACCGGTTTCGGCCTAAATTTAAAGAAAATTTTACTTGTTAACTTAAAATTCTATTTAAGTTTTTATTTTAAAAGAAAACATCTTCATTGCTTCTAATCATTTCTTATAAAAGATTAAAATAATGCAAAAACATAGACAGTGTTCACCACTGTTTTTGATACCTTCCAGACTTAGAAACATGTCATGTTTGATCAATAGGATCCTACCATACATACTGTTTTGTAGTTTTCCTTTTCCACAAACTATATTCTCCCTATCATTTAATATAGCTATTATGTTAACTGCATGGTAGCCCACTGCCTGATTTTATAGGTGGAGCCCAGTTTCCCACTCTTATAAAAATGCCGTGATAAGTATCCTCCTTACACACAAGTTCACTCATGCAAATGATAAGCTTCTGGAGCTGAACTTGCACACAAGGTATAGGTTTACATACTTTTATATGGTGAACTATTCCCCCTCCGAAAAGCTGTGTCAGTGGCATGTCCTTGTTTTCTTGAGAGCCCCTTAATTCCATGTCTGTCCGAAGACAGCACCACACGTCCAGCAGGACAGTTGCTGCTGCCCAGGTCTCCTCCTTTATCGTGCATTTTCACACCCCCAGGGAGACTCGCACCTCCTCTGCTGAAACGACTGAGCCTCTCCACGTCCAAGCTGAACAGCCTGGCCATCGGTCTGCGGCAGATCGCAGCCTCCTCCCAGGACAGCGTGGGGCGAGTTTTGCGCCGCATCCGAGTTGCCAAAAACTTGGAACTAGAACAAGTGACTGTCCCAATCGGAGTCCTATTGGTCATCTTTGAATCTCGCCCTGACTGTCTACCCCAGGTATGTGACTAATGCTGAGATAAATCTCCCAAAGATTATTTTTTTTTTAAGTAAGAACGATTTATCTTCCCCCACCAAAAAATAAAATTTTTAAAAAAATATTTTTTATTGATTTCAGAGAGGAAAGGAGAGGGAAAGAGAGACAGAAACATCAATGATGAGAGAGAATCATTGATTGGCTGCCTCCTGCACTCCCCCAACTGGGGATCGAGCCCACAACTAGGCATTGCCCTTGGTTGGAATTGAACCTTGGGACCCTTCAGTCCGCAGACCAATGCTCTATCCACTGAGACTTTATTCTCATGTTGTTCTTAAGGTAATTTATGTTGCTTGTTTTTCCAATAATTCTAAAGGAGGTATTTATGTGTGCATTTTACAGTTGAAGAAACTGAAGTTTATAGAAGGTAATAGTATTGTGAAACTTATTAATGTGGATCTGGGCCTTAAACCCAGATGAATCTCCCTTACCACAGGAGCCTACTTCCAAGTATCTTAGCTCATTAGGCACTTTGTTCCTCACCCCAGAGTCCCTGCTACCCTCCTCGCAGGTCCTTCATCTTATAGTCCATGCAAAAAAAGGGCCCTTTGTTATCAGTGTCTCAGATGGCTTCCTGAAGGTACATCTTAGAAAAAGAATGTCTAACCCTAGCTGGTTTGGCTCATTGGGTAGAGCATCAGCCTGCGGATGTAGTATTATGAAGTATTGACACTACACTCTTTTCCCTTTGGCTCACTGCTCTCCCCTTTGACCTGCAGGTGGCAGCCTTGGCTATTGCAAGTGGTAATGGCTTGTTACTCAAAGGGGGGAAGGAGGCTGCACACAGCAACCGGATTCTTCATGTCCTGACCCAGGAGGCACTCTCGATCCACGGAGTCAAGGAGGCCGTACAGCTGGTAGGGCCCTGAGAATGAGCCGGGTCGGGTCCAGAGGAGCCTGGTCAGGTCTTTGGGTATTGGAAGCAGAGCTTAGGCCATGTGCGTCTGAGTCACTTCCATGGGCAGGCTTAATTGAAGTGGCAGCAGGGCCCGAGTGTCTGCTGACATTGGACAGTGCCCGGTGGGTCTTCGGTGGCTTTGGGAGGATACTCTCGCATAGCTGTGTCCCGGCACCATTGACTTTGTGAGAATGCCTATCAGCACCAGAGTGTGAGGCCTGGGTTCTGCACACTGGCAGTCATTTAGGCCAAGTCAGATGAGATCAATTTTTATGAAAGCTTATCATAAACCATCATGGGAGCGTGTAAATGTGAGGTCATGCTGTTATTATTATTGTTGTTGTTATTTTAACCATTGTCTTATACTCCTCAATTGTCAAGTAGAATTTCTGAACTAGATAGTAAGAGTTGCAATTTATTGAACACCTGCTATGGGCAAGGCACTTTCTTCTCTCTCTCTCAATCCTCTCAACAACCCTATGAGAAAAATATTGATTTTAGTCCCATTTTATATATAGAAAAAAAATAGGCACAGAGGTTAAGTAACTCACACCAAGTCACACAGTCTGTAGTGGTTTAGATTTGGACTAAGGCTGGCTCCGGGTCCTTCCTGTTCCATCGAGGCTACTCACTCCCACAGCGCAGGATTCTTTGGGCTGCTGGGCGAGGGTCTTCAAAACTGCTGCATCACATGCTCACTGATGAGTCTGGGTTTTTCTCATGGCAACAGAGCAGTGGATTCAAATCCCAGCTCTGCCACCTCCTAGCTTAATTCAGAGGCTTCTGCTTCCCTCCTTCCTATTGATGTGCAACATAGATGCAGTAAGTATACAGATCCTATGTGATTTTGACCATATGTACATGCACATACATAACACCTGCCATATCAAGATACAGGACATTTCCCAGAGGCTCCCAGGTGCCCTTTCCTGCCAGTATGCCCCCACCACCAGGTAACTGCTTTTTACTTCTTTCATGTTCAGTTTCTTTTGCCTGTTCTTGAACTTCATATAAATGGAATCACACAATGCACTCTTTCCTGTTGTATTTCTTTTGTTCACTGTGATGTCCGTGAGCTTCATCCACATTGTTGCACCTAAGCAGTAGTCTTCTCTGTCACTATCGTGTAGTATTCCATTTACATGCATACACTAGTTTGTCCTTTCTTCTGTTGACGAACATTTGGGTTGCTTCCAGCTTTGGACTATGCAGATTAAAGTTGCTGTGAGCATTTTTGTAAACATATTTGTATTTCTCTTAAAAGTAACGTGACCATGTAGGGGACAATAAAAAATAAAGAAGATAAAATGATGCCTTCAATGTCAGTGTCCTAACATAAGCACTGTCATTAGCCCCGCCAGCATCCGAGAGTTGAGGTTGTCAGCAGAAGCCATGAAGAACCAGACTCCCTAGCAAGACCCAGCTTGTCACTAAGGCTGTGTTTAGAGAATGACCAGGGCTGACACTTTCTCTTGTGACCCTCATCACATGGCATAATCTGTGCCTCCTCTAATTGCAGAGATGGCACTTTTACCTCTCCTGGCATTTAAAAAGTTATCTGCCCAGTGTATGGCTGCTTGTGTCCTAACCCCCTCTTTCCCACTAGATTCTGAGCTGCTGGAGGCAGGGACCAGGTCATGCCCAGCAAAGCACTTAGTGTGCAGAGTTTGGTGAGCATTTGCAGGACAGCACTGATTCCCATGATCAGGGACTAGTCTTTTCTCACAGTGCCTGGTTAGTGCTCAGGAGGTGCAGGCACATGACTGTAACGGGGATGTTGCCACTTCTGTATTTCATGGGGTTAGAAGACGCCCTCTTTATCCTTTTATTCTCTGCCTCTTCAGGTGAATACCAGAGAAGAAGTGGAAGATCTTTGCCGACTAGACAAACTGATAGATCTGATCATTCCACGCGGCTCTTCCCAGCTGGTCCGAGATATCCAGAAGGCCGCCAAGGGGATCCCCGTGATGGGGCACAGCGAAGGGATCTGCCACATGTATGTGGACTCAGAGGCCAGTGTCGATAAAGCCTCCAGACTGGGTGAGCTGGACAGGGTCCCCTGTTCCACAGGCAAAACATTTGTCAGATCCATCCTAGTGGCTCTGAATCATGTTAATGGAAGCAACTCTGTTTTCTTTCTTTAGTCAGAGACTCTAAATGTGAATATCCAGCTGCCTGTAACGCTTTGGAGACTCTGTTGATCCACCGAGACCTGCTGAGAACACCCCTGTTTGACCAGATCATTGACATGCTGCGTGTGGAACAGGTAAGACAAGCCCACAGGATCGCACCACTTCCTGCCTCTCCCGTGGAGACTGAGAGCCTGTGGGACTAGACCAGGAGCATCTCCACACAGTGAGGCCGTTCCAGAGGCAGTGTTTTTGAGCATCTGCTATGTACAAAGCTCTGTGCTCAGGAGCAGAGAGGAGTAAGAGGAAGACAGGACCCTGTCTTCTGACAGCCCAGGGGGTGGGAGAATCACACACACAAATGGCTTCATTCCCGAGTGGAAAGTGTTAAGTGCTAGGAGGGATTAGCGAGAAGACAGACCGCATGGCAGCCCGTTGAATGGACTGTGTCTGGCAACATTTATTCAGGCGGCATAGTTTAAAGTTTGTGAATCTGAACACATTCCTGTTTGGATTCGGTTTGAAAAGATTGTGCGGAAATGTTCTCAAACCAAAATGTATTGCATCCGCCCCTCCACAAATGTCTTCAATTACCAGTACTAACCTACTTAATACAGTGGTATTGGGAATCAACAATTTGTGTAATATCCTCTTTTTCTGAGATTATTTTATTAAGGTTATAAACAATCAATACCAGTAAGTTTCCAACATAAACATATGCTCCATCTTACATTCCTATTGCAAGGAAATAGATGCTCCCCAGACAAAAACGGACAGCCCTAAGTTTTCCGTCAGAAGTATCGATGCCCTGGCAGAGTTCTGTGCAGCAGCTGGGGGAGTGACTGCTAGCCTTGGTCGCTTTGACCTGCAGCACGTTTTTCTTCCCGCCCATCCTTTCCTGGAAAAGAGGCTCCAGTCAGCTATAAGTATGGCACGGACCTACTGAGAGCCTGAGAGCATTGTTTGAAAATGCACCTCACAAATTAAAAGGGAGTTAGGGCACATGCTCACTCATGCTGGGGTTCCTTCACGCGAGTGGCCTCTGATCGGGCCGGCTGCTGGTCTAGAAGAGGTGTGAGCTTGCTCTCATGTGGGTTTCTGTTGCTGCCCCTGCACTTCCTCTGTTCCAGGTGAAAATTCACGCAGGCCCCAAGTTCGCCTCCTATCTGACCTTCAGCCCCTCAGAAGTGAAGTCCCTCCGAACTGAGTACGGGGACCTGGAGCTGTGCATCGAGGTGGTGGACAGCGTCCAGGAGGCCATCGACCACATCCACAAGTACGGCAGCTCCCACACCGAGGTCATCGTCACGGAGAACGGTCAGTGCCCGAGGCTGCAGCGGAGGCGCCTGCGCTCTGCCTTCGTCTCCTCGTGGTTCTCCTCTCCGCGCCTCCTGGCCTGTAGGAGACGTAACCGAGCAAACTGATGAGATGCTGGCTGTCGGTTGCATTTGCTGCTTTGCTGAGTGCTCTCACATCTGTTACCTCATGATAGAGTGATGGTGGCCCCGTAGGAGGAGGCAGAAAAGAGACTATTAGCTCCACTGTAAAGATGACTCCTGCATCACAGGCGCTACCATTTAATCCACACAACAGTCTTTCCAGGTTATTAGAATAAACCCATTTTATGGCTGAAGAAACCAAGGTTCAGGAGAGTAAGGGCAGAACCAATGCCACAGTCATCCATTCGCTCTACAGATGTGTATTGCAGAACATGCGTGGGTGTCAGGCCCAGTGATTAAGAAAGCCAGAGTGCCCCCCCACCCCCTCAGGGAATTTACAGTTCACTCAGGGAATCACAACAGCACTAATAGTAACAGCTAACATTTATAGAGTACCTACTATGTGCTAGACTGTGATGAGTGCTTTGTGGATGTCAGTTCATCTTATTCTCTCCACACACTGTGAGCTAGGTCATTGTCAATCCCTGTTTTACTTAGGCACAGAGAGGTTTAGAAACCTGCCCAAGGTCATCCAGCTAGTGCATGTGAACTTAGACTTCAGACTTAAAGACTGGGTCCACAGCCTCTAAATAAACAGTGTAGCAGCGAGGGGACCTCTGCAGTAGGAGCTCCCAAGCAGCTACTCTTCCCACAGCAGTCACTGATGAGGCCGGTCTGCCTTCTTCCTCTTTGGGTTTTCCACAAATCGATGTTTAACACACGGGAAGCCCCTTGGTGCCTGGACCCTGCCCCGGGCAGTCCCAGGTGAGGGCTAGAAGCAGGGTGTTCTCTGCAGATCATCCTAACTCAGTTTCTCTTTTTGCCGCAGAGAAAACAGCAGAGTTCTTCCTGCAGCACGTTGACAGTGCCTGCGTGTTCTGGAACGCCAGCACCCGCTTCTCTGATGGCTACCGCTTCGGGCTGGGTAAGGACTCCGGGCGTGGAGAAAGGACCGCGGTGTGGTTGAAGGAGCATGATGAGGGTGGAGGAGACGGCTCACCTCTGTGGTTACATGCTTGGTCAAGATAAGAGACAGAGTTGTGAGAGGGTGGATACAGAGTTGTGAGAGAAAATCGTAGCTGATAAAGTCCTGTGCTCTGGGTGTTCCACTTATTAAGAAGGTAGGTATTTGTATTTTCTTTTTCATAGGTGGGGAAACTGAGGTTCAAGGAAGTGAAGTAACTTGCACAAAGTCACACAGCTGGCATTCAAACCCAGGCTTGTGCAAGCCCAAAGCCCCGCCGTTCCCACGCAGTGCAGGCAGACCACAGCCTGTCTCCAGGCACAGGTGGTAACAGGGGTCTTTGCCAGTCCCTTGAGAGCACTGCTACTGCAGGCTTACTCTGTAGAGAGACACAGCCAGGTTGCCTCGGAGCTAGGAATTCCCCATGGGGCAGGGCAGAGGTGTTAGTGACTATGCTGGGCTTATGTGTTAGCATCGGAAACAGACAGGTTAGCCTGGGGTGCAAGGTTTACTTCTAAAAGCTTCTGAAACACACCCTTCTCCCCTTCCATCTTTCACCCAAGCATGACTCAGTGGTTAAACATTGACCTATGAACCAGGAGGTCATGAGTTCGATTCTCGGTCAAGGTATGTGCTCAACTTGCAAGCTCCATCCCCAATTTGGGGGTTGGGAGAGCATGCAGGAGGCAGCCAATCAATGATTCTCTCTCATTATTGATGTTTCTATCTCCCTCTCCCTCTCTGAAATCAATAAAAATATATTAAAAATAATAATAAAATCTTCATCCCCAGTAGTCAGGGGTGCCATTATACAAAGCTTTAATGAGGCAATTATGACAAATCGGAGAAGTAGTTTAAGCATTTGAAACATTGTAATCCCTCTGAACTTTTGAATAGATGATCTGCATAGAGACAAATAGTTGTCACTGAATTGTTAAAAGTTATAAAGGGAATTTTACTCAGTTATTCTTAGTCATTAAACAAGAATGACTTATTTTTAGTTCCCTGTCTCCATTGTGTTGGGGTTTTGATTTAATACCACATCACTTCCACTGAGTTTTGCATTCTGTGGCCTTGAAGAAGAAATAGCAGCATACATTTGAGGGCTGAGGAGCCCAGCTCTGAAGCGAAAGTCAAGATGCAGGGAAAGCAAGGGATCCCTCCATCCTCTTTCAGTCCCTGGCTCAGAGCAGAAGCTCAGGGTCTGTTTGAGTCAAATGCGCTAGTAACACTGACAGATAATACTTATTGGGCTTTTACTGTATCCCCAGCACTGTGTTAATGTATCACATGCAGTAGCTCCCTTAGATCTCCATAATGGATCAATTATTTTATTCATTTTTTTAATGACAAAAATCAAAGCACGAAAGATGACCGAGGCAACACGTCCAGAGTCACGTGGTCTCTACATTAGTTAACAGAATTGGAATGTGGTGCTCACAGGCTCCTTGCCAATCACACCCCAAGCTCATCTCCACTCGGTCTCCTCACTCCACTCTGCCTGCAGCACCTGTACCCGCCCCTCCCTGGCTGGCTCCTCATCTCCCTGCCCAGTGTGGGCCCCACCCACCCACATAGTTGTCACAGGAGTTCTTGGCTGCCTTGTCCACAAGAACATAAGCTGCCCCACAAAAACGGACTGTACCAGTTACCACCTCATCCCCAGGGCCAGTACGTGTTCAGTGCAGTTGTGATGGACATGGGACCCTGCTTCCCCCGCGGGAGGTGCAGAACACTGAGCCAGACCCAGGAAGACTCCTGATGGCCACATCTGAGCCAGGAGCGAGAGTGCGAGATGAGCAACCCCTTTTATGTATTCAGTTTAGTGCTAAGAATTTGGGGGGATCTTGAGAACTTATCCCTTTCTGGGATTTGAGGAATATTTAGGGAGATGAAACCTCCATACTAAACATTGTTATATAACTCAGAAAATGCCCCATTGTCAAATTACGGTGCGCAGTCCACACACTGAACAGATAGCAGAGAGAGCACGTCTGGTAAAGCACAATCGAGCCCACACGCTGGGTTTCCTGAGGAGGAGGAGGAGAAGGAGGCTCGGCGTGATGTACAGCGACCAGAGACACGTGGGGACAGCGAAACTCAAGCTGGCCGGCAGGATGGGCAGGGGAGGGCGAGGGGCTGGTGAGCAGACAGGAAGCAGAGGCGGGAAACACCACACCCTCATCCGTGCTTCTTTGCAGGAGCTGAAGTGGGAATCAGTACCTCGCGAATCCACGCTCGGGGACCCGTAGGACTTGAGGGACTACTTACAACTAAGTGGCTGCTGCGAGGGCAGGACCACGTGGTCTCGGATTTCTCAGAGCACGGAACTTTGAAGTATCTTCACGAGAACCTCCCTGTTCCTCAGAGCAACACCAACTGAAAGCCGCAGAGGAGAGCGGTGTTCCGAGAGGTCCTCACGGGTGAGCTCGCTGCAGGACCTGGGCTGAGCCGGTCCAGCTCCCACGCCCTGAAGGCCTTCCTGCTGTGGGCTTGTTTGGGCAGCATTGGTCTTGGCTAATGGCACAATCCAGCTCACCGTTTTCTTTTTTATTTTTTTTAGAAAGTAATTATTATGGCCCTAGCTGGTTTGGCTCAGTGGATAGAGCGTTGGCCTGCAGACTGAAGGGTCCCAGGTTCAATTCCAGCCAAGGGCACATGCCCAGGTTGTGGACTCAATCCCCAGTAGGGGGCGTGCAGGAGGCAACCAATCAATGAGTCTCATCATTGATGTTTCTATCTTTCCTTCCTCTCTGAAATCAATAAATATATTTTTTAAAAGACAATAATTATTATGGATAGGGACTTTGCTTAATTGCTCCAAATAGGGACTTTGCTTTTCATGGTCCAGTTTTCTTCAGTGATAGAAACAAAGATAAGGTGTCCGAGGCGGAGGCAATGGGAAAATCATGGCCGCTTCTCCCCTTTTTATTGCCTCAGTGAGGTAGAGTCTCCCTTGGCATTTGGTTGGTACCAGAGCCATACCTAATACATGTTTCCACGTTTCTTTCACACTCATAGTCATCTTCAAAAAGGAAAGGTCTGGAACTTAGATGAGGGGCACCATTCTCATCAAAAACAATCACCAAAATGGGCCAGTCATTTCCGCTGGGAGGTTGATCTGTATTTATTTGTGGAGAAACTATAAGCATTCCGGACGCTCGCAGCCTCTCCGGCCCAGGAGACTGACAGCACTTGTGATGCGGTTGGAACCTGGAGCACAGACAGGAGGTGTAGGATCAGGGTGAAGTAGTATCTGACAATTATGCTTGAAATTTTTATAGGGATTTTTGTCATCCTATCCTTTCCCTCTGAAATAAAATTAGAGGTTTATTTTAATACTTTGGATTCTTCCCCCTTTTTGAGAAATAAAGTTCTTATGAAAAGCCTGTGTGCCAGATTAACGTTTTCTCCCTCATTGGCTATTCCCCTCCCTCCCGTTCCCGGTCCGGCGGCCTCACGGCCTCACTCTTGCACACTGTCTCCCTGGGAGCTGGTTGGGAGGCAGCCGGACCCTCCGCCTCGACTGCACTAGTGCAGGCAGCCCGGCAGGTGCCAGGACTCCAGACTAGAGGCGGGAGAGGAGAATGCGAGGACTTGAAGGAATAAAAGCATGGTGATGGTCTGAAGTTGGTGTGTATGACACAAGCATGCCACCATTGTGCAGGTCCACACAGTGTCCACCTGGGTGGCCAGGGCCCCAGCTGACCACCTCACCTCAGGGTCACCTGTTTCATTGGCAGCTCTCACCCCTCACCCTCCTCCCAGCTCCTGTTCTTGGGGTCCCTGGAGTCTACAGCTGAAAGATTTCTGGTCTCATGGAGGCACTTAACAAAAAAAATAGCCATCACTTACATGCTGCTGCTTATCCTCGGAGGATGTTTGATGAATCCTCAATGGTGTCATGTGGATCATGTTCCCAGACTGGCTCTAGACTGCCTCTCATCCGGACCCCGACACGGTCCGGCAAGTTACCCTGCGGTCCTCTGAGTGGGGGATTCGGCCATAGCTTGCCAGAAAAGGCGACCGAGTCCCGCCTGGAACTGCATGGCGAATCCCACCATCAGCGCACAGCCAAACGACAAACGTCCCTGGCGTCTAGAATAGCAAGTGACCCACGCAGGCCTTTGGGGAAGATGCCAAGGGGGCAGGCCTGGGTCTGGACCCCAAGAAAGACGTCGGGAGTGAGGAAGTGGCGGGCAGGACTCGGGCAGGGGACCGTGCAAACAGAAGTCCAGGCGTGGGGGCGGAACGCAAGTGAAGACTCCGATTTGGGGCAGAAGTTCACGTGGGTAAACAGGAAGGTATTACTTCCAAATGGCTGAGGGCATCCTCTTGACTGGAGCTGCTCTTCTTAGGGCAAGAATTGGGGTGGGGTTTGGTCCGATAAGCACAGCGACAGGCTATATTGCAATAGGTGTTGTCTGCTCTGTCCCACTTATTTTAGGGAACCATCTCTGCATTTGCAGTACTTGGCCTCAGTCTGTGTGCTTCAGGGGAGGGATGCTGATATCCCAGGACCTGGCTATTTTTAGTGGTAGTCTTGTGACCTGGGTCTGAGAAGTCTGTTTGCCTGCGAACAACGGTTGCTGCAGGGCCAGGCGTGTGATTAACGCTTGGCCACACAGTGTACTAGTGGAATTGGATTTTTACTGCCATTATTAGGAAAAGCTCTCCGGAGTTGTAAACTCTAATTCTCAAGGACTAAAGCCGGTAATATCCATCCTTCCATGTAGAGAGGCTGTAAGCAGTATCCGCACAGAGGAAAGGGAGCCAGGGGACATAGAGGGCCTGGGCCCCTGGCTCCATCTGTGCCTGAAACCACCCCTGGATTCAGTTCAATCATTTCCCTTCTTTGCTGAAGCAAGTTTGAGTTGGATTTCTATTGCTTTCACCTTAGAAGACCTGGGATGATGTACCTGGGTTCAAACATCTGCTCTGCCACTTAAACAAGTGACTTTGGGCAAAGTCGCCTGACTTCTGTGAGCCTGTTTCCTTGTAGGAATTTTGACACCTCCTACCAAATAGGTGGTAATCTAAATACTTGGCACAGCCTGGGCACACAGCAAGCACCCAATAAGCCAGAGAAGGTCACTTGCGGCTTTCACATGCCCAACTCCATGTTTCACTGCGCTTCACAGGAAACCAGACGTTCCTTCTGTTCCTCAGGAGTCAGTCTTCAGGAGCCGGGTTTTCCCAGGCCGGCTCCATCTGGTCACCAGAAGACAAGCCTTGCCCTCCACAGGGAGGAATAGAGCGCTGGGTTTCATTAAACATTTAAGACCTGGAGTATGTGGGTGGCTGCTACTGAGGAAGGCACGAGCAATAAAAACGCTGTTTTGGGTCTGAGATAGAGAAAGGGGACTGTTTCTGGCAACATTTATTCAGGCGGCATGGGATTAAAAAAAAATTGTATTGCCCTAGCCGGGTTTGATCCTGGTCAAGGGCATGTACCGCAGTTGCAGGCCCCTACCCCTGGCCCTAGTTGGAGTGTATGCAGGAGGAGGCATCTAATTGATGTGTCTCTCTCACATTGATATTTCTCTCTGTGTGTCTTTTCCCCTCTTACTCTCTATAAATCAACAGAAAGATATCCTTGGGTGAGGATTAACAACAACAACAACAAATCTATTATCTTCCCACCTCCAGCAGGTGGTAGTGGTATCCCATCCATCAGGACAGCATCCTAGACAGCAGGAAGGAAAAATAACTGGGCAAAATAATATTGCCAGCTGCCCCTTCTAAGTGACTTTCCAGGAAGGCCCAACCAATGGCTTGGCCAGAATTGGCTTGTGGCCTCCCCTATCTATAAGCGATCTGGGCACATTGCAGCTCCAGGAAGTAAGAGTCTATTGGTAGGGGAGGATGGAAATGGGGTAGAGGGAAATTATCCTAATTGATCAGGGAGCTGGAAGTGGGATCGATTAGCCTAAATATGGCTGCTGGGAAGGAACTGTTTGTGGCCACATGGACCATTCTGGGTGCAAAGGAAGCTGGGAAATATAATTGTAGCTAGGCACATCCTTGTCTTAACAAAAACTAGGATCCTCTTTGTAAGGAAGAAAAAATGATAAATATTGGGTAAGCTGCTGGCACTATTTGCCACAATTACCCATAAGGCCTTGTGGATTTTCTTAGAAGGTTATTTTGTTTTCTTGAGCTCATTGATAGGTTTTGTAATTCAGGTTTTGTGGTAGGATGGGAATGCTAAATTGCTCTGTAAGAGATGAAGAAAAGGCTAAATTCTCGGGCAATTCTGGAGAGCAGAGGGTGGGTTGTAGATTTCCCTAGACCCAGGATCAGCAGAAAATTGGGCTCAAGAAAGCTAATTTCCAAAGTACAAGAAAAGCATTTGTTTTTAAACTGATGACTCAATGGGAACAATTCTCTTGGAAGTACTTGCATTTTAGAAAAAGAGACTTGTTATTCCAAAGAATTAGCCAGAGTGACATAGTGGGAAGAGCATGCATTTGGGAGTCATACTGGCCTGCCCTGCCAACGAGAAATTATGTGAAGTTAGCAGACATACTTTTACTAAAATAAGTCTCAGTTTCCTTGCTGGGAAAAATAGAGGACTAACACCTACCTATCAGGAGAGAACCAATTAATGGAGTAGACACTTAGCCCACGAAAGAAGCTCCACCAATATTGGCCACAGTTAGCAGTAGGGACATAGCTGGCATATCTGTCTTTCTATTCCCCACTGAGCGCAGCTAGGAGCAATGCATGCAGGTGCTAACTGATCAACAGTTTTTTATTGAGGTATAATTGACATAACATTATGTTAGTGTCAGGTGTGTGACATAACAATTTGATATTTCTATACATTGTAAAATGATCATCAGAAGTCTGGTTCATATCTGTCACCATATATAGTTACACATTTTTTTTTCCTTGTGATGAAAACTTTTAAGATCTACTCTCTTATCAACTTTCAAATATCCAGTACAGGATTATTAACTCTTGTAATTAACACCAAGCTGTTCATTACATCCCCATGACTTATTTATTTTAGAACTGGAAGTTTGAACCATTTGACCCCTTTCATCCGTTTCACCCACCTCCCACACCCTGCCTCTGGCAACCACCAGTCTGTTCTCTGAGTCCATGAGCTTGGTTTGATGTGTGTGTGTGTGTGTGTGTGTGTGTGTGTGTGTGTGTGTGTTTTAAGATTCTACATATAAGAGAGATTGTATTTGTCTGGCTTGTGTTCTTTTCCTTACCAGAATGTCCTCAATGTTCATTCATGTTGTCTCAAATAGCAGGCTTTTCTTCTTTTTTTAATGGCTGAATAATATTTTATTATATGCATACTAGAGGCCTGGTGAACAAAATCTGAGCACTCGGGAGAGTCCCTCAGCCTGGCCTGTACCCTCTTGCAGTTCAGGAGCCTTTGTGGGATGTTCGACTGATGGCTCCCACCACTACTGCTGCACTCGCCAGTTGTGAGCCCAGCTTCTGGCTGAGTGGCACTCCCCCTGTAGGAGCACACTGACCACCAGGGGGCAGCTCCTGCATTGAGCATCTGGCCCGAGGTGGTCAGTGTGCATCATAGAGACTGGTCATTATGCTATTTGGTCGATTTGCATATTAGCCTTTTTTTTTATATATAGAATAGGATATGCCATATTTTCTTTATCTATTCCTCTATTAATAGACACTTAGGTTATTCCCATAGCATTATTGTGATTATCTATCGAAACGGATGACTTGGGCAGAATTAAGGAGGTGGAGAGGGTCTTTTCTGAGAGCCATGAATCACTGGGGACATCGGAGTGAGGGTGGCAACCTAAAATGACATTTGCTAAATTTCGAAACTGTGTGGGGCAAGAGACCAAAGAGCCCAAGCTCCTAAGAACAGAACTGAATCTTCCGCAGGCTTTCAGGGTTGAGAAGACCGGCGGGCTGTCAGTCCATGCCTTTGCTGACCCCGACTTATTTCTAAAAAACTGAGGAGTGTCACTGTTCTCTCCTAGTTGTGCACGTGAACCTGCCCTTGGCGTGTCCTGGAGTGGGCGGTAGGTTACATGTTATGATTACAGTGTCTTTTCTGCTAGGGCTTCTGGCAAAACTCAGTGAATAACCTTATAACAGCTTTTACCTTATAACCCTTTTAGTGAGAATGAGGTTTAAAACTTCATTCACTACTCAGTGAGCACTTCAGTGTTACGTGCTGGAAATAATTCCCAGTGTGTATCCCTCCTTTTATCCCAATTCCTAGGAGAACCCCTTTGGACAAAACAGATCTGCTCCAGTTTGGTAGGGAGGAGAGGTCACTGCCACCTCTTTATTTCATCTTGCCCTAAGATGCCTCCAACACTAGGGGGCAGTCTGGCCCCACAGACCTAAGAAGGCCAGCCCTCAAGTCCTGGTGCCTGCAACCCCCGCCCCACCACCACCCCACCATGCTCACCTAGAGGAGTGCTGGCACAGTAAAACAACCCCCTGAGACCCACTCACCTGCAGGCAAGGACACAGGCTTTTAGGAGGATGAGAGACAGAGCAGGGTTTGGATCCTGGTTCCGCCACCTCCTTGCTGTTTGACCTGGGGAAAGTCTTAAGTTCTCTGACCTTTGAGAACGCTTATCTATAAATGGGCTCTGTGAAGTTATAGGTGAAGCACTCGGCACAATATCCGGCATATGGTAAGCCTTCAATAACTGCTGTTATTATTGATTCTGTTCTAAAGAGTAGCTTTCTCTTAGTTCTGGATATTAATTACTCTTTTATTTAAAGTCCAAACATCCATTTCTAGAAAATCAACTGGAGACACTCTTAAGAGATACCTGCAGTGTACCAGGCGCTAGACTAAAAGCCTGATGCCACAACAATACGAGTGAGGTTATTGTGATCCTCTATTTGACAGGTGCAGAAAGTGAGGATCAGAGAGGGTGGGTAAATTGCCTAAGGCCACACCGTTGGAAGTGGTAGGACTCGGATTAGAACCCGGAAACTGGGTGTCAGTGCTCGTAACCACCACAACAGGCTGTAGCAGCAGTGTTTTCCCAGAAGCTTCTTGTACTTTAGTCCAAGGCAAGTTGTGAGGAAGGCTGAAGAAGGAGGTTGCCATAGCTACTAACTGGACCCCTTTGCGAGTAATCAGATCCTCAGTCTGCTCCAGTTTTGCAAGAGGAGATGCTTGTCTGGAAACTCTCCTCAACACCTGCCCCTGGAGGGAGCCGGCCACACCTGAATTATTTAGCGCGTCTCTAGACACTTGATATAATGAGCAGGTGTGGATGCTTCTCCAACGTTGCCCGACATGCCTTTACTTACCCCTTCTCCCCTCCCCCTTGTTGCCTGTGAGGAAAAGGGAGGCATCCGCTATCTCCACATTGTGTGTCTACCTCCTCCGCCATCCCCCTCCTGAAAATTATTTGTTGGAAATGGACTGTTTTGCTGCAAATTTCAAATCATGTTGATTTGAGTTTAGATTGGTGAAATAAACAGGACCCTAACTAGTGAGTGGGTGACTTGTCTTTTTCTATTGATACAAAGTTCCTTTTCCTCTATCCTAAACTTACACAGATAAAACCCAAAGACTGAATTTGTACAAATGAAACAACAAAAAGTATAAATAAAATATTCATAGTTTAGATTTCACCCATGTAAAAGGAAAGAACTATCCTTAGAGAAAGGGAAGGGAATATGAATACAGAAGTGTCACGTGGCCTATAATTGTTAGGCCATCATAGCACATGGAATAGCACGATAGCAGTTATACTATGATCAGGGCCATGAGCTTTCTAGAGTCCGCTCCCTGCTCATGCACCTCACCTGTTGCTTACATACACCCCTCGCCTTGACAATCCATCCATCCATCTGTCCCTTTCACTTCCTGGTTCAGGGGCCAGGGCTGTGGGCTTGCTGTGCAGTGGGGACTTGTCCTGGGGGGGAAGGATTGTTTCCAGGTCTGCTCCTCATCCTCTCCATCTGGTCTGTGAATGTACTGTTATTAGCATCCTTTGTGGTACCCTGATTAGATTGTAATGTGAAATCAAATTGAATCCTAATTAATAATATTTGAATTGTGTATCTCTTTATAGTGAACTATTTGAAAACAATGAGCCATTAAAAGTCAAAGAATATTGACATAGGGTAGAGGCTAACCACAAAACGTTGAATAGAAAAAAGCTGGACTGTGAAAGAAATATAATTGACATTTCCCAATGATATTACATATATATGTTTGGTCAGAAAAAAGACTGGAAGGAAGTATATCAAAGTATCATGAGTGATTCTTACTGAGAAGGGAGGCTGTTAGTGACTTTTATTTGTCATTATATCCTTCCAAGTTTTCCAAACTATTTTACTGCTTGAATTATTTTTAGACTATTTTTCTTGTTTTCATCGCTACTAATCTTTATTCCTCTGGGAAATTCTTGGTACAATGGTGAAAATAAAATTGGTGATAACAGCCTTTGAGATCAAAAGAGAGGCTTATTTTTCCATCCCATCCCCCTTTGCAGCCTGCCTTTTTCAGACAAGAAATCAAGGTGCAGGGGCTAAGTTCAGACAGGAACCCTGGCCACTGCCCTGTTTGGGGACTGTAGCCTCAGAGGAGAGGCTGGACTGGCAGCTGCAGGGAGCCTCTAGCCCGGGCTCTGTCTGTTGCTGAGCTGGTTTCACCCACTTTGCAGGAGAACCGCAGAAAACCAGAGGGGCATCTGCTCCCGGTACTTCACCGAACTCTGGTTTCCCTTCTCTAACTCGCAAATAAGGCTACATCGCTGACTGTGTTTCCAGATTCTGTTTCAATGCAGACAATTAGATGGTAAATAATTCAAGAGAACGGAAACTGGCAAAGTGGTGTGTGATGTCCAAATAGCTATCTTGTTTACCCGCTGGTGTAAACTTCAGGCTCGCCTGCAAGTGCGGAGCCAGGAGTGGGTGAAATGTGCAAACACAGGAATTTCCCTGTTTGCATTCCTCCCACCTGTGAGCATTGCCTGGCGTGAGGACAGTTTCCCAGTTTGATTCAAGGGAAACAGCATGGCTTTGGCAGTCAGATCTGATGACTTCTCAGGCAAGTCTGAAGTCCCTCCCACAGGGTTGACTGTCCAGAATCCAGAAGCATCCTTCTCTCTTTGGGGTGAGGCCTCGTGATCAAAGTGGAGGTCTCTGCGGTGTCACCACCCATCCGCTCCCTCTTCCCGCTGAGCAGTGAGGGAGCTCCTTTTACCAGGCCCTGCTAAGCCTGCCCATCACTCAGGAAGCAGTCTTATTTAAGGCTCTTTGAGTTACAGGTAACATAAGCCACCTCCACTTTGCTTAAGAAGAAAAGGATAATGTGTAATATGGACACAGGGTACCTCAGAAAGCCCAAAGCCAAAATAAAATAAAAAGGAAGGAGGGAAGGAAAGGAAGGAAGGAAGGAAGGAAGGAAGGAAGGAAGGAAGGAAGGAAGGAAGGAAGGAAGGAAGCTGCTCCGGAGACAGGAACTAGCTCAGCAAAAAAGGGTAACTAATGTGTGTGGCTCAGGTAAGCAAACCACAGTGAGCACCAATGACAGGCGTCGGAGCTGACAGCATCTAGCCCAGTGGTCGGCAAACTCATTAGTCAACTGAGCCAAATATCAACAGTACAACCATTGAAATCTCTTTTAAGAGCCACATTTTTTAAAAAACTTAAACTTCTTCTAACACCTGTCTGATGTAAATACAGAAAACTACCTATGAAGCATTCTTTAAAAATGTCTCTTATTTCCAACATGTAGCACTGAAGTGCTCACTGAGAATGAAGTTTTAAATCTCATTTTCATTAAAAGGGTTATGAGGTGAGAGCGGTTATAAGGTTATTTGCTGAGTTTTGCCAGGAGCACCAACCACCACAATAGGCTGTAGGAGTGTCACCGTTACACAAGGTGATGTGTAACGATACTTCAAAATAGACTCGACCAGGCTGCAGTATTTTGTGTAAGAGCCACACTCAAGGGGCCAAAGAGCCGCATGTGGCACGAGAGCCACAGTTTGCTGACTGTGGATCTAGCCCCTGAAAGCTCCTTTGCCTCTTCTCTAAGTGGGAGGGCTTCTTTTCCTCCTGCTGGAGACTGGCTTCTTCCATGAACGTGGGACATAGCCAGTGGAACCTTTCAGCTCTTCTTAGAGCCTTTCCCGCCTCCCAAACATTAAACGGTTCTTGGCTCCACGTCCTAGTGCACAAGGACTCAGGTTGGTCCGCTCGGGCTGTCTGTCTCCTTGCTGCGTGTAGTGGTAAAGAGGAGGGCCTTGGCATGATCGGGCTCATTCAGCCATACATCATCCATATGTCCTGGCATTTCAGGTCATATCTGCATGACCATACTATGGTTAAATCTTTTTTAAAATTATGTCCCCCCCCCCCCCAATCTTTAGAGAGAGAGAAAGTGAGAGGGGTAGAAAGATAGAAACACGCCCCCTGCTGAGGATCGAGCCCACAACCCCGGGCACGTGAATCAAACCAGTGACTTCTTGGTTCATGGGTTCATGCTCAACCACGGAGCCACACCAGCCGGACTGTGGTTACATCTTGAAATAATTTCATAGAACTCCTTCTGAATAGAATGGGGTATGTAGCAACAAGCCAGTGTTCCTACTGAAACAACTAGAAACATTGGGTAAATTATAAAATTATATTTTTAAAGACATTGGATTGATGTGGCAGCAATGAACTAAAATTCTGGATAGGAGAGTCCTTTGTAGATGAGGTGATAATCTCTGATAATTTTCTTCTCTGGGGGGATGTTTGCCAAATCTGGGTGCAGGCCTAGGATAGAGCTTGGTCTGGGCATAAGGTCTTCACTCAGACAGGAGACCAGGAGGGCCTTGATGATCCATGTGATCTAGAGGAGTGTAACATTGGAATCTGCAGGACTCTGGGCACAGGGTCCGTTTCCCCAGGGACATTCGCTGAGTTCTGGATGGAGCAGGAGAGGCCGGGCTGCAGGTGTCTCATAGCGGAGGGAAGTTTCCCACAGACTTACAGAACCCAGGAAACAAAATCCTGTTGCAGGGAGCAGGACCGCAGCAAACATGGCTATCCCCTCAGGACATTTGCTACTCTTTGAAACTGTGTGGGGCAAGAGACCAAAGAGCCCAAGCTCCTAAGAACAGAACTGAATCTCCCACAGGCTTTCAGGGTTGAGAAGACCTGGAAGGCTATCAGTCAAAAGATTGAGTGGGCTCCCCCAAGGAAGGAGAGGACTCCAAGTTGGACTGGGACTATTAAAACGGCAATCCAGCCCCCGACGCAGCTGAATCCCTGGCCAGATTGAGGTGATGGGTCCTCACCCCATTTGCTAACAGAAGCAAAAGAGAATCATCACTGAAGAGAACTAACATCATGTACAACCCCGATGGTTATTTTATACAGCTATGAGATATGGCAAAGAGCCGAAAAATATGAACTAATAATTCAGAGAAAGAACAGACAGTGGAAGCAGACGCACGAATGATTCTGATAATTGAGCTAGTAGACAAGGACTTTATGATAGGGATTATAAACATGTTAAAGAAATTATGTTTCACAAATATGAAAAGATTAAGAATTTCAGCAAAGAATTGAAATTTATAAAAATAAAAAAATAAAAAAAGAAAGAAAGAAAAAAGACTGAACTGTGAAGTCTACATCTTCTCACTTCAAACACTGACTTGGGATGTCTGAGCCAGAAGGACCACACTGCCCTGGCATTTGCAAAAGTGCCAGTATTGCCCCATGTCTCATAAGACTGAATGCTTAAAGCTATAGATGAAGGTACATTCACCTCTGCCAAGTGCCCCCACCCAAGCCTTTCTCTTCCCCCACAGCCTCTGAGGACCTGGAAGCTAAAGAAATCCGGTGCTCAGCTCAGTCCTGCAGCTGGCACCTCAGTCAGATGCAGCAGGGATGTGCTGGGGCGGGGCTGGGCAGAAGCTGGCCCCAGGCCAGGGACTCCTGGGTGGTGCCTGGTGGTGCACCCAAACCCAGGAGAGGGAGTAACCCAGTCAAGCTCCCGTGGAGTTAGAGTGTCAGGTTACCCTCCCCTGTTCCTTACCTTTCAGTCCTAGGTGCCTCTTGAAACTGCACCACCCCAGCTGAGGAGCAGGGAGTGGGGATGGGGATGGGCGGGAAGCTAGTTATCGGGAAATCTGTCTGTCTAGATGCCCATTTGGGTTGATGTGAGAGGCCAACTTTAAACTGAAGCAGGCACTCTTTCCCGGACTCCCCAGGGCAGAAGCTGTGGTTATTGTCACCCATTCCCCATTCAGTGGCAGTCTCAGCCCTCCTCCGCGGGCCTAAGGGGACCCGTTGGTCCCACACACACAGCCACTCCCTCCTTGACTCAATCGGTCACCCACCTTTCGGAGAGTTTTCCTGTGAGCCCCCAAAAGAAGAAAAAGCACTTGGTGTCCCTGTGTTGCTGGTGTGAGGTCAGTGCTAACAAGGACCATAGACATTATCTCAGAAGCTGAGCCCACGGGGAGGGAGAGCCTGTCACAAACTTCCAGGAACGAGATGAGCAAGTGCTGGGCTGTAAGGGACAGCGTGGTGACTGCAGTTACGAGTGCTGTGTCGTGGGTTTGAAAGTTCCTGAGAAGGTAAATCTCGAAAGTTCTTAACACAAGAAAACAATTGTAACTATGTGAGGTGATGGATATTAGCTAAACTTACCGTGGTAATTATGTTGCAATATGTGCATGTATTAAATCATTATGTTGCACACCTTAAATTAATGCAATTTTGTATGTCAGTTATATCTTAGTAAGACTGGGAAGGGAAAAAAAAAGGAAGTAGGAACCTCAGACACCACTGGAGTTGGGCCAAAATGACCCCACAATCCCGGTGGCCAGTGATAGGATAATTAATAAGGATTGTAACTTCATTCATCTCAAATCCCTTGCATATATTTAAAACCAGGAGTCTGTAATAGCACTTTTAAACCCTCATTTGTCTTCTTTTGAAGGAGGCTAGCCTATTATTTTGAAACTGGTAAAGAAAGGGAAAGAAACAGCATTTACTCTGTCATCGCTTTCCAGCTGTGTGTCGGGATAAGGATAACCAGGTTGCTGAGGGGAAGTGGTTCTTTGTAGAAATGTGTCCACGAATAAATGAAGAGATGAAGCTAAGAAGTGAAGTTAGCGTATCAACATTTTTGCAACTTGTAATGAAATCGTGGATCTAGGCAATGATCATCAATGGTTGCTAACATTATATGCCTTCTGATGTAAATACAGAAAACTACCTATGAAGCATTCTTGAAAATTCAAAAAGGACCTAAAGCTGATCAAGCCTTTTGACTTAACTACCATTTTGTAGAAAACACAAAGTTCATGTATTTCCTTTGAAATACTGTGGAGAGGCAACTAGCAATATACCAACTGTGGGAAACGCTGGGACAAGAGACCAAAGCCTTTCAACAAGCAAATCACAGGGTGTGTGTGGCGGGAGGGGGATTACAGAAAACCATATACATATCGCCCAATTTCAATGTTTAGGTCCTAATGTAAACAAATTCTAAAAAAAAAAAAACCAAAAAACATTTTTAGGACACAATTAGGGAAATTTGAATACTGAATTGGCATGATATTTAAGAAAGCATTGTTCGTTTTTCAGGTGTGATGACATTCTGTGTGTCAAACACCCATCTCTCAGAGTGACACACTGGAATATTGGTGGGTGAAATTACATGATGTGTGGGAACTGTTTCAACATTATCTGAGAGGAGGTGTAGAGGTCAGCAGGTGGGAGCTGGGTGATGGGCACATGGAAGTCTAGGCTGTGTTCCCTTGGCTTCTGTGTACGTTTGAGCCGTAAAGAGAACGTGGGGAGGTGCCAAGCTGGGTGCTAAGGTCTCTTGGATGGAGCAGACACCCATCCCTCCTCCAGAGTGTCCTACGTACAGACTGGTTCCCAAACCCTGAGCGCGGAGCCCTCTCTTCTTATTCTTTTTCCTGGCAAGCTCCATCTTTGAATGGTTCTGCTCACTAAATAAATGCATTTATTGTGTCATAACTTAAAAGTACTATACCTTTGGAGCGGTTCGAAACATCTAGACATTTCTTCTTTGTGAGCCTTACAGGAGGTCTTGACTTAGAATCCCTAAGTCATCCAACTGTTTACTTTTACAGGCAGGGTGGAAACTGAGGCAGACGGGCAGACTGCCGAGATCACCTGTTGGCGAGGTGGGACTGGAGCATTGTCCTCCTGACCCTAAGCCCCCTGCTTTTGCCCAGTATACCACCATCCTGGGAGAGGGGGGAATTCTGGGACTGCGTATGTAACCTGGCTTACTGTGCGAGGCACAGTCACTTCGACAGCCCATCATCTTCTCTTCTGAAGGCTGAGCCATGCCAGTGCCTTCAGCTTTTCTTCCTAGATGTTGTTTACTGCCACCTCTGAGGCTATCCCAAAGCCGTCTGACACATTACCAGCTTGTTTAAATTCCCCCCTGTGACAGGTTGCTGAGCACTGATTTTCCTCACCCATCTTAAGCATGAAATTAAGAAGTGAAACAAGTCAACCCTTGTTTTTTCAGGGGCATGTTGGCCAATTTCCCATCACTCATGGTAGAAACAAAACCAAAACCCCCAAAACCACCATGCACAGCAGGAGAAGAAGAGCAATCAATAGATGCCACACTCGGTAATCTTGATGTCCCTTCCTTTCACCAGGCCCACAGTATGAGCAAGGTCGCTTATTGAGAAATATCTATGCGCGAGTGTTTAGCACTTTATTTTGGATGCCTGTCACAAACACATTCACAGAGGTTTCCCCGCGTTAAAGTGCCCCTTCAGCAGTGTTTCCATTGCAACTTCTCCTCCATCCAAAAAGAACCTCCTGTCAAAATGGCAGACTGCATCTCCGCCCAAGCCTTCTGTCTCGCTGACAATGTAGAGCAAGGAAGGAACCAGCCTCACTGCCAGTGTTCTCACATGCAAGATTGAAATCTTTAAAAGCCCTTTTGGATGGTTCTGTGGTCAACTCTTGTCTCTGTTGGGAATTATTCGGTTTCCTTCCTGAATTTCCATCAGGGGGAAAACGAGGCTTGATCTGCCCACAGTGAGAACAAGTGGCTCTCACAGCAGCTGATTGGAATGGGAAACTGGGATCAGATCCACCTCCAAAAAGCTTTCACGTGAAAAGGGATGAGGTTTCAGTTATCTGCTCCAATTCAAGAATCTCCAAATGCTTCTTGAAAATCCAGAATTGTTTATTTAAATCAATAAAAGAAGAAAAAGAACTATAACTAGAGCCAAGTTTTGCATTGCTACCCTCAAGGGCCCATCACGAGGGCAGAGCGTGAGGAGTGACTGTTAGTACCGTGGCTCTCCCTTGGGACAGGAAGCTCCATCACCCCCCAGCCTGCACGCTTGGCCTCAATTCTTTCTCCTGATATTCCCAGGCTACCTCCCCAGCCAACCTTCTTATCACCCTGCTTCCCTGATTGTCAGTGCTCTGCTTCCAGCCTAGAAACACAAGCCAAAAAAACACACAAAAAACCACACTACATATTATATAAACTTAGCAAATCAGTCACAGAAGAGAATTCCCCGCATTGGATAAAGACTATAGAACACATGCCGGGACCGGTTTGGCTCAATGGATAGAGCGTCGGCTTGGAGCAGGGGTCTTCAAACTTTTTAAAGTGGGGGCCAGATCACGGTCCCTCAGAGAGCTGGAGGGCCGGACTATATGAACTACTAATCCCTACTGTAACACCTTGGCTGCGCTCACTGCCCAAAAAACCTGGCGGGCAGGATCAGACTCCCCTGGGGGCTGCATGTGGCCCGCGGGCCGTAGTTTGAAGACCTCTGGCTTGGAGACTGAAAGGTCCCGGGTTCGATTCCGGTCAAGGGCATGTACCTTGGTTGCAGGCATATCCCCAGTAGGGGGTGTGCAAGAGGCAGCTGATTGATGACTCTCTCTCATCAATGTTTCTAACTCTCTCTCTCTCCCTTCCTCTCTGTACAAAATCAATAAAATATATTTTAAAAAAGAAAAAAAAGATTATAGAACACAAAATTTAGGGGGGAGGAGGGGTGAATCATAATCAGTGGCAGAATATCAGAAGCATTTCCATTAAAGTCAGGAACAAGAGAGACAACTCTCCTGTAGTGTACAAATACAATGTGCTAGAAAGGGAATGAGAAGCATACATTTGGTGAGAGGGAAAGAGGGCTTCCTGGTTTTCCTGTTCTTACTGCTAACAGCTCCACTTCCAACCTTGATTTTTACATCTGGGTCTGTGGCAAGGAGCAGATGGGAATGGTCTGAGCTTAAGATCCTATGTGGCAACTACCAATTTTACCGTTACTCAGTTGGTCATTTCCCTTTAGCTATCTGCAGCCAAGGCAGGAGGCAGAAGCCAATCTAATAAAGAGGGAATTATGCAAATTGAACATCACACCATAACAAAGATGTCTGCGCCCACAGCAGAAGCCAAGTTCCCCTAATGAGCCTTAATAAGCAATCAGCAGGGATCTGAGGCTGCATGGCACTGGGCCAGGGCAGGGGACCTGAGGCTGCACACCCCCCCCCCCCCACTCTGGTGCCAGACTGGGGGATCTGAGGCTGTGCCCCATGCCATGTGGGGCTTTATGGGGGACCTCAGGCCATGCACCCCACCCTGGCACTGGGCCTGGGGACCTGACACTGTGCACTCCCTGCCTGGTGGGGTTTGACAGTGGTGGGGCCCGCCAGGTCTGGATCTAGCCCTATGAGGGTGGGACTGGCTGGATCTGGGTCTTGCATGATTTTGAGGCGCATGTGGGTGGGCAGGGACTTGACTCTGGTTCCCATGGCGCGCCCCCAACTCTGACAGGAGGAAGATTTTCATATATATTTTACTAATTTCCTTTCTTCTCTGACACTTCTATTATAGAGAAAGGGCAAATAGCAATATTAAAATATTTCCTCTAATGAATTCCCTTTTAATGTGCACAAATTTTGTGCACCAGGCCACTAGTAGGAAATGAAAAGAACACACCACACTTAACTGGATAGAGTTGCATGATTAAAAAAAAAGATGGGGGGAGATGGTGAAAGAGAGAGACAGAAAGCAAAAAAGAATTAAGTGAGCAGGAAGGACAAGTGAAAGAGAAAGGGTAGACACGTGGATGAGTAGCCAGGAGAAGGTCAGAGAGCAGAATCCTGACATGGAGAGTGATGATGAGAAATGGGAAGAAATAATAGCCAGGAAAACATCTGGATACAGAACCTGGAAACCTTCTCATGCCTGGAGGAGTGTGGAGGTGTCTGTGAAGGAACTGGGCTAGCAGGAAGGTTTGAGTGGGAGGAAGTCACTGTGGGGCCATGGAGATCTCAGTTCAGAGGCAGAGTTTGGGGAAGCGCCCAGTCCTCAGAGATGTGCCAGGAACTCTGCTAAGAGCTTTACACCCATCGCCTTATTTAATTTAACCCTTACACCAACTCTATCCTGTAGGTGCTCTTACTCCCCTCTCTGTCTTCTATAGACAAAGATTTTGTATTTTGCCTAAGATCAGTCATTTAAGAGCAAATGGAGCTGGGATTCAACCTGGGTCTGCTGACTCCAGAGCCCTGGCTGGTATCTCTGCAGCTTCACTTCTCCAAATCCTTATCTGGCTTGACCCAGTTTACCTTCCAGGGTTGGGTGTATTCAGGGTGCTGTGGGAGGGATCGCTATGCATTCCTTGTGTGGGTGGGTCAAAATAAATTTTTGGGGCTAGTGAAATTATGGAGCCAGTGGCTCTAAAATCCATGTCAAGTGAGGAACCTTTGGAGGCGTTGGGGCTGGTTCTTCGGAGGAGAGAAAGGAGGGACATTGAGCATCTGACATGGAAGAGGTGGCCATCTCCTGAGTTGGCCCAGAGGGAAGGGTGGTTGGTGTGACCCAGAAGCTGATTACAGCTCAGCCTTGGGTCAGACCTGCAGGTGAGGCTCTCTGAAAGTGGGATGACCTCTAGAAGCTCCCCGTCGCTGAAGGCGTCCAAACCAAGGCTCCGACGTCCACTTATCCATTCATTTTTGTGGAGAACCCACAAAGTGCAGTCTCTACTCCAGGCATTGGGGTACAAAAGGTCACAAGTCAAATGTGCTCACTCCTTTCCCGGAAATTTCCTTTTCTGGGGAAAACAGACAAACAAATAGAGAGACAATGATATAAACTCCTTGTAGGTCATGTGGTGTGTTATGAGGGAACTGAGGTGGGAAAGAAGGGAGGAAGCTGGAGCGGACCTTGCCCTGCTCCATCAAGGGTCCCTGCTGTGGTTTGCGTGTGTCGGTCCCCCAGCTTCTGTGCACTTGCGTTATAAGGACCAACTCCGGCAACTTTGTTCCAAGGACACACAGCCCTTGGGCCACTGGGACTGGAGCTCTTTGCCCCAGGCACAGCACAGAGAGCTCCTCCGACCCGCTGAGCCAGGACTTAGCTGGGAAAGCCCAGCCCTTCGTCTTTAGGAGGGACAAGGCTGGATGCAGTGACCGCTGATTCCCTGCATGGATCCCCTCATTCACTATGGGTTTCGCACTTTTTATTTTATTTTATTATTTTATTTTTTAATATATTTTTATTGATTTCAGAGAGCAATGGAGAAGGATAGACAGATAGAAACATCAATGATGAGAGAATCATTGATAAGCTGCCTCCTCCTGTGGATCGAGCCCACAAACCAGGCATATGGCTCTTGGCCAGAATAGAGCCTGGGACCCTTCAGTCCGCAGGCCGATGCTCTATCCACTGAGCCAAATCGGCTAGGACTCTTGGGGGCACTTTCTAGATAAAACACTTGCTCGTGAATCTGCTTGTCTCAGGGTCTGCTTCTGGGGGGTTCAACCTAAGATAGAGAGAGGGTCATGATCTGACTTACGTTTTTAAAAGGTACCCTGGTTCCTGTAAGAACAGGCAATAAGCATGGAATAAGGAGATCAGTTAGGGGCCAGTAGTCTGGGTAAGGGATGAAAGAGGGGACAATGGTCATAGCAGGAAGAGGAGAGATTTAAGATCGCCTTTGAAGATGGAATTGACCAGGTTTGCTTGGACATGAAGGAAAGAAAGGAATCCAGAATGTCTCCTATGGATAGAAGTCCTCTCATTGGGTGGGAGGTGACTTCAAAGGCCAAGTGTCCATTTGAAAATCCACCTGCAATGGCTGGGTTTAGCAACCAAACAAAAGACAGGCTCGAGAGATGGCTGCCCAGGAGGACAGACATAAAAACAAGGGACTGTACATAGACTGCAGGTGGCTTGCAGAAATCATTAAAGTAGCCCAGTGTGTTTCTATTTCCTGCTCCTATAGCTCCCCACCCATTGAATCCAGGCCATGCCTGGGATTGTGAAATGCTGGGCCTTTCTCTGGGAGGAAAGTGGTGGCGTGAGAATCATGCTGACCTTCTTGGCTTGACTATCTCATGTTCTTGCTGTTCTTTTTTAAAAAAAAATATGCTCAGCTGTTGTTGTTGTTGTTAACATTTACTGAGTACTAACTAAATGCCAGGCATATATATATATATATATATATATATATATATATATATATATACACACACACACACACACACACACACACACATATTCGCAAACATGTATCACACTTTAACAGGTGATAGATCAATTGGTATTTCTTTTCAACCAGACTTAGGTTTGAACAGAGGAAATTCACCCTAAAATGCTACTGGAAGTTTGAAACTGCAGTTGAAGTATAAGCACTGCCTTTATAATTACTCAAAGTGTGTATATATTTTGAGGACAATATATATTTAACCTTCATGACAACTCTTTGAGGTGGTGTTCTTTCATTCCCCTTTGGAACTCAAGCCATCGTGGCTTAGCCATTTGTCCAAAGTCAGGTAGCCTGAGAGTGGCTGAGCTGGGATTTGAACCAGAAGTCCCACAACAGACCCCAAGTTCTCCACCGGTATGATTCAGCTGACTGGAGATAAGACCGTGTTCTCAGGGCAGCCTGAGCATTTCCTCTGCCTTGACAGAACTCCAGGCACTCATGGCTGTGAGCCCTGGGCAGGTTCTCACGGTCTCTCGACTGACACGCCCACTGCGCTATGTTCCCACCCAATCCCAGCGTTCCAGGTCTTCAGGGCACCACCCATCTAGCTCTGCTCTACAAAACAGGGCTCCCCCATCTCTGTCTTGGATTCCTAGTGAACAATCCAAGCTCTTGAAGAAGGCAGACCCCTCTGTGGTTATGGAATTTCCTTAGGAGTCCAAAGACACTTGATTGGGGCACATCAGATCCATTGCACCCATGTTCCCCAAAAGGAAAGTAGGTGAACAATGTCGTTGACTGTAGGGTCTGCTCACAGTTAATGTCTAGTGTGTTGTCCGGGTGGCACGTACCTAGAAGCCTGGATGTTCCCAATTCCCTGGAGACTTCAGGGCCTTTTTTGATTTAAGAGGAGCTCCCCAAGGCCAGAGAAAACGCTGCCACAGGTGAAAACAGCCTAAATGTCCAAGAGTATTTAACTATTAGTTATCTCACAAGTGTAACACTCCACATCACAAAACATTCTGGGTCCATGGTTAATAATGACTATATCAAAATAGTGAAATTAACTAATAGTGAAAAAATAACTTACTCCGAAGGCTATCTGCAAAGGCTACATACTATGTAATTCCAACTATATGACATTCTGAAAAAGGCAAAACTCTGGAGCAGTTAAAAGATTAGTGCTTGCCAGGAGTTTGGGTGGAGGGAGGAAGGGAGGTGTGAGGAACAAATAGGTGGAGCACAGGTAATTTTTAGGGCAGTAAAACTATGTAATGATAAAGCATGTCATTATATAATGGTCTAAACCTACTGATGTACAGCACAAAGAGTGAACCCTAATGTAAACTATGGTCTTTAATTAATAATTGTGTATCAATATTGGCTCAATTTTAACAAATGTACCACACTATAGCAAGATGTTAATAATAGGCAAAACTGTGTGTGTGTGTGTGTGTGTGTGTGTGTGTGTGTAAGGAAAGGGTGGTGAGAAAGTATATGAGAACTCTTTGTACTTTCTACTCAACTTTTTGATAAACCTAAAACTGCTCTAAAAAATGAAGTTTATTAATTTAAAAAATGATCATCTATATTTCAAACATGCAGAGAATATGAACACATATTGATTCACCACATAAGTTTATCTTAAGAGAGTGCCATATTTGTTTCAGATCACGTTTTAAAGAACAACATGTAGAAACCAATATCTTTATATCCTCCCTAAATTTTGACCTCTTTCCTCCCTCCCCAGAGAAAATTCCTTCTTTCCATTTTTCTATCTTTTTACACATCTGATGACTTTAACAGTATGTAACATTGTTTTTGACCTTTTACTTCTTAAAAATTGAATTATATTTCTGACTCTGCTAATTACCTTTTTATTACTCTTATATTAAGAATTAGTATTTCTTGATACATTGCAGCTCTTGTTTGTTCATTTCAAATGTGATATAGTATTCCATATGCATATACCACACTAAGACATTTTAAAGTAATATTTTAGACTATATCTTTATGACATAAGGAAGTACTCCTAATGTTAAATGAGAAAAACAAGATATAAAATGTTATTTAAAGCATGGCATTAAAAATATATATATATATACATGCAAAATACTCTAATGTCAAATACAAAAAAGTTAAGGCATGTCATTTTGGGGGGAGACAGTTCATATTTACTTATTTGCCAGTTGAAGTTAACATACAGTATTATATTAGTTCCAGGTGTACAACGTAGTGATTAAATATTTATGTGACTTACAAAGTGATCACCCTGATAAGCCTAGTGTGAGGCATAGTTATTACAATATATAATAATTGACTACATTCCCTATGCTGTACTTTATACCCCTGTGACTGTCTTTATTGTTTGTTGTGTTTTTAGAGTATGAAGTGAGAGCGAGTTTATTAGTGACGCAGTGAGACAGAAAGTGGCTACTCCACAGACAGCAGTGGCTACCCCCCCGTGACTGTTTTTATAACTGGCAAGATGTACTCCTTAATCCCTTCACCTTTTGTTATCCATACCCCCACCCACCTCCTATCTGGCAATCATCCTTTTGTTCTCTGTATCTAGGAGTTTGTTCCTGTTTTGTTTGTTCATTTATTTTGTTTTTTTAGATTCACATGGTATTTCTCTTTCTCTGCCTGACTTATTTCACTTAGCTTAATACCCTCTAACAATGCCGTTTTTGCATTGTGGGATTATGAATAATTTCCCATATTTCCTAAACTTTGTACAGTGACTAAGTGTTGGTTTTCTAATTTAAAAAAAAAAAAAAAAAGTAAGACTAAAAGCATGCAGTGCGACTGACACAGGAGTTTGAACTGTCGATCCCGCCAAAGTATGATCTCCCTCCCCGCCTCATTGGCGGAGCCCCTGGCGGAGCTGTGACCAGCCCTGCCTGTGTCACCCCGTCGCCTCCCGGGGCAGCAGCTGGCCCTGAGGCTCCCTGTCCCCACAGCTGTGCCTCCCTGGTCTCTGCGGCACATTTGGTTGTTGGTTTTTGATGCCTGATATCCACAATGCAATTACGGGACTGGCTATAATTACGCCTGCAGCAGTATTATAGGACTGGATATAAATACACTTGCTGCATGTGAGGAGAGTTTATTTCTGTTCACAGTTTCCCATCTGGTTGGGTACACCCGCTCCTCACTGAGAGGGTGAAGAGCACTGTCCCAGCGAGAGGGGAAACGGGAGTCAGATCGGAGGCTTTAAATAAGCAACTTCTGCACAGTCCGCTCAGCACCTGTGATGGGGCCACCGAGCCAGGAGCCCCAGTGGAGAGGCAGCAGCTTTGAGCAGCTTTGTGTCGGGTCTGTATTGTTCGTTCCCTGCCCGGAGCTTGGATGAGGCTCAGCCAGGCCAGCTCAGACCTTCCTAAGCCACAGTACGCCTATGCCTCCCTGCAGAGGCACCCGTGTCACCACCTTCTGCCTCAACTTCCCTGTCCAGCTCAAGTCCTAAATATCCACCACCTGCCTGCTAGGTCATCCCATCTGCCTGTGCTACAGCCACATCAACAACACCCAGAATTATTTCTTAGATGCCCTGACAAGATATTTATTCTGAATTTTCTACTTCTCATAATGGTAGTATCACAATCCTGTCATCTAGGGGATCATTTAAAAATATATATATTTTATTGATTTATTACAGAGAGGAAGGGAGAGGGATAGAAAGTTAGAAATATCTATGAGAGAGCAACATCAATCAGCTACCTCCTGCCCACTCCTTACTGGGGATGTGCCTGCAATCAAGGTACATGCCCTTGACTGGAATTGAACCTGGGACCCTTGAGTCCACAGGCTGATGCTCTATCCACTGAACCAAACTGGTTAGGCCATAGGGATCATATTTTTGTGGTTTTTTAAAATATCTCTTCATGGATTTCAGAGACGAAGCGAGAGAGGAGGGAGAAAGAGAGAAATATAATGATGAGAGAGAATCATTGATGGGCTGTTCCTACATGCCCCTTACTGGGAACCAAGCCTGAAACCTGGGCATGTGCCCTGACCAGGAATTGAACCATGACCTCTTGGTTCATAGGTTGATGCTCAACCACTGAGCCACACCAGCTGGCCTACATGGTCTTGCTTTATTAAAAAAACATTCTTCATGGTGAGAAATTTGGCAAAATGTAAATAAAATTTAATAGAGACGATAAAAAATGTCTTTGCTTATCAATAGTTTCTAATTTTTTCACAATTATTAAATTTTACTACTAGACTACTGAAGAGGAAATAAACTGAGTGGCACAAAAGTGAGAGGATATTAAAAACATCACACTCTATTTTATGCGTTATACTTGTGAGTTCATGACATAACACTTTCGTGACTTGCTGTCTTGAAAGTTCGCCGTTGTTAATTCCATCACCTGCCATGGGGTGGTTTAGACACACAGAGGTTCGTGTTTACCTGTAACACAGAGAGGCCTCACTTCTCACAAACGGTGGCTGCCCAGACCTCTGTCACAGCCAACAAATCTTGGCGTTTTTTTTTTTGTTTTTTTTTTAAACCAGCCTCTGGACACAGGAAACCCTGGGTGAGGGAGTTCCCGTGGCCTGGCCAACGAAGCTTAGGCCAGAATTGCCACAGAAGCATCAGAACAATAGGATGTGATGTTGTGGGCATCCCAGGAGGACATAGCGCTAGATTGAAAAGCGTCTTTGCATCATTGATTTTCCCCGCTGACTGAGCCCCGTGTGCCTCATTTGGCAGCCCCGCTGCAAAGTGCATGAGCTGTTGGTGCCCCAGTAGCTGCCGGTAGATTGATTTTGCTAGGATTGCGAGTTGGCCATCTTGAACTGCAGCCTGCAGGAGCGTCCTCTGGCTCAGCCTCGGGTCACACACAACAGCCACAGCAGCCGCGGCCACGGGAAGAGAGACGGAGAGCTGTCCTCTCGCCTCAGAGGCGGCAGGGCCTTCAATCCTTTCAGGCAGGAGGAGACATGGCCGCGAGGGAAAGCAAGCAAGGGTCTCTTCTGAGCTTTCCTTTCTCTCTTAGGTGTCCTCCGTGGTATGTTCTTCCTCTTTCCCTCAAATCTCTCCCTCTCTCTCTTTTTCTCCCTTCCTGTCATCTTAGCCCCCTCTTCAAAAGCAAAATACCCCCCAAAAAACACAAGGATAACATTTACAAAAAGAAAACATAAAATAAAGACTAGTTTGTAAAACAGCCAAGGGTGAACGACTTACAATAAAATGATCAGAGAGAAAAGAAGAATGTAAAACTAACCATGCAATAGGGCATTGCTTTTTAAAAGTATACAGTGAAAAAAAAAAGAAAAAAAAAAAAAAAAAGATGAAAAGGAAGAAAGCAAGCCAAGTGGGAATCGTGGTAGCTTTGGGCAACAGGATATAGATGATTTTCTTTTCTTTTTTTTTTTTTTTCCTTTTAAACGTTTTGGCATTTCAAAATTATCTAAAATGATTAGTAGCATACTTATCCTCAGGAAGTTTTTATAAAAATAAATACACTAATAATACACACACAAACAACTAAAGTGGTCTTTGCTTTTCATTCAGCAAGGTGTATTGGCCTCTGCCATTTAAAATAACAGAAACCTGACACAGACAATAGGGTGGTGAAGGCCTGGGGGAGAGATGGGGGTAAGCTGAGGACATCAATAGGAAGAGGGGGAAAGGGACATATGTAATACTTTCAACGATCAAGATTTAAACAAAAATAAATTAAAAAAAAACAAACAGAAACCTAACTCAAGCTAATCTGGCAGGTCCTCAAAAAGCTACTCTTAGAGTTACACATACCATATGACTTGGCAATTCCACTCCTAGGTATATACCCAAGAGAACTGAAAACATATGTCCACATAAAAGCTTGTACATGAATGTTTATAGCAGCATTTATTCATAATAACCCAAAGTGGAAACACCCCCAATGAATAGAAACGGAAGGGATCAACAGATTGTGGTAATACATACGGTGGAATGTTATTCAGTCATAAAAAGAGCGGAATACTGATACATACTATAACAAAGGTGAACCTTGAAAACAGCATGCTGCGTAAAAGACCTAAAAGGCTATCTATGGTATGATTCCGTTGATATGAGATGCCCAGAATAGGCAAATGTATAAAGACAGAAAGTATCTTAGTGGTTGCCAGGCACTGGCAGGAGAGGGAAATGGGGACTCAGTGCCAATAAAATGTAGGGTGTTTTGTGTGTTTTGTGTTTTTTTTTTTTTTTAACAGTGATGAAGATGTTCTGGAATTCATTTCCAGTGGTGGTTGCACAATCTCATGAATATACTACAAGCCCCTGGGTTGGACACCTTTGAAAGAGTGACTATTCTGGCATGTGAATTATATCTCAGTTTTTTAAAAACAGGCTGTCGGTCACACTGTCTTTGTCATTGCCTCTGTGCTCATTGGTCCCTCCTCCTAGGTTGTGAGCCTCTTGAGGATACGGTCCTGTCCTTGTTCCCTGGGCCTCCAGCGCTGGGTCGAGGACCTGACAGAGCAGCACGTGAAGCCCCTTAACTGGGTGACCAGAGCGTCACCTCCCCAAACCCCGGGGCCCCCTGGCTGGCTCTGCTCCCGCCCTCCTGACCCAGCCGGCTGTTAAGGTTACATTCGTTTAGTGAGGCTAGGTTGCCCCATTTCTGAAGTTTAATTTTTCCCCCCAGGCCATTTAAAGATCTCTCTTTCTCTCTTGCCATCTCCCCTGCACCCCCTTTTTCTTCACCACCCTCTTTTTCCTCTCCTGTCTCTGCTATTCCTTCTTCCTGGCTTTTTTTCGCTAACCTTAAAAATGATTTTTTTTTTCCAGGTAAACACTTCATTAACTAAATTACTTCAGAGTAGTAAGTCTTCTAAAGTAAACGCAGCATATTCTCATTGGTGAATCCTCTGCCTGCAGCTGCCTTCAGATGCTCCCCGCCTCTTATGCCCTCCCCAAACCCCTGACCTAGGGCAGGCCATTCTACTAATACAGTAGGAGTGGATAGACTTGTCTTGTACTTCCGATTTCTCGCAGGTCACCATTGTAAATGTCTTATTTTGACTACTTCATAGCATGAAACAATCTCAAAGTCAAACCTTGCATACTTGGTCAAGGTCGATGCAATTGTATAGAATGGGGATTCTATTATGTCCACTTGTTTTTATCCAACCAACAACACAAGACGTGTTGGAGCACGTGTCTTTAGACTGATAAACAGAGGCCTGTGCCTCGACGTTTGGAGTTACAGGTTTATGTTCATTCTGGCCCTGCTTCCTCAGCGCAGCGATCCCCACTGCCCCTTCCTACCCGACCCACACATTCCTCCTGACCAACCGCCACGCAGCTCACCGAAGTTCCCCGAGGCAGCATCCCCAGCATTGACCTCCCAAGACTATAGGATTCTTGGACCTGGCATTCCACGATGTTCGAATCAGTTTTTAACATTTTTAGATAGAGAGGGAAAGAAACATTGATGTGAGAGAGAAGCATCTATCAGCTGCCTCTTGTACCCATCCTGACCGGGAATTGAACCCGAAACCTGGGTATGAGCCCTGACCCGGGAATTGAACTAGTGACTTTTTGGTGCAAAGGATGAACCGCACTGGTCACAGTTCAAATCATTTTTGGGCCCTCAATAATCTATCTACACAGCCCACGGGGTAGATTCGATTTTTCTCCTGCTCCCTCTTCTAATTCCTCACACTCATGGCCCACATGCTCCTGCCTGTTTATGATCCTGGCTTGTGAGCGCCACTTGCTTGCCTGATGTTTTTACTTCTCTCCAACAGCAGAAGGACTGCTGGGAATCATCTGATGCACATGAAGAGAAAATGAGGGCTTACTAATAAGGTTAAATTAAATTTAAGCAGACTTTTATCAGTGTGTAATTATAACTGTTTGAGATGAGCAGACACAAGCCAGGACCTCAAAGGTTTTACAATCTGGAGAGAGGATGAGGAATAAGACTCCCCATACATACATGAGTTCCTGCCAAATAGGGTGAAGCCCATGAGAAAGGAATAAATGAAAGCAGGGGTGCTCACGCTTCCCCAGGGAACCAGGAATGAGACTGTGCGATGTGAGTGAATGGCTGGGATGGAGAGGGAAAGCCCTGAGCTTCCCTCCAGGCTCAGTCACTTGTGAACCGATAAGCCTCCGTGTTCCTCCTTCCCAGGAGAGGCCCCCACACCATCCAGGGCCCAGTGCGAGATGAGCACGCAGGGCCCCTTGTTAAACAAATGGAGCATTTCAGGACGGTGAGAACAGAGCAGGGGACCCTTCTCAGCACAGGTGGCACATCCAGGGGCCTGGTCTTCCAGGGGCCTCCGCTAAGTCAGGGGTTACCTTTGGGAGGCACGGAGTCAAGTGCCACCAGTGCCCAGCTACTCAGACGAATCAGTGAATGACTGGAAATAAGAAGGAATTGAAATGGCCGAAACCGGTTTGGCTCAGTGGATAGAGCGTCAGCCTGCGGACTGAAAGGTCCCAGGTTCAATTCAGGTCAAGGGCATGTACCTTGGTTGGGGGCACATCCCCAGTAGGTGTGCAAGAGGCAGCTGATCGATGTTTCTAGCTTTCTATCCCTCTCTCTTCCCCTCCGTAAAAACTCAAAAAACAAAACATATATATATATATATATATATATATATATATATATATATATATATATATATATATAGAATGAATTGACATGATTACCTCTAATGATTTCTTGGGTTGCTTTCACTGTTAAAATGTTATTAGACCATGATTCTGAATAACTTCTGGAGGAGACATTTTAGATGAATCTTAAAGGACAGGATTTTTCTTTCTCTGTCTCGCCCTCTTCCCTTCCTTCCTGTTCTTCCTGTATTTTTCCATGTAGCTCACACACGCTAATGGTAATGGTAGGCTTTCCAGGGAGAAGCGCAGCAGTCACACGGACGGGGACCAGCAGAGGCGTTCGCGTTTGAAGACTTTGGCCTCATTTAAGATTCCTTGAGGCAGTTTCCCACGTACATCAGATGCCCACGGTTTAGAGTCTGGTTTTTCATTTTAAAATTATTTTGTTTTATGCTCATTGAACAAGTTGATAGATATTTTTGAAGAAAAAAAAATCAGAAAAATATAGCGGAGCAAAAAATTTGACATAGTTCTAATGGAATTGCAGTATATTGTAAAACTACTTTTTCATTCAATAACATGAGCATCTGTATGTGTTAATAAGTGTCACTATACTCCTTGTTATGGTAGTTGGTATTGTGTCATTTGGTTGTATCATAATTTTCTTATCCAGTCCACTCAATTGGATGGATATTTGAGTTGTTTTGATTTTTTTTTTTTCTATTCTAAATGGTGTTGCTCTGGCCCTGATGGGTAGCTCAGTTGGTTAGAGTGTTGTCCCAATAGACCAAGGTTTCAGGTTTGATCCCTGGTCAGGGCACACACAGGAATCAACAAATGAATGTATAAGTAAGTAGAACAACAAATCAGTGATTCTTCTCTCTCTCTCTCTCTCTCTCTCTCTCTCTCTCTCAAATTAATCAATCAATAAGAAGTTTTAGATGGTGTTGCCCTGAATTTTCTAGGTAGGCAGCTTACTTAGTCTCTCTACCTGTTATTTTCTTCCTGTGTGAAAAACCTCAAGATAATTATAGTATTCCTCCTGGGCTTGTTGGGTTGTGTCAGTGAGTTAACTTAGGTAACGCTCTTAGGACGAGTACAGAAGAGGGCATAGCAGACTGGTTGTGCTCAATAAAGGCCTTTTTTATTATGTACAGGCCCAGAAGGAGCCATCTTTCCTATGTCATGGAGGAGGTTAGTGAGGGAGCCTGGGAAGCCTGATTCCTAGCAGGATGAGGTGGAAGTGGACAGCGGCCTGGGCTGGGTTCCCTAGGTTGAGCAGTTTTGTAGTGGTGTCTTGTCTCCTCAGCTGCAGAGTAAGCCCCCAGGTGGTGAGGGGTCTTCTAAAATTCTATTTTTTACACAGAAGAGGACAGCAGGTGCTCAGCAAAGGCTTGTCACCGTTACTTGACATCTAAGAATGTTAGCAGATGTGTTTCCCATCTAGGCTGGTCTTTACGTTGCCACACACAGCCTGTTCACTGGGAATGTGCCCTGGCTGGAGATCGCCAAGGGCAGCTGACCAAAGTCATTCTGTTCAGCCCACGGAGGACTGGGATGTCCAGGGATGTGGGAAGCTAAGCCTGGAGGGAGCAAGTTCCAGGCCAGCTATTCGCTGGCCCTGTGCCTTTGGACAAGCAGAACTGGAGGTCAGGATGGTGTTGTACAGTGGTTAGCTCTGAGCTCAATCTAGCAAAGTACTCTTTTCTCCTTGCACATTACCCTGTTTTATTTTATTCACTCTGTTTTCCACGTTTCAGGGGATCTTATTTATTCACCTGTTTGTCTCCCTCACTAAAAAGGAGGCTTCATGAGGGGAGGGGCCTTGCTTGCTTGGCTTTTCTGCAGTGACTGACTCAAGGGCCCAGCACATGCCTGCCACGCAGCCCCGGAATAAATGTGTTGCATGAATGAGCACTCGGAGCCTGAGTTCAAATCCTGATTGCACCACTTTCTATTTGACCTTGAGCAAGCCATTCAAACCACACCTCCGTTTTCCTGATATTAATCCCTGATATTAAATAGGGATTAATATCAGTGCCTCTCTTTTAAGGCTATGAGGATCGAATGAAAAAATATCCAGGAAGCGTTCAGCACACTGGCTGGCACAGAGTGTAATACCGAGAGTAGCAAACATGTATGTATCTTGACAGCCAGACACTGACTTCCACGCTTTACCTAGGTTAACTCTACTCATCTTTATTGCATCTTCTTCTTCTTATTATTATACCATTTTACAGAGGAGCAAACTGGGGCACAGACGTGAAGTAACATATGACCTCGAGACATGATAGCTGTTATTTTATTATTATTATTATTTTTGTCCAAGGTTCCTTCTCAGCTTCTCGTGGGCGATCCCTCTGAAGGGCCGGAGGGATCCTTCGGCCTCGCCCGCCGCGGGCCCGATGGAAAGGGTATAACGGGGCCCGCGCGCGCTTCGTCTGCCTGAGAACCGCGGGCCCGCGCGCGCGCGCGCGCGCGAGGGGTTGACAATGCCGCGGGGCGGGGCGGCGGGCCACTTCCTCGCCTCCCATTGGCGCACACGCCCCTTCCTGTCACCCCGGAGCCCGGCCCCGCCCCCGGGCCCCGCCCGCCGCCCGAGCGCCGCCGGAGTGGACGGTTCCAGACGCATGCTAATGAGGGGGCGGCCGCCGCAGCCCATTGGCCCGCCGCGGAGTGTTGGTGAAGTCAGCGCCGAGTCCCAGAAAAACAGAGCGGGGCCAACTGCAGCGTGGAGCGCGAGCGGGGCAGGACGCGCGCCGCCCGCCGCCCGCCGCCCGGCGACCCGCAAGGTAAGCCCGCGCCGCCCGCCCGCCCGCCCGCGCTCCCCGGGTCCGCGGCGCCGGCGCCGGGGCGTGCGCCAGCCTGGCCCCCGCGGGCGGCGCCTTTGTTCCGCGCTCAGAGGAGGCGCGTTTAAAGGGCCAGCTATTGGAAGGACTTGGGGACCCCCTCCCCCCGAGCATCCCCTTCATAGTCACAGGGAAACCATGTCCTCCCCCCTCCCCCCCATGGCCGAACCCTCCCTCCCTCCTGTCACTCTTTCTTTCAAGGAAAGTTCCCCAGGGTGCGGGGGTTCTGGGAGATGCCAGCGTTTTGGGGGTTATTTTTTTTGGAGGGTCGGGGGTACGTGCGATCATGGCCTCGGTCAGGCAAGAACGCCCGCCAGCTCCAGGCTGGCTGCAGTGTGGGCGGTGGAGGCGGCATCCACGCCCGGGTGGGTCCGCGGGGTGAAGTGAAACTGCCGGGGAGAGCGAGGCTCCGGTGCCGCGGCCCGGGGAAGGAAGGAGCGAGCGAGCGAGCGCAGGATGGAGGCATCTCAGGTGTTTCATTCATCAGCATCCTTCCTGGAGGAGAGGGCGGCGGGAGGGGCCGAGGACGCCGGCCTGGCCCGGGGCCCGCCCGAGGGAGCGGGTGCCCGTGTGTGTCCGCGTCCGGGGACCGCGTGCCCGCCACCCGCCCAGGCTCCGTCCCCCGGAGCGACCGGCCGGCCGGCAGCCCGTCCCCGAGCAGATGGGCGGAAAGCGCCTCCCTCCTCCGAATTCCCCGGGCATCCCCGGCTCTCCCCCGGCTGCTTTACGGCGTGGCTTCCTTGATAAGCGGTGGCTCCGTTCAAAGATAGAGCAGGAAAGAGGCTTGAAGTCATTTATATTCCTTTCATGGAGGAATGCACTGTCGAATTCTGCATCTCTCTCTCTCCCCCCCCCCCCCCCCCCGCATCCGCTGTCGTAAGATGTCTTTGAAATTCACCAGTGCATGCTTTCTTCAGGCAGACAGGATTTATTACGCGGTTACACTGCTCCATAAAAGCAGAAGGGATCCCACTGAGAGTGGCTCGCGTTATCCAGACCCCTGGGGTCTTCCCGGCATGTTCTGGCTGAGCCTTTGGATTTTTTTGTTTCAAACTGAGCGCTAGGATGCTCCTGTCTGTTGTCGCCGAGCAGACCTGCTGAAATTGGCCGCATTGATCTCACCATCAATAGGAGGGAGATACCGTGGAACTATCCCGGCCTGCCAGGCATCTGACATCAACCCCCCTTTTCCTCTCACAAGTGAAGGCCAGGGATGGCTTGTCTGTATCCTCTCCCCTCCTTGTTTGTTTGTTTGTTTGTTCTAGCTCCTCTAGATTCAGTTTTGTGTTTTTGGCTTGGTAGTGATCCAAGAGAAGGGAGACATTGTCATTTCAAAGAGGGGTGGGCAGCCAATGTGGACAGGAACCTCAATGACAGAAAACACATCCCGGACATTTTCGGACTCCAGATGTACAGCCCTTAAGAGACATAGGTGAGAGGGGTGACCGAGGTGAAGGGTGTGTGTATGGTGTGGTGTGGTGTGGTGTGGTGTGGTAAGGCTGTGAGGGGGGGGTGGGAGAAGAGGGTGCTGCCAGCAATTTTCTGCCCCACCCTCTTGATGCTCCTTAAATAGCTCCTTGCCAGCCAAGCTCTGGTGTCCCAGGCTCTTCCCCCCACCCCCAGGGAGGAGTTGGTCCGTTAGTTGGGCACTATTAGAGTTGATGGTTGGTTAGTCAAGGGTTCCTTCTCCAGGATTTCTGGGAGCTCATTTCTCAGCTGGAGGCCCCCCCCCCCTGCCCCCCAAGTGGAACTAGCTCTGGTGACTTCCCCACAGGGTATTAGCAACTGAAAAGAAATGCTTCCTACCCCATAGGGTGGAGAGAATTGTCATTTTCCATTGGACACCCACCCCCTGTTGGCCCTCTCCTCCTCTGACCTGCTTTTTACTATTCCAGTTGGAGAGTTGTTGTGAACTTTTCTGAAGGGCTTGGGGATATTGGGGGATGCGGAAGGAGTTAGGGAAAGGACCAGCAGATGGATGCTCCTTACTAGCAAAACAAAGAACTGTTCAGCTCTCTCCTCATTTCCCCTCTCCAAAATAGAGTTCCGTGTAGATAGCAGGGTCTGGGGTTTTCTTTGCAGAGAATGAATGGGCAGGGCTCTCAGGAAAGCAAGCTTTTATGAGGCCGCGTTAGTAATTCCTCTGGTCATTGGATTTAGTTCTAGACTCTTCCCCGGACATAGACATGGATTTGCTGTAGAGGGCACTCACTGGTAACTTAGGATTTATTCTGTCTCTGTGAAAGAGGCAATGGATGGTTTCAGAAAGCTTTGGTGGAGAAGTTTTGGACCAGAAGAAGGTCATTTGGCTTTGATCCTAGCTACCAACCTGCTTTGGGCTTTGGGCTAATAGTGGCTTTTGCTCTCTGGGCCTTGGTAAAGTGGAGGGCTTTGGAGCAGACTGTTTTCCGGGGTTCCTGACAGAATTACTGTTCTTAGATTCAAAAGTACAGTTTGTGGTGGCATTTTTAGATGTTTTTTTTTTTTCTTTCTGTTTGCTAAACTGATGTTAAATCCACAATATTGCTCAATGGCATGAATGAAGCTTTTCAAGACTCAAGCTTCTGTTGGATTCAGACTCACCTTTTTCTTGATTAGTGTGATTCTTGAGGTTTTGTTATAATTATATAAATAATTCAGAACTAGAACTGCCCAGAGGAAGAGGCACAGACCCTCAGAGTGGGTGGCTGGCTGGGCAGACGAGGATGGGATGGGAGAATGCTGAGGGAAGGGAGTTGCTATAATTCATTCTCTTTCTCTGTGTGCTTAACTCATAGGTTAACTTATGGTTACACAGGTGACTGTTTAGATATTTAGAACATGAGAGTTGGAAGAGTTCCTCTGTGATTGCCAGGTTCAGCCTCCCTCACTGAGTAACTTGAAGGGTTGGAAGATTTGGTAATTTGTCTGATATCATACAGCTAACAAGATGCAGAGCTGGGCAGAATCCCTAATGGATATAGATTCTAGGTCTTGCGTTCTAAATGTATCTCTGAAGCCCCCTCCTCTGGCAGAAGTGATTCTAAGATGGGATAAAGTGAGGAGGACATAGGGAGAGGTTGGAGAAACGGACTGAGGGGTAGGTTGAGGGCAGGTGGGGAAGGGGAAACCAGACATCAAGCTCCGAGGAGAAAGGATGGAACTGGAAGTGGGGAGTAGGGCTCTATCAGCTGTGAAATAGCAGATTTCTGCAGCCCTGAGTGCGAAGTTAGTACAAGAGTCTTGGCTTAGACCAGGGGTAGGATAAGTGGCCTCAGAGTCCAGCCTGGGGCTGGGACTAACTCGGATCTCCTTGGGAGCGCTCCTGTTGACCCTCTGATTGCAGTGTGGAGGCTGCTTCATTTCAGGGCCAGCTGAGGCCTTTGGAACCACTGGGGCTCGCTGAACTTGAACATGTGGCAAGTCAGGTGTGCTGGTGGTGATGCTGGAGAATGCTGAGGTTGGACTCAGTTCTGCTGAAGTCCCAGTTTTTTTTCTTCTTTCTTTCTAATGCAGAAAATGAAAAAAGTTTTCCCTGGAATTTCTTTTCAACTCAAGCAGCATTTTCTCCTGACTTCCATTGCACGTTTTTTGAGGTGGTGTTTCATGTACTCCTTTTCAGAGGAGATACTTGGGAATGACTGACTGACTGAATTGCAGCTCATTTGGGGGGAGCTAAGTCTCAGAATGTTTCAATGATCAATTAAAGAGCTGTGAACAGTTGTTACCCAATCTATAACCATTCAAAGGCATAATAGGTGTTACTACTGTAAGTCCATAGCCCAGTCCAACAGCTGACCATGTACAGTATAATCCACTTTGGCTAATTTGGAGGCCCAGGAAGTATCTCTGGATTTTAGTTGCTCCTTCTTGTTGTGTATAGTTAGGCATGTGTCTGTCCCTCTCTTTCACTATCTTCCCATCCGTTTCCCACATCTTCCTTTTCTGTACATTTTCTTTCTCTGCTGTTGTATCTTTCTCTTTTTTTAAAAAAAAATATTTTTATTGATTTTTAGAGAGGAAGGGAGAGGGAGAGATAGAAACATCAATGATGAGAGAGAATCATTGATTAGCTGCCTCCTTTACGCTCCCCACTTGGGATCGAGCCCTCAACCCAGGCATGTGCCCTTGGCCGGAATTGAACCTGGGACCTTTCAGTACGCAGGCTGACGCTCTATCCATTGAGCCAAACCAGCGAGGGCATATCTTTCTCTTGTGACTCCTCCCCATCCTTTCTTTACTGTCAATGATGTAACTTTGTAGTGTATTTTAATGTATTTATTGTGTCATTAAAATTTCATCTTCTCTTTTTTGTTATTTGAAATCAGCCGAGTTCACTCATTTTGAATATGTGTATATGTGCTTTACACACGAAACAAATAAACCAAACCCAATTGAATTGCTTTTTACTTCTGTGTGGTCTTCATTGATCGACCATCCTCTCTTCTTTTGTGGTCAGTAGTGGCTCTTAATAGAAAAAAAAAAAAAAAAAATTCCAACTCACTGTCATGTGGCTATTGTTATAACAAAAAACAGCTATAACAATGGAAAAAGTTTCCACCCTAGTATTGTGGACACAAGGGACACCCTCTCCCAAGAGATGTGCCCTATTTCTTGACTTCCTGCCCTAGAAGCCTATCTGCAGTGCATTCTCTAACAGACGCCTGCTCTGTAAGGGCTGGGGTGGGGGTTGGGGTAGTGTGGAGCTGGGCTCTTGTTGGTGGATCTGGTGGGCAGGCTTATGGCCAAGAGAGCACTCTTCAGTCCTTGGAAATGTCTCTGAGGATCCTTTATAGTGTTCCCTCTGAAAAATTCAGTGCAATGATTTTTCTTTGTTTCCCCAGGCTGAGCTAACCCCTACCCAGCAGTAGCAGCAGCCAGGCCCCTTTGGAAAAGAATAAGTTGCTTCCCAACATCCTGATTCTTGTGGGTTAGGACCCAAAGGGTATCTCGTGGTGGCACAGGGAGGGTAGGCAGCCACTGGTTGCTGGTGTGAAGTCCCAACTGCTTTGATGGATGCATGCTTCAGCCATTTAAACGTTTCTTCTGATTCTGATTAATCACCTAGAAGATTGAGTCTTGGTGCTCATGGTCACCAAGTGAGCCTCCCAAGCAAGAAATCCCCTTGAAGTCTCCAGTTTATGTTAAAAAGTCACATGAGTTTTGGGTTATAGAATATGTGCTGGTTTTAGTATAAAAGCTTTTAAAATGCTTTACTGTACAGTAGAGTTAATGGCCCAGGAAAATGTGTTTACCTATCCATGTCCCCGCTAAATATTCATATCAGACTCTGTACTCCATCCAGAAAAGCCAGCTATGGGGCAGGTGTCACATCTGGTGGTGTTGAGAACTGCCCCTCCACCCTTTCCGTTGGTTCTGGCAGGCCCAGCGAGGCCCCATCCTTCAGAACTCCTACATGTCCCCAGAGACCAGGACTTGTCCCCTCACCAGAGACCTTTTCTCTTTTATCTGGCTGACTCCTCCTTCTCTTTTAGACTCCCCTGACATCTGAAAGAAGATTTTCTTCCCGAGTTTGCTTTTTAGCAACAGCTGGTTTCCTGTCAGTCTTCTCCACCAGATTGTGAGATCTGGCAAGAGAGAATCTATATTTCACCTTCTTAAATTAAAGATGGATATATGCATATACAGTTAAAAGTCAAATAATACCTCGAGGCTGTGCCCCCTCATGCTGGTGATCCACTTCCCAGTCACCGAACACGATTTTCTATTACTGAAGTACCATCAACATAGTGGCTTAAAACAACGGATATTTATATTACAGGGTTTTTTTTTTTTGTTAAGTGTGAAGAAGGGTCTCATTGGGTTAAGATCCAGGTGGTAGCCTGGCTGCATCTCCTCATGGGAAGAATCTAGCTTCTTCCAGCTTCTAGAGGTCACCTGCATTCCTTGGCTCATGCTCCCATTCCTCCCTCTTCCCAGCCCCAGTGGCCAGGTGAGACCTCCCATTGCATCACTCTGTCCTCTAACAGTCACGTCTTCTGAATCCCTTCTTCCTCCCTCTTCCACTTTTAAGGACCCCTGTGATTACTGCCGGCTCGCCTGGATAGTATAGGGTGGTCTCCCTATTTTAAGGTCAGTTAATTAGCACCTTTAATTCCATTTGCAATTTTAATTCCCCTTTGCCATGTAACATGTTTATAGGGCCAGGGATTAGGACATAAACATCTTTAAGGGGCAGTTATTAAACCTACCACAGTCATTTCCAACTCTCTTAGTCATTTCTCCTTATATTACTATAATTTGTATTCTATTATAATACTAGAGGCCTGGTGCATGATATTTGTGCACTGCGCGAAGACGGGGGCGGTCCCCTCAGTCTGGCCTGAGCTCTCTCACAGTCTGGGAGCCCCGCAATCGATCGCCTCGCCCACCTACCACAGCGCCACCAGCCTCTCTCTTTGAGGCGATCGGTTGTGGAGATTGCCCAGCAGAGGACGGCCCTGCCCACCTGGCCAGGGCTTTGTGATTGATCGGCACACAGAGGGAGGCACTGTCCTCCTGCCACTGGCCGGGTAGCCTGGGCCTCCCTCTTAGGGGCAATCATGGAGGCTTCCTATCCCCAATTGATCACCCCACAGAGGGTGGCCTGGGCCTCCTCTGTGGGGGTGATCGTGGGGTGATGGTAGGGCCCCCAACCAATTGCATTGCACCCCCCTTGGCTGGCCTAGCACCCAGTGTGTGTCATAGTGTGGTCTTTCAGACAGTCGTTCTGCTGTTCGGTCTATTTGCGTAGTACACTCTTAATATTATAGATATTAAAGGCCTGGTGTACGCGTGCACCAGTAAGGTCTCTTGGCCTGGCCTGTCCCCTCTCACGTTCTGGGACCCTTCAAGGGATGTTGGGCTGCAGGTTTCAGCCTGATCCCTGCAGGCTTGTTCTGAAGGACCTCACTGGTGCACAAATGCATGCACAGGACCTCAGCATATAAGATCTTTGGTTAATCTCTTCCTGCCGTCCCCTCTCCCCCCTTTCCTCTGAGATTCATCAGTCTGTTCCATGTTTCCATGCCTGTGCATTGAGTGTCTGCCCCCTGGTGGTCAGCACATGTCATAGCTACCGGTCAATTGGTCGAAAGGTCTCTTGGGGCTTTTATATAGATAGATTATTTGTAAGTTGTCTGTTTATAATACTGGTTCCTGGTTGTTCATTTTAGATGTTATTTCTTCATGTCATACATCGGACTAGAGGAACCCTTATTGCCCTTTTTCCTCCTCCCTTCCCCACATACCATACTTCCCTTCTTCCCGGTCATCCCATTAAGGTTATCTCACAGTTTCTATGCTCTTTTGAACTAAAGATTCACATCTTTCAGTTTTTGGAAAATTTCTTTGACAGTTCCTTTTCTCCATTTTCTGTGTTTTGTCTCTGGAATTCACATTAGTTGGATGTTGGACTTACTGGGGGTCGAGTTAGTAATTTTAAAATCTTTGATTTTTTTGTTTTGTTTTCCATTTTATTTTTGTTTTACCTGTTGAGAGAAATCTTCTTCTTTATCCTTAATCAATCCTTTTGAATTTCTTGCTTTTATGATTTTGCATGAAACATACTTGCATATTTTACTTTTAAGAATTCCCTATTTTCTGAATGCTCACTTAAAAAAAAATATATATATATATATATATATATATATATATATAATTATTTTTTTTTTATTGATTTTTTACAGAGAGGAAGGGAGAGGGATAGTTTAGAGAGTTACAAACAAACATCAATCAGCTGCCTCCTGCACACATCCTTCTGGGGATGTGCCCACAACCAAGGTACAAGCCCTTGATTAGAATCGAACCAGGGACCCTTCAGTCCACAGGCTGACGCTCCATCCAATGAGCCAAACCAGTTAGGGCAATGCTCACTTTTTTTCTTTTCTAAATCCGTTCTTGTTTCATGGGTGCAGTAAGTTCACTTACAATGGGTTTTTGTTTGTTTGTTTTGGGCATTTTTCTGCGGTTCCCCACATTGTTTTTGTTTCCAAGTCCCCTTTTCTGCTTGTTTTGGTTACTGTATTTCCCACTGGAGCCATCCTTCCGTGTATGCTGATCACTGAGTTGTCCATTTGTACTTTAAGAGTGGACCCGAAAATGCTGATAGGGCATCGGTGCGACAAGGAAGGGGTTGTTAATTTCATTGCAGGGTAATCCCTTTTTCTGCTGGGGACACCTAGGTGTCAGTGCCTATAGACCTTTCTCTGGGTATATTGGGTGTTTTGGAGAGGAGTTTGCCTGGGGGTGTCATAGCTTGGTTGTCCCGCATTCTGGGAGCCTTGGTAGGAAAGGAGGATGGGTGTATGGATTTTCACTCAATGCATCTATTTTCTGAAAGTTGCCCCCCTTTCTGCCTACCCCTTCCCCCCAGTTGTGTGCCCCTCCCTCAACTGTGTCTGAATTTAGAGTGTCTAATGTAATTTGCCTAAACAGGGAACCTCCACCTTCTGCTGGCTAAGGAAGGGGAATCACCAGACTGAGGAGATTGCAGGGGGACTCTGGCGTCTGGTTGCTCTTTGCACCAACTTTTAGCAGGCTGTCCTCTTTTTTATCCACTCCTGCTTCGCTCAGTCCTTGGTGCCTCCAATTCCTGCGCCTTCTCCTGTTTCTGTGGCATAAGTTGCCACTTGTTTAGTGGTTTCCTCCCGTTTGCACTTAGCAGAGCAGATGAAGCAGAAACCTAAATCAGCTACTGCTTGGTGGTCAGCTCTGTCTTCCAGAGTTCTGTTGACATTTCTTGCCTGCTGTTGTCTCCTTTTCATTAAACAAAAGAACAGACCTCGCTTTTAGTGGGGTTTGGGAGAGAGCAGAAATAAATATGGCTGTTCAACCCTCTGACTTGACCAGAAGTTTGTTTCAGCTCTCCTTTCAAGCCTTCAACTAGTGCCTGACATATAGTATATTCCCAAGAAATGTTTGTTGAATAATTGAGTGCATGTTTCTAAGATGGCATGCATACGATAGTCATCAGATTTCAAAAGTCCCAAGCACACAAGCTTACAAAAGTAAATCCATGTTTTATTCTGAGATAGACATAATAACAGGCAGATTTTGCTACTCTCTGTGCTATCCGATGAGAAGCACGGGGAGACAGTGTAGAGATTGTTGAGCTGGTGAGTGACAAGGCCCAGGTGCTGTCTTCAGCCCCATCTCTAACTACTTGGGTCACCTTGAGAAGTCCCTTACCCTGTCTGTGCCTTGGTTTCTTCAGCCTTAAAATGAGCTGCTGGTCAAGATTTGATTCAAGGCCCTGGCTGGGTAGCTCAGTTGGTTAAAGTGTCCTCCTATACGCCAAGATTGTGGGTTTGATTCCTGGTCAAGGCAAGAATCAACCAATGAATGCATAAATATATGGAACAAAACAAATTGATGTTTCTTTCTTTCTTTCTCCACCTCCTCCTCCTTTCTCTCAAATCAATCAATCAATCAGTCAATATAAAAAAGATTTGATTCTGTTTACTGCTCTGAGTGCCTACTATGTGCAAGGCATGGTATATACGTCTGTTACAGCATGCCAGTGAATGGATTGTTTGGCTTATACTGTTCTCCTGACTGTAGTTCAGTGCCATGCACAGCGTAAGGCCTCTGTAAATTAGACCTCTTACTCTTTCTGGACTGTGGGCTCCTTGCATGGACCACATTGTAGTCATCTTTGTATCTCCTATATCTGCCACAGTTCTTGGTGCATAGAAAGAGTACGTCAAGGAAGTATGAAAACGTGAGTTGCTCTCTCGGAATTCCCAGACTCTACTCAAAGAATGAGGCCTCTGCCGAAACCGGTTTGGCTCAGTGGATAGAGCGTCGGTCTGCGGACTGAAAGGTCTCAGGTTCGATTCCGGTCAAGGGCATGTACCTTGGTTGTGGGCACATCCTGGTGGGGGATGTGCAAGAGGCAGCTGATTGATGTTTCTCTCTCATCGACGTTTCTAGCTCTCTATCTCTTTCCCTTCCTCTCTGTAAGAAATCAATAAAATATTAAAAAAAAAAAAAGAAAAGAAAAAAAAGAATGAGGCCTCGCTCTCTGGGAGTTCAGCTGCGCATGCCCTGGCTCACCTACAGAGCCCAGGGTCCAAATGGTTGATCTCAAAGTCGGCAGAGAGAGCAGTTCTGGTCTGTAGCATGGACAGTAGAGGATTATTCCTCCCAAACAGATTGTAGTTATGTATTTAATTGGCCTCACAGTGTTATGAGTTAAGATCAGATTCATAGACTAGGAAAATGAATGACAGATGTAATCCTGCACTTATAGTGTTAAAAAATGTTTAAGCGCTTTTTCATAACTTATTTTGGTTTTCCCAAACTTGTGAGCTAATTGCTTGAACCACTAAGTAGACTACTCCGGGGTCTGTGCTGGGCTCTGGGAATGCAGTGATGACCAAGGAGAAGCAGCACCTGCCTTCCTGGGATGAATAGACTAGAGCTCAGTTTTCCAATATGCCACACGTGGCCATTTAAGTTTAAATGAATTAAAATGAAACACAATTTTAAATTCACCTTCTCAGTCACACTAGCCACATTTCAAGTGCCTGACTGCCACATGAGGCTCGTGGCTGCCATATGGCAGCACAGGTCTAGAATGTTCGCATCGTCTCAGGACGTTCTCTTGGGCAGTGTGGGCCCACAGAGCTAGGAAACTGTGTTCCTGGACCAAGACTCTGATGAGCTGTGTTTCACAGTTGAGGCAACTGAGGCACAGAAAAGCCACTTGTTTTAGGCCGTGTGGCCAGAGGGGCCTGACGTGGGAACATATCTCTTGTCTTGGAGTTTGGCTCTTCTCTTCCTGAGGTGAGTTAGGGGCGGAGGGTGATATGAGTGCTCTTGGTCTGCCTGGGTTCACACCCTGGCTCTGCTGCTTCCTGGGGCAGTTCCTGCTCTGTGTCAGTTGCCTCGCCTATGAAATGGAGACAACAATGGGACCTGCCTCATAGGATTGTGCAGAGGATCAGATAATCAGTTAGGCAAGTCTTCAGAACAGTGACACATGGAAGTCACTCAGTGGTGCTGGTTGCTGTATTGAGAATGAGAAGTTATTGGCAGAGTCTAGGAGCGTTATCGAACAGGAGACTGTGGAAGGGGAAAAGCGCACAGGCAGGTGAGGCTGTGTTTGTAGAACGAACTGACCACCTGGAGGACGTATAGCCGAATGTTTCTAAGCCAGGGGCTGCTCCCGTCATGTGAGCTGATGTAAAAATGCCAGCATGTTCACCAGTCCCTCTGAGCCCCTGTACTCTGCACAAGGACCTTTTGATGTCATCTTCCTCCTTGTCTGCCTCTGCCCACAGCCCTCTCTCCTGTCCCCAAACATCCCTTCTCCCCTCTCTGTATCTTCACGTTGGGGGGATGGGGTCACAGACATGTACCATCACTCCTGTGAGCGAGGGATTTGCCAAAGGAGTGCAGAGGCAGAAGGGCCGGAAGCCCAGGTGGGTCAGCAGTTAGACCCTGGCCTTTTCTTCAAGTTTCTGTTGTGTGGTGATTTGCATTCCCATCATCCCTCAGTCTTGTAAGCAGGTCTTTTTCATGTAGCAGGGCGTCCTAGAGGCGCCCCATTTTGTTGGGTGAAGAGAAGGAGAGCTCTGTGTTAGCCCGAGCAATGGGAGCGCGCCCCGTGTGATGTGGCTCTTCACTTTAAGAAGTGCTCAATAGCCAGTTTCATTTCATTCATTAAGCAAATATCGGTGAGCAGTGTAGACACGGGTACTGCCCTCCTGGAGTTTGTTTCTTCAAGAGGGCCGGGCTCTTTCTTATCTTCCCCAGCAGGCATTCAGCAGTTTGCTTCAGGTTTTGAAGTAGGAAGGTTTCCGTATGACAGTGTGTGTGTGTGAGGGAGGGGCGGTGAGAGCATGCTAGATACATAATACATGTGACATCTCGCCTTGCCCGAGTGAGGCACACAGGACAGCTACCTTGGTTCCCCGAAAATAAGACAGCGTCTTATATTATTTTTTTCTCCCAAAGTTGTGCTAGGTCTTATTTTCAGGGGATGTCTTATCTTTCCATGTGCTAGTCTTATTTTCGGAGGATGTCTTATTTTCGGGGAAACACGGTAGTACAGGGAGGGCAATGACGAGCCAGGAAAGACCTGTGAGGAGACGGTTCCTGACAACCTGGGTTCTCGGTGTGGCATGAGCCTGAGGACCAGCACCATGATCAGGATGGAGTGCTGGGGCCTTAACCTGTCACTGGCTCTGCCAGCCTCATTCCTGTGAGGGCTTTTCCAGCATGAGTGATGTTCGAGCTCATAGCAGCTGTTAGCAGGAACGAGTCCTTAGATCCAGAAGCACCCTCTGCCTGCTTGTCGATGTGAAAACTCATTGCTCATTTACTACTATATAATGCCTTACGCATCGATTGTTAACATCAGCTCGCAGGCCAACAGGTAAGCTTGGATTCCTAGTCTGAAGGGTCACTGGGACGTACCTTGTGCAATCCAAACAGCTCCCCATACTGCTGGGAATCTGTGTGGGGCCTGGTGTCTGTGCACACGAGGGCTTCCTTGACTGGCGTGTGATTCGTTGGCAGATTGCTTCTCCGCGTAGTGCTTGTCCTTAGTCGGAGCAGAGCTAGTGTTGGGTCAATGTTTTCTGTGAGTGCAGCACAATGGTCAGGGGTTGTAGGTGCTTGTCACAAACTGACAGGAAAGTGGGAGCATTTTGGGGGGGCATTGATGTCGGGGTATTTCCAAGATGATTGTAACGTACACGCACTGCTGACTCTTCTGTGCTTGGGTTTCTCTCTATGGACAATGCACACAGGAGGCCGGTGGTAGGAGGCCGGGCGGGATCTAGAAGCCAGGGATGAGGTAAGAGAGGCCGGAACTGAGCTGGGAGATCTGAGCTGCTGCCCCAGTGGCCCGGGCAGTGGGCTTGAGATCCGGCCAGGGATCTGGACAGAGAAGCCAGGGCAACGTAGGAACTGGGCTGCTGTAAGGAACACGAGTAAGGCTCTGGAGAAAGCAAAATCCCAGCAGGTCAGAAAATAGAGTCCTGGGGCTCGGGAGTGCCGAGGCCTAAGCAGCGTTTGGCGGTGGTTGCCAAAAACCAGGCTGCCCGGCCCACAAGCCTGGGCCAGGCAGTCTCAGGCCTTTTAGGACTCTTTTGCTTGCTTTGTGGGGCCTTTATGCTGGACATGGCACAGGAGTGAGCAAGCACTGGCAGGTGTGAGGGGGGGGAGGCCCCCCAGGAACTGGGAAATGTTAGTCATGCCTGAGCACTGACAGAAGATACAGCTCCTCCTGGAGACAGCTGCCGCGGGAGCAGGCCCGCCGCCCGCCAGCCTGCGTCAGGCTCTATGGTCCTGGTCTTGTCTTTAATTATTCAAGTCGTGGGCTATTTAAATGCTCACCTGAAGCCTCACTGTAAATAATTTTCCTTCTTGGAGCTCCGGGAGAGAAGAGTTTTGCGGCTTTGGTTCTGGATTGCCCAGGTTGCCCCCTAAAGAGCATGCACCTGGCAACCAGGAAGCCAAGGATGCCCTTGACGGTGGGTGCGCACCCCCAGACTGTCTTTCAGATTGGCATTTTATTGGTGTGAGTAGGGAAGGAAGACGCCGGGCTGTTACATGATGTGAAATATTTAACACGCTCTTTAAAACATTAAACTGCCCGGGAGCCTTTGATTGGTGGTGCCCATGGCAACGTGCATGGTTTTCAGAGGTGTCTTCCTGGGCTTTTGGGCTCCTCAGAGGGAGTGGGGGTTCTGTCTGGGGGAGGACCAGGCAGAGGCAGGGCTGAGTGACCCCTTCAGAGGTCCGCAGCGGGGTGGGGGTCCTGGCAAGTGGAGAGGAGTCAACGGGACAGGAGAAGGCGTCATCCTTTGGGGGCCTGTTCGCTCCTTCACTTTGCTGGCCTCTGTGAGTCCTGGTGCTTATGCCTCTCCGTCCACCTCAGGGCTTATTCCCATTCCTTAGCCTGCAGTGCGTTTTCCTCCCTTCCCCGGTTAGCGGTTAGCACTGCTTCTCCTCCAGAGTCACCTGGAGCAGCGGAGGGGGCAGCCTCTCTGACCCTTCGGAGCAGGATAAACCCTCCTGTGTGAGGCTCCTGAGCATTCCTCACAGCACCCATCTCAGCTGCGTTGTCCCACTTGGTTAGAAAATCATTGTTTCTGCCCAGCCCACCGGTCAGTAGGATGGGTCCATGATGACAGTGGCCAGGCTGTTTCTCTTCACCATTCTACCCTCAAAGCTGGCAAGTCCTGGCCCCAGGAGCTGTTGTCTATCTGTGGTGTAAGTTAGTTCATTTAGTAGGTTTTGGGTTCTGTACCAGAATCGGGGAAAACAGAGAGAATAAACCTCCTTTGCTGTCCTCTTGTTTGTAAACCAGAGCAGTGGGTGAGCTCTCAGGATACCCATTGAGGGAAGGAAGAAAACTTCCCAGTTAAAGCTCCACTTATTCTTTAATTCAGGCATAGAACAATGTAGCTTTCCTACTTACAAAACAGAGTTGTTAAGTTATAAGTGAGTTTGCTCAATGCTATTTTACTACCGTGTTTCCCCGAAAATAAAACATCCTCCGAAAATAAGACCTAGCACATGGAAAGATAAGACATCCCCTGAAAATAAGTCCTAGCGCAACTTTGGGAGAAAAAATTAATGTAAGACACTGTCTTATTTTCGGGGAAACAGGGTAATAGAAAAGTGTGACCAAAGAGTTGAGTGACCACTGGTCTGAAGGGAGACGTAGGCACATGAAAAGGTTTTTGTGTCAGAATGTTATAAGCACTGAGTAAGGGCGAGTACAGGGTACAGTGGGGGCCATGCATGCAAAGGCAGGGAAGCTGGAACTGGACTGGAAGAGGGGAGCATTTCTGATAGAGGGCAGAGGGACCACACATGCAGAGGCAGGGAAGGCTTAGTGCATTGGCAGAAGGGCATATATTTCATTTTATTAAAAAAAATATACATATTTTTATTGATTTCAGAGAGCAAGGGGTGGAGAGGGGAGAGAGAGAGAGAGAGAGAGAGAGATCAATGATGAGAGAATCATTGATTGTCTGCCTCCTGTACATCCCATTTTGGGGATCAAGCCTGCAACCCAGGCATGTGCCCTGCCCTGGAATTGAACCAGGACCTCCTGGTTCATAGACTGATGCTTAACCACTGAGCCACACCATCCGGGCTAGGGCATATATTTCAATATGGCTGGCTGGAGGATAAGGCAGAGGGAAGGCCTGCTAGAAGCCCCTCTGGATCTGGGAGGGATCGAGATTGGGAATATCAAGGTGGGTGAGCCTGGGTCCTGGTCTGCAGGATGGACATAGGGGAGAGAGACTGGTGCCAATGTGCCTTAGGAGGGCGACAGCACAGTGAGTGCCTGGAATTCAGAAAAAGATGGATATTTTTGGTTAGGAGGGATCAGGCCTGGTCATGATTTTAAAAAATCTCCCAGGCCCAAGGTCATTCAGCCCCCTCTCTTCATGTAGAAGTGGGAGGGGAGAGGCCTGGGGACTGACTGTAAGCTCTTTCAGGCCCGTCTCAGGCTTAGGCTTCTCTATAAAGTTCTCCTTCATCTGTTCCCACCCGGTGAGATTTTTACCATAATGTCATTTAGTTCCCTCCATGGACTATATTTTCTGGGTCACAAAATTGTACATGAACAAGAAAATGGAGTACGGTGTATATAAATATACATATTTGATGTATTTATTTAACCGGTGTAATCATATATACACCTTTCTTTTCTTTTTTGTTTTTAAGTCCCAGGGCTTGAAGTAATTATGTAATTAGAATCCACATAGAGTATGGCCAGATAAGGTGTAATTAAAGAGGAAAGCCTAATTTTGGAAGAATGATAAGAGGTCATTTGACTCAGTCTGGGCCCAAATCCAATCTTGGAAGAACAGTAAGAGGTCATTTGGATGTACAGAGCTTGAGGCCACCCAGGAGCCCAAACTGGCCTGAGAGTTGGACAGATTCTGTTTCAGTTCACTGTGAAAGCTGTTCATTGAGCATTTATTGGTATAGGGTGTTGTGGGAGGTCCAGCCATGAGTAAAGAAAAGGTCTGGGTCCCAGAGGACGCCAGGGGACATTGGCTGGAGAACAAGTAGGAGGTCCCAGGTGTAGAAGTGAAAACTCCAAAGGGTGAGGGGTGCGGGAGGTGGGGTGGTGGGGTGGAGAAGGATTCACAGCGTAGGTAGCCTTTAATAAATGCCTTGAACAGTAAGGAGCATTTCAAGAGCAAGGATAAGAACTTTCTGGCATATTGAAGGCACTCAGATAATATTTGTGGAAAGAATGCCAGGCTGAGTTCGGAGGTAGAAGGAGCATGGCCAAGTTGCTGGGCAGCCATTGCCGTTTGGTGAGGGTAGAGCTCATATAGCTCTGGTGGTCCGGTGACAGCAGAGGCCAGGAGGGCTTAGGCACCAGGCTTAGGCAGTGGCGATTGAGCGAGAGGAGTCAGGGATTGCCGCGGACCGTAGAGGTCAGGGGAGGTGTCCTCGTGGAGGGGGTCTTGGACAGAGCCTGGAAGGACCATTGGATACGGGAGAGGGGAGAAGGTAAGACTTGCCCAAGGAGGGGAGTGATGGGCAAAGGTCTAGAGAGGGAGCTGAGAGGTGATCATCCAAGAGAGAGGGGAGGGGGCAGAGGGGAGCAGGCCGGTGCTCTGTCCACTGAGCCAAACCAGCTAGGGCTATCTGCAGTCTTCTTCTTCTTCTTCTTCTTTTTTTTTTTTTTTTTAAATCACTGAAGGATTACTGGTCTTGGTGATACGAAGAGGAGAAAATAAGGCAAGGAAAGAGGTAGAGGTGACTGCAAGCTTCCTCGCCTGGGAGAGTGGTGACACCTGAGACAGGAGGGGCCCAGCTGGTGGGAAAGAGGGTGTGGGCAGAGGCACCAAGCGAGCCTCTGGTGGCTGGAGCCCGGAGACTACTGCTCTATCCCCAGCTCTGCCCCTGAACTAGCGGGGAGATCTGGGCCCATGTCTTTATCTCCCAAGCTCCGTGTTTTATCAGGAGGCCCCCTTTGCTTGTGGCTCAAGCTCATCTCACACAGTGGAGTCGTTAGTCCTGGGGCTCGGGCAGGGGGAAGGGTCTGGGCTGGAGAACTGTGAGGCTGTTGCATGGAGGTGAGAGAAGAAACCGCCCGGTCCTCTTCCTTATTTTCCTGGAGTGTGGCCGAAGTCAGTGCTCCATTCTGGGGCGGCACAGGGTTGGGTAGTTAATCTTCCTGAATTCACTGGACAGAGATTGTCAGGGCAGGGAACTGGTCATCAGTGAACCCCTTACCTTCCTGCTCTCCTCTGCCCCACCCCACTCTCCAAGCCCATCTTTGGGAAACTTAGGACTTTGGACCTTTAGAAATAGGGTTTTGCAGAGAAGACTTTCTGGCAGAGGAGGGCTTGGACAGAGCATGGGAAAGGACTGAAGGAAGGCTTTCCAGAGGAGATTGACAGGGACTTATGTTACAGAATTTAAAATAGTCCAGACAGAAGGCATATGCTTTTTGAGTACCTTGTGTGTGTACCAGCTCTGTACCAGCTTTCATGATCTTTGTTTCATAATCTCTGCTCTCTACTGTACCATCTTACAGAAAAGGCAACAGGATTAGAGAGATGAACTAATCTGTCCAAGGTCTCAGGGCAACAAATACCTATTTCTGCATTCTGCAATCACTATATTCTACTGGCTTTTGGGGGAACCTAGGGAAAAAATAGAATGATTTGTCTTTATGATCCTCATTCTTAGTTAAGCACTTACTTGAGATGTGGTCCAGCTGCCATCCACACGGCAGCACCCCAGTATAGGGCAGCACCTCAGAGACGGATGGGGCACTCGGAGCTCAGCGGCCGTCGTTTTACCGACTAGGAAACTGAGGCCCAGAGAGGAGGAGGGATATGCCAAGGTGAGGGGCAGCATGGGAATGAGAGCTGGAAGAGTCTTGAGACGTTGAGACTTTTTGGCTTTTTTAAGGCCTCCCTGTGGGAAAGTTTGTGTATAAGCGACAATGGAAACCTTTGTCAGGGGAGCTGGTTTGGGCAGGGTTGGATCTGAAAGGTCCTCTGTGTGTGTGTGTGTGTGTGTGTGTGTGTGTGTGTGTGTGTGCGCTCTCGTTCCTTCACTTTAACCTTAGATGCCTTTGAACCAGCAGGAAAGGATTCCTTCAGACCAAAGGTTAAGACCAAAGGCATTTAACAGGTGGAAAGGGCAGAGGAAGGAGGGGGAAGATCAGAAGCCACAGAAATAGAAGACTTAAACTCCAGGCTTGGCTAAAGGGAATGTTCCAGGCCTGCAAATAATCTCCAACGTTTATTGAATACTACTTACTCATTGTACCAGTCAATCTTTATGTCATTTTATGTAACTGCCATGACCTCCCCTTGAGGTGTAGGGGCTGTTTTGTTTTTCCCATTTTACAGATGAAGGAACTGAGGCTCAGAGAGGTTGAGTGACCCACCTACACCCACGAAGTTATAAGACATAGAGCCAGGACTCCAACCTAACCTCCTAAGCTCTCTGTAGGACTGGGAGCTCCAGCTGTCTTCGGTAGTAGTTCTTGGCCACAGGCAACCTTACCCCTCAGGCACATTTGACAATGTGTGAAGACATCTTTGATTGTCACAGTTTAGGGGATGCTGGGTAGAGATGCCAGTAGCATCCTTAACATTTTACAATGCATAGGACAGCCCACAGCAAAGAGGTGTCCCATGCCAAATGTTGGGAAACTCTCTCCTTTGGGGACCTGGTTATATCTTTAGCGCGGAGTGCAAGGCCATCTGGAAAGAACATCTGAGGAACCTGAGTTACTCCTTTAGCTCCAGAGACTTACATTGTATGTTAGTGAATGTTTGCAGTGTGGGCCTCTTGCAGGCTAAATTCTGAGGGGCCAGAGTGGTGGTAGTGTGGATGAGGCCAGGAAGAAACATCCCAGCAAGGCGTGTCAGCCAGGGTGGCTCAGGGCTGCAGAGAGCTGGGCAGGTGGCAGGTGTGCGGAGTCCTGTCCAGGCTGCTGAGGATTGACTTGATTGTTTCTCTGTGTGTGACTGAAATAAGAACTCAGATCCAGTTAATCGTCTGTTTTATTTTTTCCTTCCTTAAATGACTCTATTAAATGATTGCTATGACGAGGCACCATGGGAAAGGCCTGAGAAAGGGGTACGCATGTTATGAATGTACTTGGATTCAACTATGCTGCTGGCCAAGCGCCTTGGCTGCTAGTTACTGTTTAACTCTAGTCTGCCCCATGCCACTTAGGGCAGAAAGACAAACAAATTCGGGGAAGTCCCAGGACTTGGCCTTTACTTGAGCTTCTGCGAGCAGCTTTGCCTGAGCATTGCTGTGGTTGAATAGGTCAGACCGGGAAGCCTCATGGCCTGAGGGGTGCTGCTGGGGCAGACCTGAGGAAGGAATTGCTTTACCTCCTCTGCGTTTACTGCAGGCCCCTCTTCCAGGTCAGACACAGAAAAGGAGGGTCTGGGCCCTTATCTCATGAGGAGTACATCAACAGGTAAGGTTTTTCACCTTAGTAGCAGGCCTCCCTTTGTCATCCTGTAGCCCTCCTTTCCAAATTTCCTACCATGATGCCCTTCGAAACCCTGCTGGCCTCACTGGTAACAATCACCCACTTCCTGTCCATCACCTGGGCCCCACCCCGAGACCTCCTCTCCAAGCTCTCTAGCCACTGCAACATCAGGGTCACCTCCCTCCTCCAGACACCTCCGCCCAGTGACTCCTCTGGTCCTTTATCTAGTTGTTAGGTTCTCAGGATCACCTTCTGACCTCTGCAGTGGCTCAGTCACTACCAGCTGTGTGCCCTTGGTGAGTGAGTCACTTAACCTGAAGAAGGGACACAGTGTTGAATCAGGTGACTTCAGTGCCCGTCCAGCACCAATGTCGGGTGAGAGTCAAAGTTGTAGAACCTGGCCAGTGGGCAGTCATGTTTCCCTTTGATCCCTTTGATTCATGAGAGCTCAGAACTGGTGTAAGGAAACTGTTTTCAGATTAAATAAGTAAGCTTTTTCATATTAGTTCTTTACTCAATAAATGTTTGTTGAGTGCCTGTTATATCTAAGGGTGTGTGATGTGTTCAGGGCTGGAAGATGGGTGTCTTGGGCTTTGCCTTCAAGGAGCTCACAGCCTTGTGGGTTGAGGGTGAGGTGTCTGTACAAAACCACGGCAGAGTAGACTCTAGCTTCTAGTCACCCTGTGCCCATCCTTGGTACCAGCTGTCACAATTGTGTACCAGTACACACACACACACACACACACACACACACACACACACACACATGGATTCCACTAGAGGTGGACTTTTTTCAGTCTTCTTCATTATGTGTCTAACATAATGAGCAGTCGGTAAAGATTTGCTAAATGAATGTAATAAGGAATGGTACCATTTGACTTGGGATTTGAAGGGGACATAGGAGGAGAAGAGGCACATTACTGACTGGCCAAGGATGGGGAAGGACAGAGGCAGGAGGAGAAAATGGCGTGAGTCAATGCACAGAGGTAGTGAAGCCTGAGGCATGCTGGGTAACGGCCAGACCATTGGGGTTGGAGCATATGGTATGGTCAAGATGCAAAAAGTGTGGAAGGTAAGTTGGGCCAGATGGTGGAGTGTCTTGAGTTCAAGCTTATACTAAAGGGACTGGATTTGTCCTCTAGTAGGACGACCTCACATTCCAGTTCCTGGGGTGATTATGGATAGTGCCCCCTTTCACTCTCAAGTGCCCTGTTTGGGTGAACAATTATATGATTCTGTGAGGAGCCCTGAGGGTTCTTAGTGGGACATGGTCAGCTGACCTCCGGGAGGCAGGAGTTGAGGCATTCTCTAGTCCCCGAGTTTCAGGCCTGAGCCCCAGGAGCGGCAGTGTGAAGGGAGGAGACGGTGTCAAAGGAGACTAAAGGCCAAAGTGCCAGCAGCATCTTTCAGGGGCTCCAGAGCAGCTCTTCCAAAGACAGACCCATCCTAACGCTCAGGCATCCTGGAGGCGCGCTTTCCAACCTGAGTTATGACTGATGAGAAAAAAATACGCGTGTGTCTTTTCTGAGCAATTAAAAGTCAGAGGAGCTTCTCCCAGGCTCTGAGACGTTCTGGTGAAACGCCCTGGCATTCACTCTCCCAAACCCCAGCATTGTTCCTTGGAATTTAAAATAGGTTATGAATGTGCCTGATGTCAGGAAAGATAAATCTGTGAGGAGGACCGTAGTCAATACATTTCCTTTTTAAGTAGAAACAATATAAAGAGCTTGATTCAGCCCGGAATCAATCTCACTTTGTTGCCATGATTGTGTAAAACCTGAACTGCTTTCTGTCTGTCACTCTGTTTATATCCCCGGCGTTCCCCATCCCCGCAGCCGCGCGGAGTCCAAGCCTTTTTAGGCCATGCACAGCGCTCCTCGCGGCTGCTCCCTTCGCCGCAGAGGGCTGTGCTGTGAGCGGTGACTTCATTACTATCTAGGGGTGGCTATTCCTTAATCCCCCCCAAAGGAACTTTTTTTTTTTTTGTCCAAGAGAGTTAGAAGGCTAAATTCTTGGGCTTTTTTTTTCTTTTCTTCTTCTTCTTTTAAAAAGATTGTTACATTTTCAAATAGTTGATACAGATGGTTCAAAAAGCAAAACACTATAAAAATGTACGCATAGAAAGTTTTCATTGTCAGCCTGTGATGTCTACTTCACTCCCTCTCCCAACCTGGACCCCATTAGGTGGGCTGAACATACATTCCAGTGTGCCCATGACATGACAGTCCTAGTTTATGTTCTTTGTGCCAGTGGGTGATCAGAAACACCCTCTCTCATTCTCAAAAGTGTCCCTAATTGGGTGATAACTGATACCTTTCCCTACAGATGGATAATCACTTTTATCAGTGTATATATATATATACTAGCATTATTATTAGTGTATACACACACACACACACACACACACACACACACACACACACTAGCATTCCTCTAATAGTTCTATATGCAGACATACACATAAAGTGAGGGGTGACTGACACAGCCTTTGTCATTTCACAATAGGTCCTGGAAAACCGTATCCGTGGAAATGGAGTGTCCTCATTCCGCTGGGCTATCTTTTGCTAGCAGTGTTTGTAGAGACTGTCAGGCAGTCTTTTCTTTGGTTTATCAATTTAATTGCTCTTTAGGAGTGGCCTCTGTTTACATAGGGAGAAACAAAAGGCTGTGGGAAATGAAGCCAGCTTCCTTCATTAGGAAGGCCAGCTCAGTAGTGAACTCATCCAGGAAGACCTTACGAAGCACCGGCTTTCTGCCTAAGATGGTGCCAGGCAGGTTGGATGAAGTGGGCAAGTGCTTCAAGATCCAACTCAGGTGCCCAGCCTTCATGAAGACGTCCCTGGTTCCATGGCCAGAATTCTTAGCATCTCTGTCCACCCACTGCTCATTCATCCAGCCACGGTCCATTTCAGCAGCCAGCATTCCTGGTGCTTCCTTCCATTCGCTGAGTACAACCGGCATTGCACAGGTGCTGGGACCTGTGCTAGAGATGTGGAGATGGACAAGTGCGCTCCTGCTGTGGGAGACAGAGACGTGAGTGAACGGGCAGTGGTTTATCTAGGCCAGTGGTCTGCAAACTCATTAGTCAACAGAGCCAAACAATATTGAAATTTCTTTTGAGAGCCAAATTTAAAATATATATATATTTTATTGATTTTTTACAGAGAGGAAGGGAGAGGGATAGAGAGCCAGAAACGTCGATGAGAGAGAAACATCGATCAGCTGCCTCTTGCACACCCCCTATCGGGGATCGCCCGCAACCAATGTACATCCCCTGACCGGAATGGAACCCAGGACCTTTCAGTCTGCAGATTGATGCTCTACCACTGAGCCAAACCGGTTTCGGTGAGAGCCAAATTTTTTAAACTTAAGCTTCTAATGCCACTTATTCAAAATAGACTCGCCCAAGCCGTGGTATTTTGTGGAAGAGCCACACTCAAGGGGCCAAAGAGCCGCATGTGGCTCTCGAGCCACAGTTTGCCGACCACGGATCTAGGCAACTGGTGTCCTGCAAAGGCCTTTCTAAATCAGCGCCTGCCCCTCCCTTCTATCCTTTTTTCCCATGCTAAGTGGTCTCTGTCCCCCCTCCATCCATTACCATGGCCAGGTGAGAAACCTCCTAACGCTGACTGATGTGGAAAGAGAGAGCTGTGTGAAGGGGAGCCCTGAGCCCCATCCCTCTGTGCTCGTGGTTTCTCCCTTGGAGTGAGGGGTGTGGGTATTTGACATTTCAAACACAGTGATTTCAGGAGTCAGCCTGGTGGCTCAGCCAGCTCCTTCTTTTATCTTCTAATAATACAGCTTCCCCTGCAGTTTCCTGGTGCTGCAGAGGGTGATCGGTTCAGGATAAGAAATGGCCAGGCCAGGAAAGTGACCTTTTAATAAAGTGGAAAGGGCCATTGGGAGAGCTGGGACGGCCAGCTGGACGGCCGTGAGCCACTCTGACCTGTGCCCTGTCACCAAACGAGGCCCAGGCATGACTCCGGCCGTAGCTGCTGAGGGAAGGAGTCGTCGGTCGGGTTGTAAGGAAGAGGGTTGTGGCTGAATGTTAGCAGATGTTTTTCTATGACTGTGCAGAGCAGCCTTTTGTGGGAAGAGGTGAGATTTGTTTGACAACCACATTCCCCTCTGCTCCCCTCATCTGTTCTTCCTGCAGTAGCTTTTCACAGGAAATAGGCAGAGGGATGGTGTGTCTCTGGAAAGTCCATTTTGGACCAATGCTTAGTGTCAACTGTGTGCCTGGCCCCACTGGGTATCTCTGCCTTCCATTAAAGCAGTGGTCCTGAAACTGGGGAACCCCACAGTCAGTTAAAAAATGCATATTACTCCCTATTGGGACCCAATAATCGGTATTTTTTATGTGTTCTGTAGGTTTTATCCAGATATTTTAAGCTACAAGGAACAAACTCCAACTCAGATTGGCTGACAGGGAACATCAGTGTCTCTCAGACAACTCCGAGGCCCACAATTACGTGGACTGCAGTGTGAATTGTGTCCCCCGGGGGTGTGCAGTGGGGCGATTCTGAACCCCGAGATAGGGCAGGCCTCAGGATTGATGGCTTCAGTGGCTTCGTGATATCAACAAGGCCCCCGATTCTTCCCCTCTCTGCCATCTTGGTGATGCCTTGTCTGCAGGCTGGGAATATGATTGGCATTTCTAAGCATCTCAGGCACACTGCCATCCAAAGGAGGAAGGGAGGCGTAGATTGATTTCTGGCTGAAGCATGATGCCTCCTTGGCTGGGGCTGCCCCTGAGCCAATCACTGAAGGTGCTTGTACTTTGGGAGCTGTCTGGGGAAGGGGTGGGCACTCTAGCAAAGTGGAGGCTCTGTTAGAAGGAAGGAAGGAAGGAAGGAAGGAAGGAAGGAAGGAAGGAAGGAAGGAAGGAAGGAAGGAAGGAGAAAGGAAGGAAGGGACTGGGAGCTGGGAAGGCATCCACAGGCCCAGTGCACAGGTGGTTTGCAGACCACATGCCAAGGTACATTGCGTCACGTCATCCTGAGCAGTGGTAAGGTTATCTCTGCTGTGCAGATGAGGAAATGACACTCATTGAGCTTCAGGGACTTGTCTTAGATAACACTCCTGGAGGTTGTGGAAGTTGGGAGTGAGGGAACGGGTGTTTGAGAGGTCCTTTAGCCCTAGGAGAGCAATCATCCCTTTCTCGCGCCTTCCTGAGGTCTCCAGGCAGCCCCTTCATTTCTGATTTCTCCCCTACAACTGTGGTTATTCATGCAGCAGGCCTTCCTGAGTGTTTCCTAGGGGAAGACTTCTCCAGGCGTAAGACAAAAGATATATTTGCCACCCCCACCTCCACATAGTCTGTGCCCCAAAGCAGTTGACATAATGATACCAGCTCAAATTTTGGGGGGCTACCCACTTCAGCTCCCTGTGCTAGGTATAGTGCAGACATTATCTCTAATCCTGGCAACAACCTCTGAAGTTAGGTCTTTTTTATTGGTGTGGTTTTTTTTTTTTTTTTTTTTTTTTGTGTGTGTGTGTGTGTGTGTTTTAACAAAGTACTTTAAAACATATTTTTATTGATTTCAGAGAGGAAAAAGTGAGAGATAGAAACATCAGGGGTGAGAGAGAATTATTATTGATTGGCTGCCTCTTGCACACCCTCCACTGGGGATCAAGCCTGCAACTGGGGCATGTGCCCTGAGTCAGAATCGAACCATGACCTCCTGCTTCACAGATCAACACTCAACCACTGAGCCCACCAGCTGGGCTTATTATTCGTGTTTTATGGATGGGGAAATTGAGGCCCAGGAAGGTGAGCCAGCGAGGCTGGCTGATTGCCTGACTCAGATGGTGCCACTTCCCTACCTCATGCGGGGGCTTATCAGCAGCTGCCAGCTTTCTTACACCCCCAAGGACGGTTCTCAGGGAAGAGGGTGTTAGTGTCAAAAGAGTTCCAAAGGAGCTGAATGTTTCCTATGGGAATAATTCTCAGGGCACTAGGAAAAAATACCCTGAGCATAATAAACATAAGGAAGAAACAGGAAGTCTGGTTTGTTATATGGCAGTAAAATGTGAATAGGAAGAACTCTCAACAAAGCCTGAAGGTTTGTTGGATTTGCAAGTGGAAGGCCACGCTTGAGAGGGTAGCGCAGGCACCCTGGGTTCAGGAGACAATCGGTAAATGGTAGACTGCAGCTGCAGTAAGGAGTGCTGGGCGGAGAGTCTGAACACCCCGCTATTCTCCACTTCTGCCTTTAAAAAAAAAAAATAAATCTTTATTGTTCAGATTATTACAGTTTTTCCTCTTTTTCCCCCCAATAGCTCCCCTCCATCTGGTTCCCACCCCAAACTCTGCCCTTACCCCTCCACTGTCCTCATCCATAAATGTACGATTTTTGTCCAGTCTCTTCCCACACCCCCCACATCCCCCCCCTGAGAATGGTCAGTCCACTTCCTTTCTATGCTCCTGATTCTATTATATTCACAAGTTTATTCTGTTCTTCAGATTTTTTATTCACTTGATTTTTAGATTCACTTATTGATAGGTATTTGTTGTTCATAATTTTTATCTTTATCTTTTTCTTCTTCTTCCTCTTCTTAAAGAATACCTTTCAGCATTTCATATAATACTGGTTTGGTGGTAATGAACTCCTTTAGCTTTTTCTTATCTGTGAAGCTCTTTATCTGACCTTCAATTCTGAATGATAGCTTTGCTGGGTAGAATGATCTTGGTTGTAGGTTCTTGCTGTTCATCACTTTGAATATTTTACTCCCATCTGGCCTGCATAGTTTCTGTGAGAAATCAGCTGACAATCATATCGGTGCTTCCTTGTAGGTAACTGTTTTTCTCTTGCTGCTTTTAATATTCTCTCTTTGTCTTTTGCTCTTGGCATTTTAATTATGATGTGTCTTGGTATGGTCCTCTTTGGATTGCTTTTGTTTGGGGTTCTGTGCGCTTCCTGGACTTGTAAGTCTTTTTCTTTCACCAGGTAGTGGTGCCTCTGTACCTCTGCACTTTACTTCCGCAGCTCCTATGAGTCTCCATGTGCTTTTCTTTTTTCCTTTTAGTTGTAGAATTTCCACTTAGCCAGCCTTTCTGTGGTTCTGGATGATGTCCACTTTGTCTTTTAGTTGTAGTTTTGAAATTGTTGTGTGAGGCAGCAGTTTAGGTGTTTACATATGCTGCCATCTTGATTTCTCCTCCAGTTCTGCCTTTGAGACACGTAAAATGCAGCTCCTTGGGCAGAGGGAGCAGAGAGGTAAAGGGTGGAGTAAGCCATGTCAGCTTTACAGGGCTTTGCAAAGGTGATGACATGTTAGGGGGAAGCTCCAGAGTTGACACTTCATAGTTTTGAACTCAGTGCAGCTCTACCTGGTTGTGAGCTGTTCATTGCCTCAAGTGCAGGGGCGCATCAGAGCCAGTGGTGGGAAGATGTTTGGCTTTCGCCTCATCTCAAGGAGAAATCGGCTTTGCCTGAAAAAACCCTTTTTAGCTCTGGACATTTGGAGTTCCTACTTGGCTGGTTGCCTGGCCTGTGCCTTGGAAACTATTGTCCACAGATGCTCAGGGTTGATAATCACAATGCAAAGCACAGAACTTGGCTGCTCTGGGGAGGGTCTTGGGGGCTCAGCAAGCTCTGGATACCTGGGAGGTGGGAGCTGAAGAGGTGTGTTGATGGTGGATCACAGGTATGTGTGTGTGGGGGGGGGAGGTGGGGCATCCACAGGCGAGGCCCTTTCTAGTTGTAGACAACGCACCCCAGATCACAGTGGCTTTGGAGAGACAGTGACTTGACTTTATGAACAGAAGAAATAACGGAATTTTCCCCTGGTGAAGTGCATCTGCAACTTTAGAGTTTTGAGTCTGTAGCAAGATATTTAAAATAAGTTTCTCCTTTCCATCCTTCCTACACCAACTCTCCCTCCTCCACGCCCCCATTTATCAAAAATTTGTTGAGCAATTGTTGCATGGCAAGCTGAGCTTAGTACTGAGGTTTCAAAGACCAAAATCCTTGCCTTCAAGGAGGAGTCTAGGTAAACAGATCCGTTATAAAGCTGTGTGATAAGTGCTAACAGGTATGTACAGGGTTCTCTGGGAGAGGTAGGAGGGAACACTTTATTGCGTGTGGTGGGGGAGGGGTAGTTATTTCTCAGAGGAGGTGACACCTGAGCTGGGGCTGGAAGGCGGGGAGAGAAGTGTGCCAGGCGGACCAGCTTCTTGGAAGAGATTCTAGGCAGAGGGCGGTAATAACTTTCATCTGACAATACGAAAAGTTCATGGACGCCTGCTGTGTGCTGGCGGTGATGCAGGGATGGATGGGACTCGGTCCCCGCCTGCAGGTGCTCGCAGTCAGCGGTGGATAGGAAATGACCGTGCAGGTGACAGTACGATTGGAGTGTGGACCGAGTCCTGTGGAGACATAGGGGCCCTGCTTAACTTAGTTATTGGCATTCGCTATGCAGTCTTCTGCTCAGGAAGGTTTTTTCTTGTCAGGTTTTTGCATTGGTGAGAGGCTCTGTTTAAGAAGCTAACTGGCTGCCTGCTGCCCTTGGGGTTGGCTGTACCCTTCAGTAATTTGGATTATACTCTGACATTTGTATATACTTTGATTTCTTCCTCCTGGGCTTAGGAAGTTGGACTTGGGCAAGGCATTTCACCTCTCTCTGGGCTTTATTTTTCTCACTTCTGAAATAAAAGGGCAGTTGGACCAGGTCATTGTTTCTCAAACAGCAGTCTAGGGACCACCTACTTTACAATAGCATGGTGCCCTGGCGGGGTGGCTCAGTGATTAAGCACCTACCTACAAACCAGGAGGTCATGGTTCCATTTCCAGACAGGGCACATGCCCGGGTTGCAGGCTCAATCCCCAGGAGGGGGGCGTGCAGGAAGCAGCAATCAATGATTCTCTGTCCTCATTGATGTTTCTGTCTCTCTCTTCTTCTCCCTTCCTTTCTCAAATCAGTAAAAATATATATATTAAAAAGAAAAAGAAAAAAAAAAAGAATGGCATGGTGTGTGGAAGTCCTTGTGCGGTAGCTCTGCCCCATTCATACACCAGATGCTTGGGAGTGGAGCCTGGGAATCTGCATTTAACAGCAGTGAGGTGATTCCTAGACACCTGGAGTTTGGGCACACCTGGACTACATTATTTCAACCCAATCCTTTCAGCTCCGAACTCCTTAGCCAGAGATCTGTGCACAGGAACTGGGAAAACAAAGTATTAGTTTTCTGATGTTTTGCCCTTGCAATGGTGCCTGCAGCAGGCTGCTCCTGGTTCGAGGTGTCCCGACTCTGGGCAGCTGTGCTTGTGAGCTGTTCGCAGGCGGTTTGAGATTCCTTAAGGAAGAAAAGCCTTGCTGCCAGGCACCTGAATGTGGCTGTCAGAATCTGTTTAGGAGCTGAATCGTTACAACAAACACCCGTCTCAGCTTTGCAGCTCTGGCTCTGCAGTGTTTGACTGGCTTCCCCGTCCCCAGCGCTTCTCACTGACCTCCTGCATTCTGACGAGGTCATTTGCCTTGTCCCACTGAAGCCACGGTTTCATCTTCTCTTTCACAGATGGCGTCTCCACTCCAGTTCCCCTCAGATCATCTCTGTGAGGCTGCTAAGGGAGGCTCACTCTGGTTTAGTAGCTGCTGCACGTGTTCTCATTTTTTGAAGGTCTGAAAACAGACCTTCAAAATGCTCAAGTTAGTAAATAAGGGCTTTATATAGCTGCATGGAAGTTGCTCCAGTTTCTTGCCCTTTCCCCTCAGATATCTCCTGGAAGCCCCTAAGACGTCACAGAGCCAGTGATGCTGAGAAGCTGTTTCCTAAGAACCTCTTTCAGCTGGTCCATTCAGGTCCCGGGCGAGGGCGGGCGAGGGCGGGCGAGGGCGTTCTCGCCTGCTATAAAGATGAAACCTTGCATCTAGTATCTAAGATCTTAAAAATTGAGAACGCTTCTCTGGATTTGGTTCTCTTATAGTTCTGTTAGTCTGTGTTGTGGTTTTCTTTAATGAAATCAATCTGTAAACACAGGATTCTACCCTAGTAAATTCTGATGAACCCTTGGATATTAATCAGGTGGGAGAAAGAAGGCAGGGCTGGGCGTGATCCTTCCCTCTACTTTCCAATTCCCCATCCACAGTGGGTCCCCAACATGTGGCTGTTGGGAGCATGGATTAATAAAAGAAAAGATAGGCTGATAATTAAACTGGTCAAGGCCCGGCATTCAAAAATCTGATCAGTGTGAATTTGAATTGGCCGTTGGTACTTCCTGTCTGCCGGAATACATGTGAATTAAAATGTATCTTCGTAAATGCTGTTAGAGAGGATGGAGTCACCTTGGAGTGCATAGTTGCTTTGTGACATTTCTGTCACTTGGCTGTCACTTGGCTGTTTGGCTTTTGCTGGTGTCTCTCAAAGGACAGGGAGCTCACTGTTTACTGAGGCACTTCATGTTAATAATTAATTTATTTTTTAAAATAAATTTTTATTGTTCATATTATTACAAATGTTCCTCCCCCTATGGATGAGCCTGGGTCTCCGGGGTCTGGCCTAGAACTGGGGTTCAGAGCAGTTGGAACTGGGGCCCAGCTCAGCTGGACCTTTTATCTCCTTCCTCCTAGGGGACGCCAATCAGGAACTCAGCCGCCCCTCCTCTCTGGCTCCGTCCTCTCCACGTGTGCCGTGTGTCTCCATACCTTAGGCTTTTATAGCTCCTCTGCTCTTCCTTCTGGTTTTCTCCTTGCTTCTCATTGTAGAATTTCCAGTTAGTCGACTTTCCTGTAATTCTGGGTAATGTCCATTTTATATTTTAGTTGTATTTTATTGAAATTGTGTGCGGCTGCGGCTAGGTGTTTACCTATGCAGCCTTCTTGGATTCTCTCATGTTAATTTTTAATGTTTCTAATTATTACAGTTCTTTAATATGAGGTACAATCATCCTGTCTTATAATTTTCTTCTTTAGGACCCATGTCTCACTATATTTACACCCAGATTCATTTGTTCATTCAAGCATATATGTTGAGCTCCAAGTATGTTGTAGGTTCAGGAGGAATAAGAGAAAACAAGATAGAAAAGGTTCCTGCCTCTTGGAACTTAGAGCCTGGGGTTGGTGCACTGAAAAGAACATTAAACTATGTGTCAGAAAACCTGAGTGCAAGCTAAAGAAAATGACTGAAATAGAAAGAAAGGAAAAAGAAATGAAGGTTTTTTGTTTGTTTGTTTTTTCCCCCACTTGCACGCTGTATGAACTTAGCCTAGACACTTGATTATCTTTTTTCACTTAATTTTCTAGAGGACATTATCTCAATTGGACCTTTCAAAGCCGTGGAAGTTCCTTGGAGTGATGTAACTTATAAAATGTTAGTTGCTGTATATTTCTAAGAGTAGTACTAGCTCTTGCTTCCAGAGCAGAGTTCTCAATGTGTGGTCCCCAGGTCCGCAGCATCACCTGGGAACTTGCTAGAAATGTGAATTCCCCAGCACCACCCAGAGGTGCTGACTCAGGAACTCATGGGTGGGGCCTGGACCAAGGGCTCCAGGTGACTGATGCCTTCCCTGCTCGGAGAGCTATGCTGTGCGTAGACTACAGCAAGAGTTCTCAGTCATGGCTACACATTGGGGTCACTGGAGAGGGGGGCTTTTACACCTGTGCCTGCTGTGCCTGACAAGGCCGATGAGATTCTGAGGTGGGGCCTGTGCAGAAGCCTCCCAGGCCATTCTGTGCAGCCAGGGCTGGAGGGACTCCGGGTTGTGATAGTGAGGAGCTCAGTTTGGGTTGAGTCCTGGCTCTGCCCCTTATCAGCTCAGTGGAATTTGGCAGGAGGACTCTGGCCTCAGTGTCCTTATCTGCATAAGGAAGATAAAAATGCCCATCCCTCAGGGTTGTCATAACAATCAAGTGGGATATGTGTGCAAATCTCTGAGGATGTGTCCGGCTTGTGGTAAAGGAAGTAGGACTGAACTTATGGTGTAGCTGTAGGTATTTGAAGCTGATGGTGCTCATCTCTTCTCTCAGCCCTCTTTCTCTGACCCCTCCCCCCCTCCCCAGCTCCTTTACCTTTTTAAATAATTTCCAGTCCCCTCTTTTGGGAAACTCCATGACTTCCTTTAAAAACCAAGGTCCTGCCCAGCTGGTGTGGCTCAGTGGTTGAGCATCTGCCTATGAATTGGGAGGTCAGGGCACATGCCTGGGTTGCAGGCTTGATCTGTAGTGAGAAGTATGTGGGAGACAGCAAATCAATGATTTTCTCTCATCATTGATGTTTCTATTTCTCCCTCTTCCTTCTTCTCTGAAATCAATAAAAATATATTAAAACAAACAAACAAAAAGCAAAGATCTTATTTGACAGTATCCATCAAAATTACAAATGCATTTGCTTTCTATCCTTGTAATTCCAGTTCTTGGACTTTGTCTACAGATAGATACACCTCCAAGGGTGAGAAATGATGTATGTTTATTCCTTACGACATTGCTTGTAGGAGCAAAAGACTGGAGCAACCTCAGTGCTCATCATCAAGTATCCCCATGCAATTGACCCTTGTGCGGCCGCAGGAAAGAACGAGGCTGCTCTTCTAGTAGTACTGTGGCGGGCCTCTAAAATCTGTTTTTCATGTGAAAAAAGTAGAGTGTGATCTACCATTTGTGCAAGAAAAGGAGAGGACAACATGTGTTTATTTGCCTGTATATGCATACAGAGCCCGTGGAAGGACACCAAAGAAATGGGTCATACTGTTAGCCTTTGGGGAGGAGACTGGAATAGGAACTTTTCACTGTAAACCACTGGGTGCTTTTTAAATAACCCATTTAAGAAATTTCCTTAAAAAAGCTGTGGTGTCCTGAGCTGAATCCTCCACTTGTGGCCGGCCCGCCGTGAGGTGCAGTGGGAGTATTACCATTTTTCTGGGATTTGGACACCGTCCTACTTTTGATGCCACTGAAGATTGCATTACTCTTGGCCTGTGGGCTCCAATGAACCTTGTGGTCAGTGACAGTACCCAGCTCTGTTTCCCGTGAATGGCGGCCAGGGCAGGTCTGATGGACTCGAGGAAGTTTAGAACTGCCCCCAGCCTGGGCTTGCACAACCAGCTTTGTGTTTGGCCAGAATTAGGTTGCCGGGAGCATTTGCATCTTGATTCTGTCATCTATAGCATTAGCTCCTCTTCCCAGTCTGGTGCCGTCTGGGGGTTTGGTGAGCCTGACTCCTGTGTCTCTCTTCAGTCAAGTCATTGTTAAGACAATGGACAGGTCCTGGTGTAGAACTGAACCTTTCTCTACCTTGTCAGCAAGCCATTAAAGACATCAATATGCGCAGATGTTTAATGTGTGCCTGCTGTGTGCCAGGCACGTGCTAGTGCTGAGGGTACACAGAGGAATGAGACAACCTTCCTGCCTGAAGAAGGATAGTCATCTGGCATAGAGGTGGGAGAACTTTTTCTCTAAAGGGCCATATACATATAAATGAATGGCGTGGTTCTTCCAGTGAAATGTAACAAAAACAGTTGGGGGGCTAGATGCGGCCTGTGGACCATCGTGTGCTGACCCCAGGTCTAGAAGGAAGACAGCCTAGGAGCTCAGTCAGGTTTAATATGTGCTGTGAGAGGGATATGTACAAAGTACAGTTGTGGCCCAAAGGAGGCAGAGATGTACATTCTGTCTGGGTAGTCGTTCAATGGGCTAGATAGGCTGCCTCGGTGTCACTAATTTACCTGTCAGGGAATCACTGGACATGTTTCTAGTTGCTTTGCTGAAATCCAGATGCATTTTCTCTCTCACATGCCACCTGGTCTGCCAACTTGGTAATCACAGCAGGAAACACCTGGTTGCTTTTTGCCATGACTTGGTCATCGTGTACCCACATTGCCTTTTCCCAGTGTTCCCATTCTTTTCTAAATGTCCCCCAAACCATTTGTTTTATAATTTTGCCAGGACTCTCTTACTTTGTTGTTACCAGGGCTTCTTTATTTGGAGATGTCAGAGTGGCCCCCCTTTCCTACTTTAAAACTGGGACATGTCTCATGCTGTCAGACCCCTTCCTTCCTCCTTTATGTGATTTTTAAGCTGGTCAATCACAGTTCTAAGAAACTTTCATAGTCAGTTAAATATGCATGAAAGAATTATATGTTGTCTAAAGAAAATTTGGAACCACATCAAAAGTTGAAGGAATGCTAAAACAAACCAGTCATGGTGCGCCACTCCAACTTGGCCCCTGTTAACATTTTGGTGTCGTTTTTGCCAACTATGTGAAAAATGATCTGAGTTTACAGTCAGACTGCTTTGGAAGGACTGAGGTCTATAAGGGGAGCCTGATGTTTAGGCCCGTTAGTAAAGTGTCAAAGGAGCATGATTCAGAGGATAGTGATGCAGACAGGATGGAAGAGGTCAGCTTCACCTGGGCAAGGGGATGGCTGGGAAAGGCTGCATAGAACAGGTGATCCTGGATAAAGCAGAAATAGTTGTTGGAGGAACAGGAAACAGAGATGTGTATAAGCTACAGTCACAACCTTGCTAAATGTATGTGAAAAAATCTGCAAGGAATGTCCCCAAATAATACCGTGGTAGAAGTATTGGTGAATGTGGTTTTATCTTCTCTGGTTTTCCAAATGGAACTATATTGCCTCTTGTTAGTATTTTTCTTAGCATCACACACATGTGTCCCGGTTGGTAGGCAGTGACTCAGGGTTGCAGAGCTTGGCTGCAGGTTTGCTGCAGAGCCAGGAGCTCGGAGCCAGACCGGCAGTGCCCATGCACTCCTGGCATTGCCATCAGTGGTATCTGAGGACAAAGTAGAGAAGCTAATAATCCTCTGATAGCCCTGATCCCTGGGAGTCATCTGGTGTTATCTGTGAAATCTGAAAGTTTTAGACAAATCTTGGATGTAACTTGAATAAAACAGTACAGATTGCTTCTTTGCAAGCCAGCCTGATCAAGCCAGCCAGACCTTGCTTCTCTGGCCTGCAGTCTTACACAGTGAGAGCTGCATTCAAAATGTTCAAGTGCAGAACTTGAGATAATGCATTGGGAGGACAGTGACATTATTGGGTTCATGCAGAAAATACTTACATACAGATTTCTCCCTTCCCTCTTCCCTCTTCCCTCGCTTAAATCATGAAAAAAACACGGATTTACTGCCACCATTCCCCCTGATATTTCTGGTACACAGATTTCTCACCCCAGCATTCATTATTAGGATGGGAAGGGTCTTGCCCCATGTGCTCCAGGCGTGAGTCCTGCCTGACTCTCCACCACCAGGAAGAGAAGAGTTCATATTTTGTCTTTGCCTCTTACTTGCTGTGTAACTGCAGGCAAGGTCTTTGAGCTCAGCTTTCCCCCTCTGTTAAATTGGGATGATAACATTGACCTCACAATTGTAAGGATTGAACCAGGTGATGTACGGAGCCCTGACCTAATGCCTCACCCATGAGCAGGTGCTCAGTACATCATGGTGGCTATCCCGCATTATTACTACTGGACTGATAGTGCCATCGGCTCATGTGTGTCCCACATGTGGTTGTGCAGAGAGAACTCTGGTCTTGCGTTCATTATTGGTACTTTGCACCCATGATTCTTTTTTTAAAAAAAAATTAATTTCCAAGAGGAAGAGAGAGATAGAAACATCAATGATGAGAGAGAATCATTGATCACCTACCTGCCTCCTGCAAGCCCCTAATGGAGGATTGAGCCTGCAACCTGGGCATATGCCCTGACCAGGAATTGAACTGTGACCTCTGGGTTCATAGGTCGACACTCAACTGCTGAGCCATGCTGGTCAGGGCGCACCCATGATTCTGAGGATTGATGTGAAGTTGGTGGGGTGTGGGTCATTGGGGAAATTTCAATTCTGAGATTGTTTTTCACAGAAGACTTTCTATAAGATCCCCAGAGGGCAGACTTCATGAAATGTCAGGTTCTGTGTACAGTTGCATTGTGTTGATGAAGGCTATGTTAGGAAACGTGCATATGTTAAAAGTAAGCGCTCAAGAAATGTGTTCACTAGAAAACAAAAGGGGACTACTTAGCAACAGGGAAGAAGAAAAGAGAGAGAAGGAGGCCCCACTGGGTTGGGTTTGAGACTGTGTAAAAGCTTTCTCAGCCTTCCTGTCTCTAACCTCCCTGGGACCTGGCTCTGAGCGTTATGAGGGCCTGGGCAATTTGTCTTCTTGGAGATAGTAATGTGATTTCATCCCATTTTCAGGACAGCCCAGCTTTCACTTTCCTATTACTCTAAGGTCCTACTAAAGTCCAGATCACTGGTGATCAGAAACAAGATAAAATTAGGGGAGGAGGTTCTGTCCTCCATCAGAAGGACCTGAAGGGTAGGAAGATTGACTCAGCAGCCACCAGAGAAAAGATGATGAAAGAATTTATCAGTCTACATTTGTCTGCCTCTTAAGATGAAAAAGTCATCTCTAAATTAGGGCTGACATATTCCTCTGTTATGTGGAGCACGAAGCTCTCTCTGTATGCTATTCACCTCTGCCTGCTGTTAACTACCACCTGAATCTGAAGGCATGGCGTTACCTTCAGTCCCCTTTCTCTGTTCCTAACCTGTCACAGCTATTTGGGAGCTGGGAAGACAAGGGGTCAGGCCAAGGGGGACCTGAGCTCTGAGGTCTGGCACATAGTAGGTGCTTAATAAACACTCTTTATCACATCATCCAGTGCAGGACCCATCTGTAGTAATTACATCTGGAAAGAACTGGAACTATCTTTTGTGTTTGTGTCTTTTTAATATCAGAACAGTAGGGTAGGTGGTATTCAGAGTACTCAAATTAATAGACACCACTTTAAGTATCTTTTTGTAGAAATGTTCATTTTAAACACATCTTACAGGGTGAAAATCTATTGATCTTCATGAGCTGCCTATTACTCTTTTCCCTAATTTGTAGAACCGAAGCTTTACATCTATTAGATTAGATCTGTCATCAGTCTTACTATGCTCTTAAGCCTTCCAGTATTTATTGCAAAATCTTGAGAGATTTTCATGCCCTTTCATACAAGCACAATGCATCTGTTATTTTTTTTTAACCTAAAAGTTTGTATTTGATAAATGTATATTTCATAATTTAATTTGAAAGGATTTGTTTGCCTAAGTATATTTTAGAAGCTGGAAATGTCTTCATACCTTGTAGCTGGTATCTGACGTGGTGGTGGGTCCACTCGACTTTGCTTTTCTTATGTTGCAGATTGGGTGCTGATGTAGTACAATTGGTTTGCTGGGGTTGTTATGTCTTTGATGCTTGATGTTTAGGGTGGAATCATGAACAGCCTTGGTAAGTAGTAGGTCTGGGGGAGCAAGATCAAGGCTATTGAGGCTGGGTCAGGTGGGGCAACTTGACATTGAGCTTCCTCTTTAACACCGTTCGCTTCTCTGTATTTTTTTTCTTCTTTTCTTTTTGCTCTGTTTCCCTTGTTTCTTTCCACTTTCCTACCCCTATTTGTTGCTAGACTTAGTGCGTCCGGGCTGGTGGTAAAGAAGGGGGTGTTTCCTTCTCCACTCCCTCTTCTCCTCATAGTTTAGGCTTTATTTTACTGAACATTTTCCAAGATATCTTTGGCTACTTCGCCTATGCCTTGCCATGCATATAAAGTCAGCATGGGTTTTACCAAGAGGGTGATAGCTCAGGGGTCAGCAGCCTTCCCCAAAGTGGAGGTCAGCTCTTTGTGACTCCTATTTTGGTGCCGGGGTGACTGTGTTTACTATTGGCGGACTGGCAGGAGGTGGTCACATTCATGGGGGTGGTGGCAGCGCAGCCCAAGTGCTGCTGAGGCCTGGCCAGCCAGGCTCCTGGCTACTGCTGTGCCGCTGCTGACTCCGCGGTTTGGCCAGTGAGTTTTGGCTTCTGAATTGTCCTTGTATTGGCCGTTTAGTCTGTGCTGTTCCACAGCCTTTCATCATAGGAGTGATAGATACAAAGTGAACATTTTTGACCTTGTAAGGCTTTGCAGAAGAGGCTGTAAATTCCAGATCTCTCTGTACAGCAGTGCAGAGGCTGACTCTAGGGAGAGACTGTTTCTGGACAGTGGCCCTGACCTCTGAAGGTCGTTCCTGCAGTTGGTCTTGGGTATATGTTCTTTTAAAATTTAATTTCTATTATTTTTATATATTTTTAGTGATTTCAGAAAGAGAGAGGGCTAGAAACATCAATGATGAGACAGAATCATTAATTGGCTGCTTTCTGCATAACTCCTCCTAGGGAACGAGCCCACAGTGCAGGCATGTGCCCTGACCAGGAATCAAACTGTGACCTCCTGGTTTATAGGTCTATGCTCAACCACTGAGCCACATTGGCCAGGCAGATATGTTTTAATGGTAGGTTTGACTGGCAGGCAATGTCATATGCTGAGCAGCACTGGGTCTTCTCAACGGTCATCTGGTCCGCCCTTCTACATGACTGGGGGAGAAGTCTTCCTGGACCCAGGGAAGTAAACATGACTTACCCTGGGTCACATAGTAGTGGACTAGAATCCTCTCACCACTGCATTGGCTCATCGAAGCCTGTGCATCTTCAGCCTGAAGAAAATTTTACCCTTTGGAAAGAGGTAGTTTAATATGGCCAAGAGTACACACACTGTGCAACCTAAGTTGGATTCCAGTTCTGGCTCTGCTTACAAATGTGATCATCAGTATGTTCCTGATTTCCCGAGCCTCTGTCTTCTCATCTGTAGGATGGGAAATGTTCCCACCTCCTTGGGTTTTGAGGATTGTCCCAAATGGTTCCCCGATACATACAGACGATTGTAAAATGCAGGGCGAGCAGCATTTCCCACACCTTGCTTCAGAGTTCAAGCTTGGGTGGTGCTGGAGTTTTCCCTCCTCTTTGACTGATAGTGAGGCAGGGAGAACTGTCTGGACTCCTGCACCCTCATCCCTTCATCCTGCACTTGCCCTATGAGCAGACTGAGGCCTGGGGGATGGGCACCCATTGGGAGAGGATGCCTGTAGGTTTAATAATCAGCCTTTATTGGCTGAGAGATAAAGCTGAGGCAGATTGATTTTTCTGGGGCAGAAAGAGTTGCACGCTTGTCTAGGCTATCCTGAGTCATAGACCTCCAACTTATGCGTTATCTACACATACACACAGCCAGCTGCACACAACCTCTTCTTCCCATTACTCATCCCTGCCCAGCTGCCCTGGTATGACTCATTCTCCAAATATTTGCATGCCTACTGTGTTCCAGACACAGGGCAAAGTACCAGGGAAAGATATTAGTGAGCAGAAAGAGACCTGGGTCTTGACTCCATGGAGCTAATGGGGTTGTGAACATAGACTTTAAAGATATAAGATTAATTATATAATTATTGTAAGGCTATGAATAGGGTATACTTGGGGCCATTGGAGCATATCCTAAAGAGGTCTGACCCAGTCTTGGAGGACAAAGAAGATTCCTCCTCACCCCACCCAAATTGAGCTGAGAGCTGAAGGAAGGCCAACGGGCAGGGGAATGGGTGACCTGATCTTTTGTGCTGCTCCATAAGTCTGCCATCCTCCTCTTTTTCATTGGTCTTTTAGGAGGTAGTTGATCCTTCTACAGTTAATCCTTTTATAATTTCAAATGTTTGCATTTAAAATTTTTTAAATGTTTTTTTTGTTTGTTTGTTTTGTGTTTGTTTTGTTTTTTTCAAAGAGGAAGGGAGAGGGAGAGAGGGATAGAAACATCAATGATGAGAGAGAATCATTTATCAGCTGCTTCCTGAATACCCCCTAGTGGGGACTGAATTGAGCCTGAAACCTGGGCATGTACCCTGACTGAGCATGGAACTATGACCCACCCTAGTCCATGGGTTGATGCTCAACCATTGAGCAACACTGCCAGGTTGTTTGCTTTTTCTAATTGCGTTGTTTTCAGGGCAAAAATATAGTAGGACGACTATTTTAGGAGTTAAACAACATAAATTGCAACCATTTGTTGAATGTCTGCTGTGTTTCAGGCACTATCCGTATATGCGTACATTGTCATTTAATCTCTCAACAACCCTGCAAGGTATTTTACTTTACAGATGAAAACATTGAGGGTCAGAAAGGAGTGACTTGGGCTTTCTCTCGTGTTGGTTAATGATGGGAAAGCTGGGATTTGAACTTTTTGTCTCACAGCCAAACCTACCCGTGCCCTTCTGCCTCTCCCTCTTGCCGAGTGACTGGAGGTGGCTTGATCTGGGGATCCAGCCACCAGCTCCATGTTGTGGCCATGGGAAAATGCAGCCTGAGTTCCACCGCTCGCACTTACAAATGCACCTTTGGCCCGTGGCCTTCTTATCTGTTGAGGATTGTTGTCTGTGTCAGGTCAGCATGAAGTCTAAGTGGATCTGTCTTGCAGTGGTTTTAAAATTGCTTTTTCAGTTCAAATCCAGAATTATTGGAGGATGCTCTTAGAAATAATCATTTGAGGTGAGTAACAATGGGCCAGATAAAAATGTCAGTTTCTGCTGCCAACAGTATTCCCTTGGGCTCTGGGGAAAGAAATTGGTGTGGGCTGATAACTCATTTACTCAGTCTCAGTGACTTCCCTGTGGCTTGTCAATGAGTGGGTTCTGGATGGGGGTAATGTGTCAGTCACTTCATCCCTGTAAGCTTCAATCTCCTTACCTACAAAATGGGATAATAATGCTGCTTTATCTACCTCACCATTGCTGAGATTCCAGTGAGTTATTGGACCTTAGGATTAGAAGAGGGTATCCCTAAGATAATACATTCAGTCTTTTATAAGCCTATGTAAATAGATACCTTTTTTGGTTGATTTATCATTATGGTTCATATTATTAATAGTGTTAGCTGCATCAGACGCTAGCTGCATCAGAATGACCTGGAGAGCTTGTTAAGCCACAGATTGCTGGGCCCCTCCTCAGTAGCTGTAGAGTGGGGCCAGAGAATTTGCATTTCTAATAACTACCTGATACCAATGCTGTTGGGCTGGTGACACACTTTGAGACCTCACTGGCACACACCACTTAGATCTGGAGCCACTTAGCCCTACCACTGCCTCAGGCCTACAGAGTGACAGGCAAACCTCCTGACCCTTGTGGGAGTGTAGATGCCAGTTCAGGGCCATGCTGTAGCCAGACAGAGCTAATGGGCATTGGCCACTCTGGGTCAGTGGCTGTGATGTCCGGTGTTGGGTGTTGCAGCGTCACCGTTTCTTTAGATCCATCAGGACTTGGGATGGTCTCTGCTGGTCTCCAGTTCTCAGGGTTGTGGTGTGTGGGAAGAAGAGACCACTTGCAGGGTGCTTTAGGCCAAACTTGGACAGTCCCATCCACATTGTTGAACTCCTCCATTCTTCAGACTGGCCCAGATCCACCGAAACGCAAGCCCTCTATCATTCCGGAAAGAAATTACCTTCTTTCTTTTGATCTTCCCTGAGCGGCTGAGTGGCTCATCATCATATTTTCTTTCTCACCCTAAGAGATTTCCCACTAATTGCTCCAGCCATGCCCCCTCTCCCCCATATGTGTGGTTCCCACTTAATTTTCTTTCTTAATTGAGACACCCAGCCTTTTCTTTAATTACCTCATTTTGGAAGAGGACAGGCTGGGACAAGCTAGCAGCAATTTTTATACTTTTGGGGTCATGTTGAGAGGCTTGTTAAAAACGCAGATTCCCTGGCCACACCCTCAGAGATTTTGACTTCTCGGGTCTGGGAAGAGTCCAGGGATCTTGATGCAGGTTTCTGAGAACCACACTTAGGGAGAAAATTGAAGAGAACTTGATTTGCTTTTCAGTCTGCCAACATGTGGTGGGTACCACATTTACTCCAGAAGCTCCTCTTGGACGTCTGTCCTTAGCGTTTACCACCTTCGAGTCTGTAATCCATGCCAGAGGCACAAAGCTGTGGGCTGGAAGAGGAGGGGTTTGTTAATGGCTGCTTTCTTGGTCCAACAGATGGCATGGCCATTGATTTCTCTGAGAAGAAAGCATCAGGCTTTCCATTATGATCTCTAAGGAGGTCTTTTACCTGGAGTGTCTTTATCGTATTCTACCTACACAAACTTCCTTCTACCTCAAGGTCCACTGCAGTCTGGGTGACCTTTGTAGCCCTCACTAGATTCAGTCTCACAACTTCTTGTAACTGATGGTGGTTTTAAAAAAAAATTGTTCCCCTTTTGCTTTATATGGCTGTCTGATTAACTTTCATTGGGCTGATTTTTTTTAAAAATCGTCAACTGAGAATATGTTTAGAGGGAGCAAGAGAGAAAGAGGGAGAGAGGGAGGGAGGGAAGAAGAGAGGGAGATACATATACAGTGATTGGTTGCTTCCTGTAAATGCTCTGACCGGGGATTGAACCTGCAACCTTTTGGTATATGGGACGATGCTCCAACCAACTGAGCCACCTGGCCAGGGCTCACCGGGGGCTGGTTTTTATCGCTGAAATTATTTTGCAAGCATCACAGAAGTTGTGATGTCTACATGTGTGCTGCACATGCAGGCAGGTAATCACTAGTAGGATAGTTAGATTCACCATGATGCTTTTGGACTGGCTACAGCTCGATCCCTGCACAGATCTCAAAGCCATGGCAATGAGGGTCTAAATTGGCTTGTTCTTCACGATGTCATTTTTAGTACAGACCCTAGAGGATGACCCATCATCAAACAGTACTTCTAAGGAGGGAGCCCCAGGCATGTCTGAGCCCTATCTGAAGCCCAAGTTTTAAACAAAAATAGACCAGCCTCAGGAAGGGAGCTGGTCAAACAGCTATTCCGCAGCATCAGTGCTTGGCAGAGACTGCTGGCTATGACAGAGTTAGCTGGGCATCAGCCATGGCAGCGGATTACTCATAAGCCTCGTTGAGTATGTGTATGAGGTTGTGTGTGAGAGAGAAAAGGCTCTTACTTCAAACAGCATTCTTCCTGTGTCTCCCAAAGATATATTTGTCCCTTTAAATGTTTCCTTTTTTCTACATAATAGTATTTTGAGATTGTGGGGAAAAAGAAATAGGGAAACAACTCAAGAATCCAGTTTTTCTAAAGGGCCTGGGCAGACTCTCAGCATTTTGTAAAAGGCCCTTTCTGTGGTGACACGCCAGTTCCCTCCGGTAAGGCGACCGGTTGTTTTGCCCATTCTTTGCTCTCATCCTAGTCCTTTTACATTTTTGTGACTTGCTGCAATTGGAGAGCTACATTTAAAGCAAGAACGTAGAACCAGTCAGTATAGCCACAGACCCAGAGACGGTGAGAGCTGCGAGAGTCCTTCCTAGCTGGGCCACAGAGATCATGCAGCCCAAGTCCTGTGTGTGAATTGCGTATTCCTCTCCCTGCCCTGCCATTGCAGAGAGCTGGTTCCCTTCTGCTCCTCCACTTGGCCAAACTGAGGTGTGGTCAGTGGAAAAAAGGGCTTCCAGAACTGAGGTTGCTGGAGCCATTTAAGTTCAAGGAGGCTGATGAGGAAAGAGGTGTTGTTCTGATTGCATTTTAAAATGGGTTGGGAATAACACTGGCTGTGAAAACATTATCAAAAATCTGCAAAATCAACACTCATTCTTCCTGGTAAACATGAAAGCTCAGCAGCTGCACCTCCCTCACACGTGTTTGGCCAACTGCTGTTCAGGACATTGTGCCTCCCTCGGTGGCGTATGGGAGCCGATTGAAGCCAGCATTGGCATTCCAGCTCTTTGCTGGGTGGAACTGGGCATATCAATGATCTTAAAAGCTGCCCCGGTTCAGGTCTTTGTTGAACTGGGTACCCATCCGTCTGGGGTACGCAGACCCTTTGATGGCTCTTAGGTCCCTGGTCAGGCTTTCCAGATCAAGACCCAGTGGAGGCAGAAGAGCTGATCTTATTTATCAAAGGTGATTTGTAGGGATTTCTTTTCCGTTGGGATCCTCACCCTCTTAATCATCTCATAACCTCTGTTATACAAGAGAATTTTGTTTATTTCAGAGAATCGGCCCACACACAGGTTTGAAGCAAGTCCAAAAAGAACATTTGCCACTGTATAAAAACTTGACTCATCTTCTGCTCTTTGATGAGAACTGGTTCTTCTGTTTGCCCCCTCCCCCCCCCAGTTGCCGACATCATTTGTAGAAAATGCACTATTTAGGAATGTCATGGTTTATTTCTTAAAACTGGAACTATTGCCTGATTTTCTTGAGATCCTTGGGAAAAGCAGAACTGCCTCATTTGTGCTTCCATTTCTCTTTCTTTTTTTTCTTGCTTTCTTAATTTCATGTGTCCTCACAGGGAGATGACTTAGGAACAGTTAACGAGAAGAATGCAGGAGTTGTTAAGAACCAGTATAAGTTCCTGAAGTACGAGCCTGTCATTGGGTTATATTCCTTTTTTGACATGGACTCAGGGATGTGCGGTAGATACAGTACAATGCTTGCTGACTTCAGGCATCTAACGGGAAGGCTCCATATTGCATTCTTTAACTAAAAAAATAACACTCTGGTTGAAAAATATGGAGAAACAACATTTGAATACTATCAGTTATCTAGAGTATTACTTATTTTTTATATCTTAAGTTGGAAAATATATGCATCCTAGGTATCCTGGCCCATTATCCCATTTTTCTTTTTGCTTTTAATTTTTGTAGTGTTAATCACAGTTACACACGCATAGTTCTTTAGGACCACAGTCTCCTGCTCCATCTTCTCTATCCCAACTCCCCAGTGGCAGTCATTTAAAAATATTAGCTAATTCTCTTGGTATTTACTTCCACATTTTTTAGTAACTTGTCTGTTTTGCTACTTTTGGGCATTATCTGTTGACTCCTCACCATGTAAGGTAAGAATTTAGCTCTCCTCTCCTCCTCCTCCCCATGCACCACCTCTCTTTGTCTTTGAAGGAAGAAAAGTCCTGTCTTGCTTCTCTAAAAGTCATGATATACATTATCCTAGAGGACAAGGGCTCCTTACAATGGGGTAACATGCACATCTTTTGGCCTTTTGTGAAGCCAATAAGATTCTTAAGGTCTGTCCAAAATTCTAAATTCTAGGTTTAAGTTGGGCCACATGTTATTTTCAGCTTTATGGACCAACCAAAACGAGGGTCCATTGGAATCTGGACTGAACCAGGGCATCTCCGGATGTTGTTTTCTGGCACGATCAATTTATTTTGTTACCCTTTGCTTTCATCATAAAAATAGATTGTAGAGAAAATATGGCATCCTAGTTCATTATTGCCATAGTTTGCTGGACTTGGCTATTTTGGGGGTCCAACAAGGCATGGCTTTGAACTCTCAGTTCCAGGGCACTATCAAGGAGACAGCTTCTGTTTATGTTTGGCTGGTCATGTCCAGGGTTCATGGGGCAGTGGCAGAGATGCCTGTGTCCTGAGGCCCCCGGGGGGGGGGGGGGTTGTATGTAGTTCTAAAAGTGCTATCTTTCTTAGAAAAGCTGCTGCAGTTCAGTCTCAAAGTAGGGCGTGTGGTCTCTACTCCGAGTCTCGGAGTTCCCCAGAGCCACCCACAAACACCTCTGAATTCTTTGTCCAAATCTAGAGGCCATTCTTCTGGGCTTCTCTGTTTCCTCCAGGCTCATGAGTGACTCTCACTCCTGACTTTTGCCTCTATTTATGGCCCTTCTGAGTTCCGAAAAAGCCTTCCCTGGAACTCACACCAGTGATCTTACCCTCTTTCTCATCAATGAAGAATGAGGGAAGGCAACAGAGCAATGTCCTCGTGACTTCCACTGTAAGAAACGAAGACTCTGACTCTTCAGGTTGTAAGCCATTCTGCTTGTATATCTCCAGAAGCGGGGGCTCACTCTCTCAAGGAGACACCCTTTCCAATGTTGGGGAGGTACTCTCAGGAAAGTTCTTTCCTACTGAACTGACATCCTTGTCTGGGATGTCTACCCACTAAACAGATCGGGGCTTTGAAGATACAATTTGTTGAAACTAGTCGACAAAAATGATTCTTCCTGTTACTCTGCATAAATAGTATTGAAAATGGCTTTAAGAGGCAACCGTAAAAGATGCTGGTAGAAACTCATGTTTTCTAAGCACCAGCTGTGCTGCCAGAGAGGTTCAGTTTTGTTTTTCTTCTTCATTTTGATTTTGATTTATTTGAGTCTGATAGACCGTATCAGTGACACGAGGAATAATTACAGTACCTTTTGAAATTCTATCCTGGAACCCCACCAGGAACTGACCCAGATTTGTGCCAAGGAACACATCATAGATTTGGTGTTTTTTTTTTTTTTTAAAGAATGTGTTTTTAAAAATGCTCGTTTGAAATGCTAGGCTTTTTGTTACTTAAAGACCATTGTTTTAGTGGGTGGAGTTCTTTTTTGATCTTCTAAGTTTAAACTTCTTAGATCAGGGTGACTATAGTGACCATCCTGGATGGTGAGTTGAAGTGGCAAGACATGCACATGTGTGTGTGAGTGTGTGTGTGTGTGTATGCATGCGTGTGCATACTTCTCTCCTTTTTTGTCAACCAGTTTTAATTTTTTCTTGATTGTTGTTGCTTTTACTAATTCTTCTGATCTGGCATCTTAGGAAAACTGTGATGTGATTCTTGCCGTAAATAAAGAAACTGGCAGCACTAAATGAACATGTTAACATTGGTGGTTGGATTACTGGGTTTCCTTTGAGATTTCGTTTGTTTTCCCAGCTTTCTGCGATGAACATATATTACTTTTGCATCAGAGAAAAATACTTGGACTTTCAAACTCATTCCTGACCTGCCAAGAAGGTAGCAAGGCGAGTTTAGGAGGAATAACAAATTGGAACCTGGGCATGTTGGGCGCCAGAACTGCCCTGGGAACGGTTGTCTCAGGCTTTTTACCATCAAGGGTGCTTCTCTTTTATCTTTATACTTACTTTTCTTCTGAATGTCCTTGCTTTGAAAGATTTCATCTAACTAACCCAACATCGTGCCTATTAAGTAGTAATTCCCCATTGTTGATCAATCAAAGGTAGACTAGCTGCCTATTGGAGGATTACCCAGGTTACTTTGTGGAGTTGATGCTGTTCCAGCTGAGAGGAAAGATGTGTGATGGCTCCAGTCGGCCTTTTAGTTAGGCACTTGTCTGCGTTGCCCTCATTGCTGCCACAGTGGAACTCTCTGAGCTGAAGATTCAAGGTTGGGTTTCTGCAGTTACAGCTCTTCTGTGTTTTGAGTCCAGAACTTGCTATTTCCCCCCACAAATTTCTTGATTTTGTTTTTAATGAGGCAACATCTTAAAACCCCAAACCAGTAATACAGTACAGCTTCATCGACTGTGCTGACCTTTGCCTCATCCCTCAACATCAGCATAATCCTTGTAATGGTAATAGTGGTTGGCATCTGTTGACTGTGCTTTACAGATTTACCACCAGATACTATGTTAAATGTCTACCCGGATCTCAGTTGATCCTCACAACTCCTCTGAGAAGCAAGTTCTCTTAATGAGCCCCCTTTTTACTGATGGAGAAACTGAGGTTGAGATTTTTATTCAAAGTCATGAGGCCAAAGAGCAGCAGTTAAGATTTAAATTGTTTTCCATCTCTTACATCTTTCATAACTTTTCTCTTTCATACCTTTCCTCCTAATCAGCTCTTTCTATACAAGACCTCAGGTCTTTTTCATAATCCAGCACTTCACCTTTCTGTGTGTCTGGAGTGAATTGACTCTTTTTTCTCAGTTCCTCAGCAAGAGGTTCAGGAAAGGTGGCCAGACACCGGGAATGAAGGCCCCATGCCAAGAGCTCCTCCTCCTCTGCCCCCTAACAGGCCAGGGCAGACAGGTTTATTCCCGGGTGTGTGGGGACCGGAGTTGGCATTTGGTCCTCTCTTTTCTAATTTCCCACTTTTAGATTGGGGCTCTAGAGGGTCCAAGGAGACATCTCCCAACCACAGAAACTGCTCAGTGCCTTTAGTTCTTTTTCTTGTGCCTTCTCAGAGTAGGAGGCATAGAAAGCCTCCAGTCCCTTTCTTCTGGGAAGGTGAGAAAGCTAGCAGAGGTACCTCTCTTCTCACAGAATGATCTTAGTTCCATTCCGAGCATGTGGGGTTCTTACTTTTTATTAGGTCATTGACCCCTTTGAGAATCTGATGAACGCTTTGGACTCTTTCCCAGAAAAATCATAGTGGTTATAACCAACATTTATTTTGTAGATATTGTGCTAAGCACTTACATGTATTGTCTCTTTTAATCCTCACCGTAACCCTTTGAGGTGTACGGACTATTGTTATCCCTCTTCTACAGACGAGGAAACTGAGGCATTGAGATGTTAAATGGCTTGCCTGTGGATACACATTTAGAAAATGGTTGAGGATCTTTGCATATGATTGATTCAGTTGAACCTCATGATCTACAGTATCCCATTTCTAGAGTACAAGCCACCCCTACACTGCTTAAAGAGGGAAATTTGTATGTGTCATAGGGTAGCAGGTGGATACCAACCCCCACAACTGGCGATCATCCTGCTTGTCAAGGTGCTGGAGGAAGGAAAGGCTGCTCTTGGCTCCCCTTTGCAAAGTCCTATTGGATCCGTTCTGCAAATCTGCGTGGGGTTTCTGAGTGTCCAAGCTTTGCATGGATCCCACGCAGTTATCTAATTGGCATTTAACGGTAGGTAGAGAGTCAGACAATCTGGGCTTCTCTTAGTTCTACAAGCTGTGTGATTCAGGGAGTCATTCACTCTCTGAGCCTGCCTGCTCATCTGCAAACCTGGGTGGATGACTCTGGGTGCCATTAAGATGGGGGGATGACAGGGGGGTCCGTACCACTGTGTGAGAAAGGCATTGCTCCTAATGTGCTTTGGTGCAGCTCATAAGCAAAGGGCCTGTTCCTAGTGCATTGTGCATATCGTTCTGTTATTAAGATCAGTGGGCCCAGAAACTGACCCGTGACCACTCACCACGCTTGTCAACTACAGCTTTTGAAGGTACAGTGAGTATATTCCTAGAGCAACAATCAGTGATCATAATACATCCAATTTTGGAATAGTTTGTACCCTCCTCCTGACTCTGCCTTTCTGTTCCCTACCTGTTTGTCCATGACCCTCACAGCAGGTGTCCTTATCATAGAGCCACGGGATATGTCAGTACTGGAAAGGAATGGAAATAGGCTCAGAGAGGTGTAGGAGTTGACAAAGATCACACAGCTAATCCATGGCAGAGCCAGAATTTTAGTTGTGCTATGTGGCTGTTCCTTATCACTCCTCTTAATGCCCTTCACAACCAGATGCAACTCTTCATACCTTATCCCTTCTATATATTTGCTGGGTCATTCTCTCCATTCCTTCTCCTTCTTCCTCCTCTCTGCCTCCCACACTGCCTCAGTGTGTGGTGAATGAAGGAACAGAGCCGTGGTGAATGAAGGAACAGAGCCATTTGTATAAGCAGAGCCATCTCAGAAGTTCTTTCTGGTGCTAGGTTCACAGTTCACACGTTCAGATGGCTGTAACTTCTGCAGGTGTCAGGATGAATGCTGTAGACAGAGACCTTCCTAGGAAATGCCCCTCTCCATACACTGCTGTCTCCCCATTACAGTAGTGATGGGTGTACTCAGCCAACATGTTACCAGCATTTGTGGAAGCCAAGATGGTATGACTCATTTTGGCTGTGTGGGGTTCTCTCTCCAGCAGATGATGTAAAGAGCATCTTTTTGGGGGGCTGGGTTGGGTGTTCAGAGTGGTGACATTGAGCCTGGCTGGACCCTAGCTTAGCACTCACTACTCCTTGCCATATGCCACTGTGAATGTCCATAGACCTTCTCTCTGCTGAAGAGAGTCCCTTTGTCTGTTACACACTCAGCTTTCCCAGTTATCTTACCTTCTAAGGAAGTTTTCTGTTTTAACTTAGTTCCTGGACATGTTTTCATATAGAGTCAAGGCAACCAGTAGAGAGGTTGAGTTGGGGGACCAGGAGTTGGAGGATGGTCAGTGTGTGTGTGTGTGTGTGTGTGTGTGTGTGTGTGTGTGTAAGGGGCTCTGTTTACACTGAAAAGGCCCAGCACTTGTGAGAGAAGATGGAATGGTGGCTAAAGGAAGGAGATGGGAAAACCTTGATGAGCTGGGGGTTGGGACAGTGGGGAGTGGGTGATGGAGAGTAGAGGAGAGTTTCTAGAACAGCTGCTGTCTATGTATAGGGTATCATTTGTAGATAAGGAAGAAGGGCTTTAAAGATAGTTTTCTATGCATTAGGGACTTAATTCCCCCCCATTGGTGTTCAATACGGTCACTCACATTTTGAATTATTTCTTATATGTGGGCTGGATGGTTTGCTTGAGTGGCTACCTGGAAATCCAGTGATGTTCACGTTACTGGTGTATTCTGTTGGCAGACAGGCTGAATGTGGGGCAAAAGAACGTGAGAAGCAGACTCTGGAGGTGGGTGATTGGAGGAGATGCACTGCGGGGTGTGTGTGTGTGTGTGTGTGTGTGTGTGTGTGTCTCCAGAGCTGATGTGCCAGATTCAGCGTGTAGGTTCTGTTACTACACTCTGGACAAACCCCGGATCATTTTCCTGCATTAAAAATAAAGAACGATGCCAGAGTTCTCGGATTAGTGCTTATTCACTTTGTTACCCTATTTCCAAAAATAATCTGAGGCAGTTCTACCTGGGGCACAGTTCTACCTGTAGTGAGTCATTCACATTGTGTATTTTTTTCCAAAGAGAGCAGATTTGTCCTAAGGAGAAGGAGAAGGTTGATTTTCTTGACCACATTTTACTGAAATATTATTGGGGAAGGATATTTAATTTTTCCTCCAAGAAATTTTCCTTTGTACCGTTTTCAGATGTAGGTAGCTTAGCACAGAGAGGGATTAGGAGCAGTGACTATTCAGTTTAAATAAGGAAAGTGCTTTCTTTTTTTTCTTTTCTTTTCTTTTTTTTTTTCCTGCCAGTGGGCCTCCTGTTGATTGATCTGTGTGTTCTATCTGTCCAGTCAAACCTTTTCCGCTGGCTGAAGGTGCTGGAACTTGCAGGTCCATGCACAGAAGTCCTGGCCCCTTTCTGGGTTGCGAGGAGAGCAGGAGAAACGCTTCTGCCGAAGAGCTCAAAAGGGTGGCCTGGCCTCCAAGGAGTTCGAGCCAGAGTAGGTGCTTTTGGATACCAGGCAAGGGCAGAAAGAATACCTAGCTGGTCCCTCTCCTGTGCTGCTGGTGGTGATGCTGAACAGCTGTGTTCTTAGTCCGTTTGCCAAGCTATCAGGCATTTTTTAATTGTCCATAGTTTTTGATCCTCTTAAGGACCTTGTGTGAGCAGGGAGTGTCAGCTGCCTTCTGGTGAAGCAGGAAAGCAGCCCTCTGCTGGGGACACCCTGATCAGTTCCTGGCCTCTCCAGAGGCCACACCTGCTTTCTTTCAGGCGGGCCTGTGTGCAGGCTGGGGCAGTCCAGAGGCAGCCCTGACAGTATGGTCACAGTTCCTGAGTGTTTCTCAGAGGGACTCCTAGAATGCTCCACGGTTCTTGTGAGTAGTGTGCATACTGGATCCTTTTACCTTCTGGATGGAAAGCCACTGTGCCATCACCTGTCCCTGTGCCATCTGCAGTCACTATGCGGACTGGGCATTGTGGTTAGTAAATTGGATGCCAGGAGATCCTGGGTTCAGATTTTGTGATCTTAAGGATGCCACAGAAGGAAGAAGGGCAGTACATGTGCAGATGTTGAGTATCAGCTATAGGAAGATGCCATGCCCAGTGCTTCTAGTTACTTTTTTTGTGTCCGCTCACTCTCCGTTATCATGCTCAGATGCAGGGGAGGAAATGGGTGCCAGGTTGGTTGATAACTTGCTCAGGGTCATGCGGGTGGTAGATGGAGACCAGGCTTGACCAAGTTCTCATTTTTTCCTTTATGAGTATAACCCCCATGCTAGAATGTGTCTCCTCTGGCATGGTGTGCCATAGAAACACGATGTCACCCATGTATGGAATTTAAGGTTTTCTAATAGCCACATTAAAAGGTTAAAGGAAACAATGGAAATGATTTGTAAATATGTGTTTCTTTAACCCAGTGTTTCCAAACCATCATTTAAATACATAATCAGTATTAAGAATTATCAGTGAGCTATTTCACATTCGTTTATTTCCACAACAGAATTTTCAAAACCAGTGCATGTTACCGTCATAGTACACCCTCACCACATTTCCAGGGCTCAGTGGCCACGCGTGGCTAGTGGCTGTCCTTCAAGAGAGAACAGCTCCAGGGTCTGACCCAAGAGGTGCGTGCATCCTGAGGCTGCCAAGGATAGCTAAGGGTCGCCACTTTTAAATGAATGGTTTCCAAATGCCATGGGATAAATCAGTCTGTGTGAGTGTCACCTAAGGAGGAGGATATTAAAATTCCTCCATCCGTCTGGAGCCCCAGGTGATTCTTCTGCGCAGCATGATTGGAAACAACTGCACCAAACACATTCACAGGCCAATTTCCCTGGGTTCTCTGCGTCTGCCCACCCCCTTGTCTGGGCACTCGCATTCCAAGCACGTTCTGTGGGGGTGGAGGTGGGGTGTGATGGGAAAGGTGGGGGAATGCGAGCCCTGGGGGCCTTTTTCCTCTCCTGCATATAGAACTGCTGTTTCTATGCAAACAAGAAATGCTGTGTATTTACCTGGATGTGATCCTGCATCAGGGTTGGCACCTGCCCTTTTGGTGGCTTCGAGCAGGGTCCCGTGCTCTCAGGAACAGTGAGACCGAAGAACCAACATTTTCACGGGAAAATGGGACACTGTTTTCTTTTCCAGTGGTTTGGTTTTAAAATGTGTTTGGTGACTTAGAGTAAGAATTTGTTCTTAAGGAGTTGTAGTTCTGAGTTCTAAACCTCAAGGTGAGGCAGGTGGTGCGAGACGGAGGGTGGGAGGTTGCAAATCAAACCGGTAGGACTGCTCTTCACTTTCACAAAGATGTGGCTGTCTCCCCTTTTTCTGGGAAATACAAGACCCTCTTGATCTTTCATTTTCCTACTGTTGATAGAAGTAGGAAATATTTCTCTTCTCAGAGAATAAAGCAAAACAAGCAAATGATAAATGGCAAGTGACTCTTGACCTCGGTGTTTAGGGAGGTGAGTCTGAGAGCCTTGCCCGCCTAAGGGGGAATAGCTACTACCCAGCCCCACCAGATGTGGCCCTTCAGGCCCAGTGTTACCAGGTCTTGGTATTTTAAAGGAGACGCCACAAATCCAAAATATTTAAAAGGTAAAATTTTTGGCTTTAAAAAAAAAGAATTAAACATTCTAATTTACAGCTTTGCAGGCAGAAAGACTAGCAAGTGCAAAGGCCCTTGAGGGGAAGGAGCGCAGGGGCTGCTCAGGGAAAGAGGGAGGTAACCGCCAGCTCTGGGGGGAAGGAAGAAAGAATGAAGTCACTGTGAATCATTTAAAGTAGGCGTGCTTTTTTTTTTTTTTTTTTAAGGAAAGCTAAAAATCATTTTCCTATTTTTAAACTAATTTTATTCTACTTTATGAACTTTTGTATCATTCAGCAAACTTGGAAACATTCGTTCTCACTCCTACTGGATTTGTGGAGTGGGTGGGAGAACTTTAAAAAGCTCCTCCAAACCCACTTTCCGCTGCCAAGGGGTGTGAAGGGAGGACAGCTGGGCAGTGGGACCAGAGGCGAGAGATGCTTGAGCCACGTTGGCATTGAACACCTTGAAGCTTCCACGTCGTTCAAGTCCTGAGGATGTGGCACTGGGCATGGCCTCAATGAAACTGGTTCTGGGAAACAGGGAAGGTAAAAAACAAAAACAAAAACAAAGCAAAAAACAGCCGAAACCGGATTGGCTCAGTGGATAGAGCATCGGTCTGCGGACTGAAAGGTCAAGGGCATGTACGTTGGTTGCGGGCACATCCCCTGTAGGGGGTGTGCAAGAGGCAGCTAATCGATGATTCTCTCTCATCGATGTTTCTAACTCTCTGTCCCTCTTTCTTCCTCTCTGTAAAAAATCAATAAAATATATATATTTTTAAAAAGCAATGTGATTTAAGAAAAAAGCATTGCACAAAATAAATAAAAAGATAATTATTATTTTGCTTTGTTTCCTTCCTGAGTTGGTTAGCCTCAGGATCAGTTGAGGATTTTCTCCAACTCTCCACTAGCTTTCTAAGCAGAGTCCTTCATAAACTTCACTGAATTAGTGGGCTAATTAGTGGCTGCTTAGATTTCAGAAGCTAGTGGCAAGGCTATGGAGTTGGGGAATGGGTTGGTTTGATCATCTTTTGGCTGGAAGATATGAAATTAGAGGTATATTCTTGAAACAACCTGGAGGTTTTGAAGGAAGTATATTGGGATACAGTGATTAGCCAGTCAAACAAAAGACCCCTTAAAACATGAAAAACAACAAAAAGGCAAGCATGAGTAGGTGCTTTGTGCCATGATGGAGTGGTGCATGGTCTGTGAGAATATTTAACTGGAGAGGCCCCCATTGGCCCAGAGCTAATAGAATGGTCTGGATTGATGTTTGGTAGGAACAAAGGTGGCTAAGGTAGTGACTTACTGCCTCTAGTATTATCCTTTACTCTTGGGATGGGGTAGAGATGAAGATATAGATGAGGTAGATAGGTAATGGTTCAAGGTAGTTGGTAGGGCCTGGAGCAATTCTTTTGGATGATTGAGTGAGAGAGAGGTCTTGTTTTAGGCAAGTTTATAATGGTTCTGTAGGGAATAATGGATCTCCTAAAAGTTGAGGACCACCAGAGTGGTCAGTTAGTATCTTGAGCTTTTCCTAGTCTTCGTGCTCAACCATGCTCTTCCACATTTGCATTATGACTCAGCGAAGAACCCTCATGTTGAAGGGGACTCTCGTCTTAGTGAAGGACATTGTACATTGTTGCTGGACCTTGCAATCCGGAAGGCTGACCTTGGTCAGCCATTGGTGTCTCTGGCACTGTGCTATCTGAAGGTCGCCCGATAACATCCGGTGATGTCAGAGAAGAGATCTCTCTAGACTGGCCCATTCAAGGAACCAGCTTACTCTGATCTGTCATCTTCGTGGTCCACAGCTTTTACTTTGCCATTTTTGGCTTAAGATTGCTCAGGTTGTTACTTGACCACAAAGTGGAGATCTGGGAAGAGAAGTGCTCCGCTGGCTTGGCGGGTTTCCAGGCACTGTATTGATCCGCAGTGTCCTGCTCTGTGGGCAGTAAGGACCTGATCTGAGCGCTGTGTGCCTTGGAGCTGTTCCTCGAAGGCCACCTTGATGACCGAGTGCTCCCAGACCCTCTGTTCTGCCAGGATAAGCCTGCACAGGTGTATGAGGGCTCAGTCTTTGCTGAGACTGAACAACTCCAGCGGTTTATGCGGAGGCATTGGCATTGGGTACAGGAGGCCGCCTTCACTTACCTACTTTGCATCCTGGCTGCTGGCATTTGATGTATTTTTATTTACTTGAAATAAAAAGGAGTTAAGTGATGGATGTCATAATGCGATGTAGGGAATGGATAAATGTACTAAGAATGTGTAAATCCCCCAAAGCCTGGACCCTTGAGTACTGCCTCAGGGATGCTGAATTAATGAGCTTAATGAGCTCATTCAGGAGCTCCTGAAGCCTCTGGGTGAAAGATGCCCTTTTCCAAATGGTTCCGGAGTCTGGGCACCAGAATCACCTGAATAATTATTGGGCCTTCAAATCAGAGACTCAGGGAAGAACCCTCACCTTGAAGGGGACTGCTGTATTAGTGAAGGACATTGTGCATTGTTGCTGGGCCTTGCAATCCTGAAGGCTGACCTTGGTCAGCCATTGGTTTCTCTGGCACTGGGCTGTCTGAAGGTCGCCCAGTAGCATCCGGTGATGTTAGGGAAGAGATCTCTCTAGTTGAGACTCTGATTTGATGGGTCTGGGACCCAGGACATTTTTTATTTTATTTTATTTTATTTTATTTTATTTTATTTTATTTTATTTTATTTTATTTTATTTTATTTTTTTGAGAGAGAAGAGCTTGTCAGTTAGAGATCTAGGGAAGCTCTTCTCACTTTTCCAGTGAATTCTGCCTTGCTTGTATCCTTGTCCTGGCCTTGAACACTGAGCTCTGACCATGGCCATGTACTTGGTCTTCACTCCTATATATACCCCTTTCCAAAAGCTTGTCTTTGGGGGATGCTATCCTTGCTCTCAATACCCCCTCATCCCACCACCCCCTTTGCCTCAGCCTAGATCAGGAGTGGTGCCTCCTCTCTCTTATCCATGAAGAACAGAACAACTCCTCCGGGGAAGTTGATGGGCAGAACAGGACAGAGCAACTTACGGGCAAGGACTGGGTCCTGTTTATCCTTGTATCTCAGTCACCTTGCACGCTGCCTGGCGTGTAACCGGCTCAGTACGTATCTGCTGAGTGAATGAATCAATACATCCGTTGGGGGATGATATAAATAACTCCCACCAAGGTCTTCTAGTTGTGAACATCATTCACTTATTACAGTGCTAGTACCTTGCACATAAGCTTATTTATAGCTTTGTAAAGGGGAATTTTTCTAGCAAAAAGAATATATTTTAGACCACATGTGTCAAACACAAGGCCCGCGGGCCAAATCCAGCCTGCCAGGCCTTGCAATGTGGCCCGCACCGCGCTGTCATCACTGCACTCCGCTGTCAGTTTATGACATTGTCAGTTTATGACTGTTCAGTAAACCATTCGGCCCGCGATTTAGGCTGGGTTTTAGATTTTGGCCCCTTCTCTGATTGAGTTAGACACGCCTATTTTAGACAGTTTAGGACATTAACTGAACACTTTTGAAGTAGTAGATGCATTGTATTTGTGATCGTTATTTTTGTATTTTAAGACAGCAAAATTATTGAAAGTTTCACATTCAGAAACAAACCCTTAAAAATCCTGATAGCATTTACTTTTTAAAATTAATTAATTAATTAATTTTAAAATATATTTTATTGATTTTTAACAGAGAGAAAGGGAGAGAGATAGAGAGCTAGAAACGTCGATGAGAGGGAAACATCGACCAGCTGCCTCTTGCACACCCCCTACCGGGGATGTGCCCACAACCAAGGTACATGCCCTTGACCGGAATCGAACCTAGGATCTTTCAGTCCGCAGACCAACGCTCTACCACTGAGCCAAACTGGCTTCGGCTAATTTTTTATTTATTTATTTATTTATTTTACAAATAAAGGCATGGAGAGAATTTTAGTACAAAGTGGGTTGGATACTTCAAATGTATTTCCTTGTATTTAGTATTAGCTTGAGAGACACACACACACAGAGATTTCTCTCTCCCTCTCTATTCCACTATCTATCTATCTACCTATCATCATCATCTGTCTACCATATTTTCCGGCATATAAGAAGACCGGGCGTATAAGGTGACCCCCTAATTTTACAGTTAAAACATAGGTTTAGGCCTCTATTCGCTGTATAAGACTACCCCCCACTTCCGAGGCAACACCAGTTCTTTTTTTAATAGACCGCCTCTCTAACTCAGCCAATCCAAGCAGGCTTTTTATGCATGCAAATTATACATGTTCTGTACCCGAATCTACACTGTGTTCTAGTAAAAAGCCTGCTCAGATTGGCCAGAGTCAGAGAGGTATATAATATTTACTTTTTTAGCTTCATAATATAATACTGCTATTCAATGGGGCATAGTAAAAGTTTGTGGATTGTCAGTCAAGAGACCTAGATTCAAGAATTAGCTCTACCCTTAACCGTGGAAGTGGGCAAGTCAGTTTCCTGCTTTACATTATAAAATGGGAGTGGTTGTACTTGCACAGGGCTACAGGAGTGAGCTTACTAACTTAAGTTGCTGTATGTGCTCTACCATTTATTTTTCGCTTGGAACTCACAGCCCCCTTTTCTTCTGCTTTCCCACTTTTATTAAAATCATAGGTAGAGGGAATTATTTCTGTGCCACAGAAAAACAGTAATACAAGGGCAGTGACATTACAATTACAGCTCTTCTCTGTAAATTACAATCCCAGCTCTTCTGTGTGTTGAGACAGTAGGGAGTGAGGGGGACTGTGGCTTTGGGATAACCAAGCTTGCCTAAGAAAGGCAGCTACTACTTAGCATCAGCTGATCATGTTCAGACACGAAGATGGGCCCATTTTGAGACCCTCTGATTTTTCTTTTTTAAAGAGAAGCCAGAGGTCTCGGTTCCAGAAGTCTGGCTTTTATGCCATCTCTGACTTTTTAGCTTGGCTTGCATTTTCTAAACATACTCTGTAATTCAATGTAATGCCACTGCAGGCTAGATGTGACCCATTCGGCTTTCACTCCATGTTCCCATTGTACATTATCTCTAGTGCCTCTTTCTGCCCAAGATCCAGTGACTCTAAAGGGGACCATTTCAGCTGGTGAGCTGAAGAGTCTTGTTCTCCTGGGGAAGTCGGAGCGGGAAGGGAGTGGGCTGGAAGAGGAGCGGGGAGCTTTGAGTGTAACAGGGCGCCTTGCAATTGGTGTTTGGGTGGCGTCCTTGGAGAGAGGCCACAGGTGCCAGATTCATACCAGATGTTCTGTATGTTTGTCATTGCAGGACGTGGCGTTTGTCGGAAGAGTCTGTGAAGCCCTCTCTCTACCCGGAGCTCCAGGACCAATGCATCTGTCCATCGCCCTGCACCACTGGTGAATGTAGGTGTGATTTTCTTCTGCAGTGAAGGGAAATGTTTTCAGTGGACAATAGGATGTGATTTTCAGGAGACCACGCTGTCCTTCCTATTATGGAAGGAAAGGAGGGGCCGGACCTCAGCATATCTGGGTTCTGGTACCCTCTGGGTTCTGCCACTGTTACTGTGGGATGTTAGGTGACTTGTTGGACCTCTCTGGGCTCCAGACTGAAATGAATCCTGCCCTGCTAAAAGAGATTGCCTAAGAGAGAACACTTCCAGAGAATAAAATGCTCCTCAAATATAAGGTAATCCTATTTGGCAGGGCAATTCTAAGCTAAAAAATAAAACGTGACTACATGATGAAAATCTGAATTTTAAATACCTACTTTCTGAGACCTCCAGACCTTCAGATATTTGCATTTTATTTTCTTTTCACCTTTATACCACCACAGCTGCTGTGTGTGTGTGTGTGTGTGTTTAAAGATAAATTAATTACATTTCATAATAACCTTTTTAAAAAAATATATTTTATTGATTTTGTACAGAGAGGAAGGGAGAGAGATAGAGAGCTAGAAACATCGATGAGAGAGAGTCATCTATCAGCTGCCTCTTGCACACCCCCTACTGGGGATATGCCCGCAACCAAGGTATATGCCCTTGACTAGAATCGAACCCGGGTCCCTTCAGTCCCCAAGCCGACGCTCTATCCATTGAGCCAAACTGGTTTCGGCTGTAACCTTTATTTTTATTTGCAATGAGATAGTTTCACAGTTAACAGATGTCCTTCTCTTTTGGAAAGAAACTGATTTACTCATCACAACAGTAAACATTTTGCCTCTGTGCAGTTGAAAGACACAAAGATATGTGCTTAGCAATACTTTGTTCCAAATCTGAGGTGAGACTGCCTTGAGGCCGGCCAGCTAGCTGATGTTGAAGGTCTGTGTGGGCTGTGGAGTAGCCAGGAGGCAGTCTGACCTGTGCTATGAGATTCCAGACACTCTCTTTTGAGAAAGCTGGCTTGTCTGATGCTGACTCCCTGGTCAGCTCGCTCCATGTGGACCAGGTACTTTTGTGTCCCTGGGAGACAAACCCCCGTGGTGAGGCCACCTGGGAAGCTTGCAGGGTGGTGGGTGCTGGAACGGGAAGGAAGGGCTGGCAGTTGGGACTGGCAGACCTGGGGTTAGGGACCCATCTCAGACTTGAAGAGCTGATTGTCCAGATTACTGTGTCTTAAAGGGACATGGTGAACATTCTGGGCCCAATAACTGGAGTCCCATCTGGTAGGCAGGAAGGCTCTGGGATGGGAGTCCCCAGGGGAGCAGATGGCGTCTGGTGGCTGGGACACTTTACCCATTCAGCAAACATGTATTAATGCCCTCTCTGTGCCAAGGCACCGCTCTGGGCACTGGAGACAGAGTGTGTGCATGTTTCTTTGGGGCTTAGATCTAAGAGGGGGTGACAGACAAGAATGTGGGCTCCACTGGGGCAGGAATCTGTGCATCTCATTCACCGCTGTATCCTCAGCTCTGAGAAGAGCACCTTGCTCTTGTCTGGTGCTCACTAAATATAATTTTATGAATGAAATAAATACCTCAATAGGTAATATCATTTCGGGTAGTAATAAGTGATGTAAAAAAGAAAACGGTGAGGGGCTAGATGGGGCTCTTTTTGAAAGACTGGTTTGAAAAGGCTCTGTGAGGTGGGGGCTGGGAGGAAGAGGGGGAGAGATTTTGTGCAGAAATCTGAAAGGAGTGGCGGCATCTGGGGAGGAGTGTTTAGGCAGAGGGAAACAGTAAGCTAAAAGAGAGGCTTTTGATGATGGCGGATTTCGGAGTGATAGAGGACCCAAAAGGCAGCCAGTTTGGCTGGCCATGAACTGCGGGATACTTATAGGAGGGAGGGTGGTATGAAATGACATCAATGGTAGGTGGGAGCCAGATCTTGTAGGCTATGATAAGGAGTTCGGATTTTCTTCTAAACATGATTGGTTACTGCTGGAGATGTTTGAGTAATCTAGTGATGTGATCCTTTTTGTGCTTCAGAATGGTTTTACTGGTTCCTGAGTGAAGAACAGACTTTGGGGCAAGAGTAGAATCAGTGTAGCCTCCAGGAGCCCCTTCTAGTGGTCCAGGCATGGCTTAGATTGATGTGGTGGTTCTAGAAAGATGTGAAATGGTGAAGGTCAGGATATAGTGAAGGGAGAGCCTGCTGGATTGGGTGTGGGTGTGAGCAAGGAGAGGCAAGGATGAGTTGGTGCTTCAGGGAAGATGGCGTTGCTCTTTATTGAAATGGGGAACGAAGAGGGAGGTTTAAGGGAATCCTAAGAATTTTGTTTGGGAGATTATATTACATTTAAGATGTTCACCTGATACCCTTGTAAAGATCTGGAGTTGCCTGGGGCTGGAAATAGTGCCTCTGAGAATTACCCAAATGCAGATGATATTTAAAATGAAGAGACTGGAGGAGATCAACCAGGGAGAGAACAGACGGATAGGTATGGTGTGGACAGAAAAGAGGGAAGACAAAGCATGCACTTTCCACATAAAATCTCTTCTAAGAAGTTAATGAAGACACATGCTAATGAATATATGATTTCATGTAATGCAAATATAAATCATTTAAAAAGATAGCATGATATAAGAGTATTAACAAAGCCTCTTCTTTTAAAAAAAAAATATATATATATATTCTGTTTATTTTTTTTACAGAGAGGAAGGGAGAGGGATAGAGAGTTTAAAACATCGATGAGAGAGAAACATCAATCAGCTGCCTCTTGCACAACCCCTACTGGGATGTGCTCTCAACCAGGGTACATGCTCTTGACTGGAATTGAACCTGGGACCTTTCAGTCCACAGGCTGACGCTCTATCCACTGAGCCAAACCGGTTAGGGCAAAGCCTCTTCTAATATAAAAATATTGGAAATACTATGACTCCCCTAAAGCAAGAAAATTAATTTTAGCTCAGACATACAGAGAAGGTTGATGGTTGCCAGAGGTGGGAGGTAGGGAGGTAGGGAATGGGCAAAATGGGTGAGTCAAAATGCATAATCTTCCAATCTTATATAACAAAAGGCTAATATGCAAATCACACACCCCCACACCAGGAATTCAGCAGGGAGTTCAACTAGGGGCCTGGGCCGGCTAATCGCCTACAGCCCCAACAGGGATGGGTCTGTCTGGCCAATTGCCTGAGGCTCCTACCCTTGGCTGGCTGGTCCCAATTGGCCCGATTGGGGCGGGCCAGCTGGACCCTACCCTTGCATGAATTCATGCACTGGGCCTCTAATTATAAATAAGTAAGTCCTGCCAAAACCGGTTTGGCTTAGTGGATTGAGCATCAGCCTGTGGACTGAAAGGTCCCAGGTTCGATTCTGGTCAAGGGCATGTACCTGGGTTGGGGGCACATCCCTAGTAGGGGGTGTGCAGGAGGCAGCTGGTCGATGTTTCTCTCTCATCGATGTTTTAAACTCTCTATCCCTCTCTCTTCCTCTCTGTAAAAAAAATCAATTAAATAGATTCTTTTTTTTAAAATAAGTAAGTCCTAAGGAAGTAGTATACAGCATGGCTACTATATTTAATAATATTATATTGCATATTTGAAAGTTTCTAAGAGAATAGTCTTAAAAGTTCTCATCATAAAAAAAATTCTGGGGGAAAAAAAAGAAAGAAAATTCTGTAACTATGTATGGTGATGGATGCTATCTAGACTTATTGTGATCATCACTTCACAGTATATAATAACATCAAATCGTTATGGTGAACACCTAAAACTAATACAATGTTGAATGAAAGTTATACCTCAACAAATATATAAAATGAAAGAATATTTGTTTTGGAATTACACAGATTTTAAATCTGGTCAGCTAAGTGAATTAGAAACTGCATTTATGCAGTTGGCACAAGGCTGTGCCTCTGGCTGGCAAGCAGAAAGATCCAGCATTTTTGCCAATAGCTTGTAAACTACACTGTTCTCTATGTGCACTGGAGTTTTACGAGCTATTTTGATGACTATTAAGTTGAATTCACTGTTAATGTTTCAGATATTTTTCATCCTATAATCATATCATCCAAAAGTTCATTAAATGAAGGTTCACTAAGTGAAAAACATGCCTGAAAAATCAGTCACTTTGCAGTAAAAGTTAGATGTGACAATATTTCATGAAGACGGCAAACAGGCACCATGATTTTGCAGTACCTCAGATTAGGAAGTAATTGGGATATCTTTGAAATAATAAAGAATACATGCTGCAAGATGAAGAGCAGCGAAAATATACCCTGATGCTTGTACTTGATCTATATGTTTCCAGTAGACCCCTCTTCTGCCATTGACTGAGGAGAAAATCAGTTTTGAATCCCACACATTCTCAACTGTTTGTGGGCTTCTGGTATAAAACACAGCTGTTATATACTTTTTCTGTCCATTTTCGAGACAAACTGCCTTGCTGAGTTTCCTGCCTAGTCTCATTGGGCTCCTTAGTTTTTCCATTTTGAGGTGAGTTTCTTTAGTCTTACTGTCCACAGCCCCCATGGACGGTGTGGTCCCCTTCCCAGAGTTACCAGCTCAAGGCCTGCCGGCCTCCTCTCTCTTGCTTTGAACTTGGGCCCCATCTCTCTCCTGCCCGCCCTGGTGAGCTCCCCCAGTTTAGCTCTCCCTCCAGGCTTTTTGTTTAAAAGGTTTGGAAACATTTTCTCTTTTTGCCCAGGCCTGGTCTTCTCAAGCCTTTGTCAGGTATGACAAGAATAGGACCTGGTACAATACTGAGGGCAGATGGATACTGCAGCATTCTGCACTGTGCTGATGCAGATCACTTGGCAAATGGACAGCCCTAACTTGCTTTTACATGCATCTCAAGACCCTCCTATTTCAGTGGAATATTCTCAGTGGGACTTCGTTAGCATCTCATCTCTGGAAAGCAAGCATTGATTATATAGTGTTCTATATCTGTAACCAGCCGTTGACGGCAAAATGAAGGTTTCAGTGAAGTGATATTCATGAAGATTGTCATCCACCCTGGTTTTCATTTGTCTTCTGATCCCACAGAATGGAACCTAAATAAGATTTGAAAAGAAATGAAATTTACAGACAATCATGTTGGGGAGATTTCTCCTCCCTGTTTACTTCTTCAGAAAGTGATTTTAGGAATAAAATCTTTTTTTGGGCCCCTAGAGACTCAGAGTGGGGGGCCATTTAAAAAATGGTGGTGTCCTCAAGTTAAAAGCAGAACAGTACTGCCCCAGCCAGGTGGCTCAGTTGGTTAGAGCGTCATTCAGTGCACCAAGATTGTGTGTTGGATCCCTGGGCAGGACACATATAAGAAGCAACCAATAAATGTAGAAATAAGCGGAACAACAAATCGATGTTTCTTTCTCTCTCTCAAATCAGTCAATAATAAAAAATATTTTTAAAAAGCAGAAAGCAGAATGATGCTTCAGTGCTTGTGTGCATGTAGACCAAGCATGTCAAACTCGCAGACCTCGGCTGTAGCCTGTGAGCTGCGAGTTTGACATGCGTGATGTAGACCATCTCAGGATACGGTGCTGGAGATGAGTAGCCTTGTGGGGAGGGCAGTGGTGGAAGAAGAAGACTTACTTTTCACTATGTACCCATTTATACTCTAATTTTATGGTGTCATGTTTATGTATTCCCTTTAAAAAGCATAACAGTATCCCTTTTAAACTTAATCCACGATCTAGAAATATTTAGAGTTCCTTCACTGCTTGGTTTTCTGAGTGCTTTTGCTTGGCGTGTGTTTTGATTGAGGCGATTGCCTGTTCACTGTCCACTGCCTTTGCTTGTTTGAGGCTTCGTGTTCATAAGCAACTTGAGACGAGCGTCTTAAAAGTTGAATTTTAGATTTTTGCATGTCAGGCCAGTTTCTTTCCTCCTTCCTTCCCTCCTTTCAAAAAGGATTTAAGGCTGTTTCTAGCCAGTATTTTTAAAATATGTTTTTTATTGATTTGGGGGAGAGAGAAACGTTAGTGATGAGAATCATTGATTAGCTGCCTCCTGCACGCCCCCTACTGGGAGCCCACAACCCAGGCCTGTGCCTTGACCAATAATTGACCTGGTTCATAGGTCAATGGTCAACCACTGAGCCATGCTGGCCAGGCTAGCCAATATGTTATTCAGCTGTTTTAGATAAATAATGGATTTGAAATGAGTTATAATTGCCATGAGCCGAGTCACAAATTCTGGCCATTTTGACTAGACAGCTCTCTGCCTCCCTCCTGAGCAAAGGCTTAGTGCATTGGAGAACAGACAGGGCATTGGGAATCTATTGCTTTTGATAGTTTCTGACACCAAAGTTCAGTAAAATTTAATTAAGAATGTCTGTCCACTACCATAGGAAAATGCTCGAAATTGAATTTGCATAAATTGTCACCTTTCTGAAAGGGGAATCTGGGATTCAGTGTCTAGGACCCACGCTGTTCAGAGGGTGTGCTGTTGGGCAGCTTCTCTAGGGGTCATTGTTGGAAGGACTTCTCTGGGCTGCCATATTGGGTTGTTATTGTGTCCTACAAAGACTTAAGACTCATTTTGTGTAGCAGTGACCTCTCTTAGGTGTCGGTGCTTCTCCAAGAGATTCATACATTTGATTTTGTACTTTTTCAACAAACAGGAAAATTGTATCACAATTATTGGCCATGTGTAAAGCCAAGATATTTTCTCCTTTTCCATCTAGTGACCACAAATAGAATGAAATCCATTTTTTGTCTTTCCTTTCCCCCCATGGTTTGGGGAGATAAACATCAGCTTGTACTTGGGGTGGCACTGAAACAAGGAGACCAACCTTATCTCCAGTGATTACTGAATGTCATGGGACGAAATCGTTGATTGCTCCACTAATTAGAAAAGGCACCGTCTGATTCCTGCTTCACAGCAGTTCCCTCATCCTGCATTCTCCTTATCAACATGGAGATGACTCACTATGTTTTCCTCACTCAGAAAGGATCTACTCTGGCCTGCTGATTATGGCAGTGATTACATAAAAAATGGTTTCTGCAGAGATACGCTTTAAAAATCGACTGCACTATTTGTGCTTGAGCTTTTGCAGTTGAACTTGCACTATTATAATCAGACTAGAGGCCCACTGCACAACATTCGTGCACTGGGAGGGGTGTCCCTCAGCCTGGCCTGTTCCCTCTCGCAGCCCGGGACCCCTCACGGGATATCCGCCCGCCAGTTTAGGCCCACTCCCCTAAGCCGGCAGGCGGACATCCCCTGAGGGATCCTTAGTGTTGCCGTGGAGCACATATGTCAAACACAAGGCCCGCCGGCCAAATCCAGCCCTCCAGGCCTTGCAATGTGGCCCGCACCGCGCTGTCATCACTGCACTCCGCTGTCAGTTTATGACATTGTCAGTTTATGACTGTTCAGTAAACCATTCGGCCCACGATTTAGGCTGGATTTTAGATTTTGGCCCCTTCTCTGATTGAGTTCGACACCCCTACCGTGGAGGCTGGAGAGGCTTCCACCACTGCTGCTGCACTCGCCAGCGATGAGCCCGGCTTCTGGCTGAGTAGTGCTCGCCCTGTGGGAGTGAACTGACCACCAGGGACCAGCTCCTGTGTTGAGCATCTGCTCCCTGGTGGTCAGTATGCATCATAGCGACTGGTCGTTCTGCTGTTTGGTCAATTTACATATTAGACTTTTACTATATATGACTAGGGGCCCAATGCACAAATTTCTGCACCTTGAAAGGAACTGTGGGCCAAGAGGCTGTGGAGAGCACTGGGGTGGGTCTCAGTCCATCCCTGGTGCCCCCGCCTGGTCTCTCCAACCACAGCCCTTGGTCCCCTGTCTGCTGGCAGCCCTTCTCCCACTGCTGCCCCCACGTGCTGACAGCACCGGCCCTGCGAGCATCCACTGACAGTGTGGAGCGATTGGGGCCAACGCCAGCAGCAGGTGTGAGTGGGGCCAGTGCCGTCAGTGGGTGCTTGCAGCAGCTGCTGCCTTGATTGCCCTTTAGGAGCAGAGGGAGGTAGAGAAGCCCTCAGGGCTATTGGGGCCAGCAGCCATAGCTCGCACCCGCTGACAGCGCCAGCAGCAGGTGTAAGCAGCAGCTCCGGTGCTGGCAGCGGGTGCGAGTGCTGGGTGGGACCATGGCACATGGGAACAACCACCAGAGGCTCACCCCACGGCAGCAACCGGCTCCCTGCCTTGACCTGGCACCCCTACTCACTTGCTCCACCATCCCACGGCGGCAGATGCCTGCCATGTTCCGCACGTGCCCTCTGGTGGTCAGTGCACATCATAGCTACCAGTTGTTCAGTTGTATCGCTGTTTGGTCTATTTGAATATTAGGGTTTTATATAGATAGACAGGTATTGGTTCATTGGTTCTTAAGCTTTTGGGGAATAGGGGTCAAGAATTCCTCTAAGACACATACACAATTTGCATATATAATAATGTTTCACTTTCAGGAGGTGACACTCCCCAGCTAATTATCAAGCCTTCTTACTTAGTCACACAAACCATTAGCGTACCATAGTAACAGTGATTGCATTTGGATAGCTCTGAGGGGCAGATAACTGCTCTAGAATGGCATTTCTTTTAAAATATATGTATATATTTTTTATTGATTTCAGCGAGTAAGGGAGGGGGGGAGAGAGATAGAAACATCAATGATGAGAGAGAATCATTGATCGCTGCTTTCTGCATGCTCTCCTCTGGGGATCAAGCCCACAACCTGGGCATGTGCCCTGACTGGGAATCGAACTGTGACTTCCTAGTTCATTGGTCGACACTCAACCACTGAGCCACACCAGCAGGCTAAAATGGCATTGTTATTTGATGGAAAAATTTTAGGGAAGATAGTTATGTTCAAGGCAGCCTAATGTCAATGAAATTTGCAACTTCCAGAATTATCCCAACATGGACTCAAAACTTGGAAACACTCTTGTATGAATTGCTATTGTTTTTATTTTTTAAAAAGGAAACTTGAGCCCTGACCTGTTTGGCTCAATGGATAGAGCATATCGGACTGCGGGCTGAAAGGTCCCAGGTTCGATTCCAGTCAAGGGCATGTACCTTGGCTGTGGGCACATTCCCAGTAGGGGGTGTGCAGGAGGCAGCTGATCAATGTTTCTCTCTTATCGATGTTTCTAACTCTCTATCCCTCTCCCTTCCTCTCTGTGAAAAAATCAATAAAAATATTTTTTTTTTTTAAAAGGAAACTTGATACCTGTACCCTTTTTACTTTCTAACAGCTAATTTCATTTTTTTTCCCTCAAGTTCATTCATTCCCCTTTCACTCTTCTCCTGGCCAAGAGAAAGGATATTATAGGAGAATATAATTTTGTTCGTTTTTTTAAAAAAGGATATAGAGACCAGCCTTCATTTTCCAACAGAATTTGTGTTTCTAGATGTGCATGAGTTCTCTGAGTTAATCACATGTATAGCATTCTGTGCTTTGTGGCAGTTTGCAAACTAGATGTCCACAAAACACCAGTGTTTTAAAAGTTTTTGAAGTGGCCAGCATTGTAAAGGTAAGGAGATTTCACATAGTTTGATTTCCAGCTTCACTTGACAATTAGACAGTCTAAGTATGGGCCATATTCTTGCATGGAACAGTGTGGGTAGAGTGGAACCAGCAGTTGTCTCTGCATGTGGGGGCATGCAAGCCCCCGTTTGCTGCAGTCCCCACACCACCCTTACCTGTTCGACCTTCTCAGATGTTTTATTTTATAACCCTTAATGTAGAGTTTCAGTTTAAAATTTTATCTTGAGAAATCAAGGGATCTTGAGGTTCAGCAAAACATCGTTTTGGTACCCTTCTTTTCAAATAATAGAAACTAAGTTTAAAATGATAGGGAGAAAAATAGTTGGAGTAATGGAGTTGTGAAACCAATGTTTTCCTCCTTAAAAAAGATTTGTACATTTTTAAGCAAGAGGGGAAGGAAAGAAAGCAATAATATAATTTTTGTATTCTTTAAAAATATCAAATCATTATATTAGGCTTGAAACATATCATGGACTCTGTATAATGTGGTTTACTCATAAAATTACCATGTTGGGAACATTTGTACAAATCTACTAATTACATTTCCTTTTAAATATTTCCAGCGTTTTCCCCTTTCAAATAGAACTGAACTACTGAACTTGAAGTAGCTGGCCATTCCTTAGTTTATTTCCCTTTTTACAGTAAGCAGACAAAAACATAAAATGAGACAAGAGAAGTCACCATTTTAGGGAGAGAAAGTCGTTAGTTTTTTGGAACCTGGTGCCTTCCAAAGCATCCAGTAGATCACAGGAAAGGAACTTACATAAACAATAAAAATCAACAGGCCAACCCAACCCTGTAATAGCCTGTGAACTGAAGCCCTTTTTATGAGCTATTGTGATCAGCAGTTTCTGTTTCTTCTGATAATGCCCTTTCCCTCCTAAAACCATTATTGTAAACTTCTGGAAACTAAACGCTAGCCAGGATGGAGACAGCACCTTGATCTGTCTTCATTTTTAGCTTCTTGGTTTTAGGGTGAGAGCTCATGACAGACGCTTGGTATGCTGGGCAGGCGATGAGGAGGCTGGAATTTTCACCCTGGCCACCTGCCCAGTGCTGACTTGCCACCTACCCTAGGGCAACCTCGGGTGGTTTGTTGGTTATATAAAAGGAGATTATGTTTGGGTTTCCCGCACACTAACAGTCTGGAATTCTCTGTTCTGTACCGTGCTGCACCCCATGCTGGGCATGCACTCTGGGAAATGGAGTGCTAGCCAGAACAGTTTCTGTGGGATTAGAGGGGCAGAGTCTTGGTGGAGACAGGGCCTGATGCCATGCTTTACTCCTCATGGTTACCTGTGGTGAACAAGGAAGAACAACTGCATATCATGAGTTTTGTGCTCACAGCACTGGGAGAGAACCCAGTGCTCTGCTTAGTGGATGGCATAGAGGTGGACGAGGCAGACCGATTTGTATGTTCTTGGCATTCATCCTATAGACTATTTCTGAAGCCTGTGTTTCCAGGTTCACAAGCTGACCCATGTTCACTGGTTGACTACCCTAACACTTGAATTTTATAATTTTATTTTACTTTATTTTAAAAGAAATTACTGTTTTGACTTATTAAGTTATCTTCTTAATTTTCTCATTATAGTTGACATGGAATATTATATTAGTCTCAGGTGTACAGTAAGCATAGTGATCAGACATTTATATAATTTACATGCAGTGATCCCCCCTACTTTTCCTTTTTTTTCTTTTTGGTAGATCTAACACCAGTTGCATACTATCTTGACTATTATGAGACAAAATTGTTTACCAGAACAAAAAGTAAATGGCAAAGTCATTAGTAAAGTAAACAGACATGCTGTAGACTATGTCCAACACAGGATGGTGCCATGGGGGCTGCTAAGGGTGTTTCACGTGGGGGCTGTGTCAGCAGCTGGCTGAGTGTGCGATGTGCTTCTTTTCATTGGCTGAGAGCCTATAACTGCACTTAGAGCATGGAAAAATAAATACACAGTATACTATGTATGCAATATATATTAAACTACTGAGTATGTATTTTATATTAAACACACTGTGTTTGCTTTAGGAATTTTATTTAAGAAATAAATGGCACTAAAATGATTCAGTGCTGCTTGGGTTGGCATTAAATGGGCTGCATGTGGAGGGGAGGGGGCAGAGCAGGGGCCAGAACCTGTAGGCTCGTGAAGACCTTGCCATTGTGTTACAGAAAGGATCTTCTGCGCACAATTGTAGGCTGCATTCTTGGTTCACGTACCTACCTGAAGACACTGTGTGTTTGCATCTCTTTAGATTGCCTCTTCAGCATCAGATTTATTTACTCATTTATTCAGCCAGCAGTTATTGAATTGCTAATAATATTTGCATGCGGAGCACATCCATAAGCCTTAGCCCACTGAAGTGCTTGTTTCACAGCCTGGTCAGGTGCATGGGCAGCAGCCTGCATTGGTTGATGACTTTGGTTTCTGATTTTCACTTTATTTTGTACTGTGAGCGGAGGTACCCACAGCCTGGCCTGCGTGGGCTATTTAGGAAGGAACTCGGGACAAGTGGGCAGAAGGGTTGCTATGGGAGCTGTGCTTGGACAGCCGAGCCCAGGAACAGAGGTGGGAATCATCTACTGAGCATGAGTGGGGCGGGTGGGATGTGGTTGCAGCTCTGAGGAAGGTGGAAACTATTTGGAACAGCTGCCAGGGGTTGGGCAGTAGGGGCTGAGCAAGCACCACAAGCAAGGCCAGCTGAGTGCCTGGGAAGAAGCCATAATGCACAGCAGGTGTGGCCTGCCGCCTGGTCAGGGACAAAAGGAGAGGCTGGAGGCAGGGGTTGGGTGGTTGCTTGGTGGTTGACCTGGTGTTGGCATATACAGGGAGATGTTGAGGTGAACAGCAGAGAACGTGGGAGCCAGTGAGTGCTGGGCAATAATAGCTCTTCTTAGCATGGCTTATAAGACCCTTTATCTCAGAACTGTTCCCACCATGCATGCCCCATTGGGCCATTCCTGTGTCTTTAGTACATATTACTCTTTTGCCGTTTCCTTTGGCTTGATTACCTCCTACTTCAGGTAATGTCAGCCTGGGCATCATTCCTGGGATGCTGTTCTTGATTGATTGCCCTCTCCTCCATTCTCTGCTGGGTCAGCTGACCTCACCCTGTCCACATGTCTTCCCCTCTGTACTCTAGAAGGTTCCTTGGGTGCAAGACTGTTCCAGTTAGCACCTCGCAGAGCACCTGACATGCAGAAAGTGTTCAGCAAATGCTTGCTGAACGGAGACGTAGCTGCCTTGCTGCAGTATTGGTAGTACAATGCTAGAGCTGGAAGAAAATGACAACAGCAGCTCACCCAACTTATTTTATAGTTCACACAGATCTGAACCTCAGAGAGGTTGAGTGACCGATCTGCTGTCACACAGCTTGCTGAGGCAGAGCCAGGATTCAAGCTCACCTCTTCTGATTCCAAATGCCACGTTCTTTTCGCTCCACCACACCAGCCTCCCAATGTGCCTGCGGATGACGTCTAAGTGTGTGGAGATGGCAGGCCCTGCCTCCGCTCAGCTCCTGCTTATAGCCTCTGCCGCTATTCAGAGCCGTCCGTTCCCTCATTTTTCTGGCGGGAGGAAAACTGTGTCCTGACAACCGAGGAGCTTTTCCTCTCCCAGTGCCAGGTTTACAACAGCCCTTACTTCACTGCTTCCCCTTCCCTTTCCGGGTTTGTCCTAGTTTATCTTTGGTTGGGGTAAGCATCAGCAACTGTTTCTAAGTAAACAGAGGAACCTCCGATTCCGGTCTGTGGTTTAAACATTTAGCGATTTTTGCCTTAGTCTGTCCCCCTTCTGGCTGGTCTCCAAATGGCCCTGGGGGAGCACATGTTCAGGCTGGTAGTTTCCTTGTTGGAGCCAGAGCACTGCAAAAGGGAAGCCCACGGGAGAGAAGGCGGACACTTGTCTGAACCATTTTGTATCAGTAAAAAAAAGGTCAATCTGTAGGTTTCCAGACCCGTCCATGGAGAATGGGACGCAAGGGAGAATGTCTGGAAATGCTTGTTTGCATATTTTCTACCTCCAAACTTTGCCCGAGCTTTTGGACAATATTTGATGTTCAGAGTGCTCTGTTGGGGGTTAAAGTCTCAGCGTGACAGGGCGGGGTGTGGCTGGATCCCTGACTGCCTGTTCATGGATGACGCAGTTCTGTGAGGTCCGTTCCAGCTCACTGCAGATCATCGGTGTTCTCTCCTCGTCACCCTTGGTCCAAAGTATCTCACCCTCCATTCCAGGAGGTTCACTCATTGAGCACTGGCTTAAACCTTTGGGCTCCTCTGTTATCTCACCAGACAGTCCATGGCAAAAATGCCCGTTTTGGAAAAAGTACTGTGGAGACTGTGGTCTTTTAGTTCTTCATTACGTTAGTGAGCTCTGCAATACTGCCGCCTGTTAGCACTTCCATATTCCCCTCCCTTTTTAATAAAAATATTAGGAATTGGAAACTCTAGCCAAAACAGGTTTGGCTCAGTGGATAGAGCGTCAGCCTGCGGACTGAAAGGTCCCAGGTTCAATTCCGGTCAAGGGCATGTACCTCGGGTTGCAGGCACATCCCCAGTGGGGGGCATGCAGGAGGCAGCTGATCAATGTTTCTCTCTCATCGATGTTTCTAACTCTCTGTCCCTCTCCCTTCATCTCTGTAAAAAAATAAAATAATAAAATATATTAAAAAAAAATTTTTTTTTAAAGAATTAGAAATTCTAGCCCAGAAATCCTGTGGCTTGGAATAAGCCCAGTGCCTTTGGTCATAGGGGTTTCTGAAGCCACTTTGGACATTTTGGGCTCTCAGCCACATGGAGCCTGTTTCTGAATCTCCCTGGCCTAGTCTTGAGTTCCAGGTATTGAGCTGGAAGGACATCAGCCAAGGGTCTGGGCCGCGCCAGGAAGTATTTTGATTTGCTATAGTCTCTGGTTGGCATCGACTCATTTCCTTCAGGGACGTCCCCTTCCTTGGAAAAAAATACCTCCAAAGACGCTCTTCTGACTGATGAGCTAAGAAGGCGGTCCAACCAGGCGCTTCCATTCAGGGATCTTGGCTTGTTACTCACAGATCACTGGGTGGGAAGGAAGGGAGTCACCACATAGAGGATGCTCCTGACACACACCCCTCCCTGCCCCCTCCCTGCTGGCAGTGGGACTTTGCTGGTTAATTTTGAGAGTGACAATCTTGAGACAAACAGCTTTGACTACAGCAGGTGTGGAGCAGAAGGTGTTTTAAGATGTCAGCCATCACTGCTGGCTTGTGACCTAAACATGTATTCTAAGAGGTAGCCTCTCTTCAGCCCCAGCCCCAAGCTCTCCTCCAGGTGTGTGATTTTCTGCGTGGTGCCATGAGCGAGCATTAGAGGAGATTCTACTGGCATCCCCAGAGTTGCGTTGGGGTCCCTTCCAGAAGTTCTCCGAGGATCATCACAAGGACCCTAAAACAACCAAGACTTAACTACTCTTTTCAGTAACCACATCTGGCTCTTCGTTCACGTGGACTATGGAGTTTCCCCCAGAAATAATGCAGACCTCACATGCACCCAACTTACATTTAGTCCTGTAGGTTTGATTCATCATATATCTTATGAAGAACTTTTAAAATCCAGCTTTTGTCATCTCACAAGCAGATGTATCCCTCATCTGTGTCACCTCTAGACACAAGTCATGGACCAGAATATACCAGGACAGGGCTAAAGCCACGTGCCTGCGGTCTGATGGTCCAGGCATCTATATATAAATCCATCTAATTGCTCATGTTTCTTTCGTCATATTCACAAGAATATCATGGGACTCTGTTAAAGGCTGGCTCAAGTGAAGTTACAATCATCTGAACTGTTGGTCTAATCTAAGTTTAAGAAAGGAATTCGTTGCCCTGGCCAATGTGGCTAATTTGGTTGGGCATCATCCAGTGAACCGAAAGGTTGCTGGTTCAGTTCCCAGTCAGGGCACATGCTTGGATTATAGGCTCAATCCCTGGTGAGGGGCATGCATGCAGGAAGCAGCCGATTGATGTTTCACTCTCACATTGATGTTTCTCTCTCTCTCTCTCTTTCCCTTCCTCTCTCTCTCCAAAAATCAATAAAAACAAAAAATAAAAATAAAGGAATTGGTTAATTTAGTACTTATTCATCGTGCACCTGTCAGTCCTTGGCGGTCACCACATTTTCTTTTCTTAGGTATTGAATATATATTTAATATTCCAGGCTAGAATTTTCTGGACATTGATGCCAGACTTCTTGGTGTATACATCTAGAACTTCCCTCCTCGTCCTTCCACGTCGTTCCTTTCTGGAGGATTACTGACACTCGCATCTTGGCTGTCAGTGTATGGATTCATTTGAGCCTGAAAACCTGACTTGACCTAGGAGCTGTGGCTCTGCTTCTGGCTCCACACCTGACTTCTGCTTCGTCATTTCTTCCAGAATTGCCTTTTCCATTTTGAAGAACGTGCTAGATGGAGGCGGTAGGAACAGCACGGTGAGGCGAGGAGCCCTTTCTTTTGTCTCTGCAGCTGTAACATTACACCGTCTGCCCCAAGCAGGTCTATTACTTCTTTGCTTTCCTTCTTGCTCTGATCGTAGCTTTAAAAACAACAACAGCCAAAACCCTCTCACCCCAATGCTTATTCAAATTGCTGATATTTTCACTCATCCCAGGCTTTTTAGCCTTTTGGACTTGGTTCTGACTGATGAATTCCACCGACATCTTTCAGCGTTGACCGTTTCTCCTCCTGTGGCCGGGACATGCCAGCAGAGCCTCCCGTGCTAGGGGTGCTTTGCTGCCACTCACAGCGCTTTTCTGGGCTCTCCTGGCTCCAGTCCTCACCACCCTTTGGGGACCACATGAGTCTTTCAACAAGCTCGGACACCCCTTCTTGTTTGCCCATCCGAGAACTTCACTTTCACCACCGATTTCTCTAATTTTACATTGTGACAGTCTCTCCAGGCTGCCTGGCGTAACCGTGCAGGACCAAGTTAGTGACTCAGGACAAGATTCAGCCCTGCCAACTAACTGCCCATAACGTATTCCCACCCCGACTCCCGGGAGACCATCAGAGCTCCCACCCAGGGCAGGGCTGGGCTGGGTCCGCCAGGATTGAATTCTCAGCATCTGGGCCTCTCCCTGTGCTGAGGCACAAAACCAAGGTGGCCCAGCCCAGGGTCAGAGAGCCAAAAGAAGGAAACAGAGCAGGGATGGGCCAGCGGAGAGAATGGGCTGCCTGAGCTGGACATCTGGGGATCAGAGAAGAGGGGGAGGTTTGAGTTTTGCTTGTAACGGCTGTGAGCACTGCATAAGCTGGGGCCCAGGCAGCGGGGGTCCCACTTTTCTGCAAGAGGAGTTTGGGGTGAGCAGAGAGCAGCTCTGTCCTGGCACCTGGAAGTGCCTTGCTTTTCTTCATTTGAGTCTTGTCATTTCTATAAAGAAAAACTTCTTCGCTTCATTATTACAGATTTAGGGTCCTCAGGACTCGGGCTGGGTTGAAATGTATCTCTATTGTCGATGGACAAGGATTTACTAAGAAAAATCTCAGTGAGGGATGTTGATTTAGGGAAAGATTTTTAAAGGGCCCATTTTAGGAATGTACATTTGCATATAAACAATAAAAGTGCTAATTAAAATGATTCTCACATAGCCATTTCAGCAGTGTGGGGACTGCTGCTTGGCAACCCTTGTAGAATTGAAGCGAGTACTTGGGGATAATAAAATAGTGCGTCTTCCATTTGTCTAACCAACTAAGACATGCTGAGCACCTATTTGCAAGGCACTGTGCTAGAACTGGGGGGTGGGGGTGAAAGGTCAAGAGTATAAAACCCAATACTCCCGGGACATGAGACTGCCATGAAACAGGGAGAACTGGGATCAGATGGTCATCCTGAGACGTTGAAAGTTCACTAGGAATGAACAAAGTACCTCACATATGCTACCTTTGTGGATAGACCACACCTGTTCACATTGTTTTAAAAACCATGTTGGCATTCTGTCTGCTCCGTAGAGCTTTTTCAAACCCTTCAAATCAAGCAGTCTAATTCCCTTTTGAAACTATATCCTGACATTTAAAATATTTCAGCCCTCGTCATCCTTGTTGGCATCAGTTATCCCGGGCACCTGCTGTGTGCAGGGCTCCAGATGCCCGGGGAGCGTGGGTGGGGCTGACTTAGCCTTGAAGTGATAGTCTTTCCGCTCCTGAGGGAGCACCACCTCCTCCTCACCTTTTTAAAATGGAGTGTTTTAGAGCACAGTCGGTGCAGAGTAAATATTTGTGGATCGGAGTTTATTCACTATGTGGTTAAGAGTACAGGTCTGGAGTCACAAGGACTGGGTTTCAAACCCTGGTTCTGTGCCATCTGCTTTCTTTATCATCTTATCTGGGCTCGTGACAGCCTCTGAAGCTCATCCTCCTCACTGCGGCATTGGGTTTAATAGGGTATTCATAATAATAATGATGCTGCTGATGCTAGGCTGCATGGTATACTGTACAGTTGCACGTACTCTGGAGTCAGAGTTTTTAAAAAGATTTTTATTGATTTCAGAGAGGAAGGGAGAAGGATAGAGAGAAACATCAGTTGAGATGTTTCTCTCATCAGACGAGAGAGAATCATTGATCGGCTGTCTCCTGCATGCCCCCCTACTGGGGATTGAGCTCACAACCTGGGCATGTGCTCTGACCAGGAATCAAACTGTGACCTCATGGTTCATAGGTTGATGCTCAACCACTGAGCCATGCCGGCCGTGCGGTGCCAGACCACCAAAGTTCAATCCCACTTCCTATAATAGTTATGTAACATTGACAGACTTATTGAGCCTCTCTGGGCCTTAGTGTTTTTATCCATGAAACAGGGATAACAATAGTACTTACACCGGAGGGTTGTTAAAGTGAGAATTGCACAGTACCTCATGCCTGATGTACAGTGTTAGAATGTTTGCTAAAGTTTAAAAACTATAAAACCATCGTCAGTTATTTCATTTAGCTTCTTATAGAATTCCTGTGAGGTTAGACAGGCAAGTATTACTCCCCATGCCTTATTTTTTGTTGCTATATCTGAGTATAAAAATGAGATTCTGAGGTGTTAAATGGCTTGCTGAAGGGAAGCTGGCAGGCAGATATGAACACGGGGACCGCTTCCTAAGGTCACCAGTTTAAACCACTTCCAGATTCAAACTGCCAGGGTATTTGCTGTAAGAGAAGGCACAGGTGCCTCTGTACACATTTATCAAGGCCACGGGAGCGTGAGTGACAATCTTAAGGCTTCCATAGAGGAAACCTGGAGGCAAATAAATTTGAGGCAAGTGAATAGTGGGCCTCCTTCTTCTGCCCCCACACCCTCACAACTTACAATCTCCTGGCCTAATGCAGCATTGAGCTTGTACCCTCCCACTGGCTCTCTTCCAGAGTGGACAGCTTGCCCTCTGTTGGGTCCTAACTGCCGTGGTTAGTGTCCCCTGCTCTCTGGCTGCACCCCCTTTGGAGACAAGATTCTACGGTGTTTATGTACCTCATTTCAGGACACCTTAAAGCAGCTGTTGCACTCAGGCCTAAATAGGCATCCTGTCCCTCCCCTGGCCTTTATATTTGGTGTTGAAATTCTTCATCTCTTGTGAGGAACTTAATTATGAAAGCAGTGTATCAGGGCCTGGGGAAATAGCCTAAGAACACTTGTGTGTGCCAAACCTCTTGTCCCTTAGGCAGATATCTTTAGATTATTAAAATGTTTCGTGTTGACACTATCAACAAAAATATATATTTAAAATGAAAACAAAATGTTTTGTGTTTGTTCACAAACCTGGGCACTTCTTGAAAATGCTGTAACTTGAGGGTTAAAATGTAAGCATTACCCTATAGGAGCCGCGAAAGGTGCTTTAGTACTTAAGTCCTATTTTTGCGCGCTGGAATTCAGTTCCTTCCTGTTGCCAGCTGAACCTGGGGCTGGTGTATTACATGAAAATATATTCCTATCTTCAATCGGGGACAACAGGACATTCTGTCCTCCCAATGTCAGTGTTTGAATTGGGTGTTGCAGGAAACTTGGCACCCTGTCTTTCTTTTCAAAATAATAAACAGAGATGATGTCGCCTCAGGTTTCATCTGATAGGGCTTAGATGCTATTGCCTCATAAAGGCTGATTCATAGACAAATGGGGACTAATTATAGTAACTCAAAAATAATGTCCCCGTTTAAATTTGGCAAGGCAAGATGCCTTGCGTGTTTTGTAGGACATGAGAGATTCCGTTTCTCTGGTGGCATGGAGGTGACATACCCCTTTCTATTTTAGCCCCGCAGTGGTTGTGCTGGGTCAGTACCTGCCGTCGTGGCTTCATTTTTTAAGGGATTTCTCGTGCTCTGTCCTGTGTACTCAGGCACAGACACTGAAACACCTCTACAGCCCAAGAAACAAGAGTCTGAGATTAAGAAAGTGGATGGCATAATGTTTTTCTTTTCTTTTCTTTTTTTTTAGTTCTAAGCCTTTCAGAGTCTCTATTATGAAAAACTACAGGAAATTATTAACTTTTCTCTGTGGAGTGAATAGAGAATTGTCAGTGTTCTGAATTAGGTTAGAAAGCAAATCATTGATTTTCTTAAAGTAGTTTTTTTAATGTAAATTTGTTTCAAATAAATAGGTGATATGTGACCAGGTTCAGTGTTCAAAAATGAGAGAAATGTTTGTAGTGAAAGTAAATCTTCCATCTCTCCCTGGTGCCTGGTTCTATCTTCAAAGCAATTCTGGGCACCGGTTTCTTGTAGCTGTTCTGAAGGCTTTCTCCGAGTTTATAAATATGTGTGTTTCTATGTTTTCCTCACACAAATGACATCATGCTCTTCGCAGTGTTTTACACTTGGCATTTCTATTTAGCCACAATCTTAGAAGTCATTCCATCTCACATTTCAAGCTACCTCACAATCTCTCAGAGTTTTGTTATTTTCATTGAGTAGATGTGTCCTAACACACAAACAGTCGCCGTGGGTGGTATTTATTTAGGCCGTTCTAACCTCTTTCCCCTAAAATCACGGTATAATGGTAATCTTGTACAGCTGCCAACGGATAGGCGATCCGTCTCTGGGTATGAGTGTGGGCTTTGGAGCCCAAGGGCCTGGGTTTAAAACTCAGTTTCTCCATATACTGTTGAACTTTCTAGTCTTGGCCATTACTTAATTGCTGTGCCTCAGTTTCCTCTTTTCTGACATAGTATTTATCTCATAGGTGGTATGCCATGATTAAACACACTAAAGCTTAGTGTGTTAGTGTCGGGCATGTAGACAGATCTGTATGTATTTACTACTATTATCATATTATGTGATGTGGAAATCCTGAATCCTAAGATGTTCCTGCCTCTGAATGTTTCTGAATCACTGAGTGGCTTCGAAGAGCCACAACACAGCTTTTGAGCCTGTGGGTTATCTCCTAAATTACTGAAATGCCATGTTCATCCTCCCTTCCCCCACTTCCTTGTAGCTTTTGTGTAACAACCTGGAGGAGAAAAGGCGGGATTCCAGGCCACTATACTCATGTGTCCAAACCTCTTCAAAGGCCGAAAATGTATTGCCCCCTGGTGATAATTTTTAACAAATAATCCAGATATTCCCCTCCCCCCCCAATACTTAACTAATTTTGAACTTTACGATACTTAAATATTTTACATTTTGGCAAATACATAGCTTGTGTGTGTGTGTGTGTGTGTGTGTGTGTGTCCAATGTAATGATCTCACCATGTTTTAAATTGCAAATTAAATCTTTGGAAAAGACTGGAGAATGTACTTACTCTGATTTAGTTGACTTTGATGGTGGAAGTTTACTGGGTCTCATGTCACTTGTAAGTCTGATAGCATCAAAGACTTTCAGATTCTGACAAACCTGAGCTAAAATCCCCATGTAGGTGTTGCTAGCTGTTTGACCTGGGGCAAGTCACTTACGCTTCCAGGGTGCTGGTTCCCCATCTGTAAAGGGAGACATTGATCTAGCCCTTAGGACTTGATGAAGATGACAGGAGAGTGTGTATGAAGGACCCAGCAGTGTATGGCACAGAGCAGGTGCTTTCTAACCATCTGTTCTTCTCATGCATCCCACTTCCTCCTGTCATGCCACGGGCCCCTGGGGGTAACCGCCTCCACCTTAAACTCCTCTGCTCTTCCTCAGCACTCTTCCGGGTTTGCCTTATGATGTCACCCGTGTGCTGTGCTTTTTCTCTGCCTTAACTGGGAGAGCCGTGTATGTCTCAGTTGTCACTTGCATCCTACCTTATGCTAATCCAATGTCAGATGTTCAGTGAATGCCAGCAATGGCGGGAGTGAGAGACAGGCTTGCCGTTTTCCTACCCCAGGGAGGTCATTACCGTTTCTTTGAAAAGCAGTAGCTAACAACAGTATTACAAGATCGGGAGCCACAGGGAGTTTTGGTAGCCCCTGAAGTGATCACAGAGAATGGTATTTTCATTCTTGGTTATTCCTTTGAGGAAATTCGCTATAGCCAACGCGTGAAAATTATTTTCCCAGATTTTTTTTGAAGGGCAGGGTGGGGTGGAAGGAATGTCCAGAAACTGTTCCATTTCATCAAAGCTCCAGGCACCTGCAGGAGGACTGCTTTGGCTGTCTCCACTCCCCCCACTCCACTCCCCTCCATACATACATACATACATACATACACACACACACACACACACACACACACACACACACACACACACTTCCCAAGGAAAGCAGGAGCCATTTGGCTTGTAGACTCAGTGGCCAGCTTTGCTTGGCTCTTGGTTTGTGTCTTGGGGGTGGGCTGCTGGGCATCCAGGCAGAGAGGGCGAGCAGGGAAGTACAGGGGAAAGGGAGCGGGAAGACCTCTGCTAGACCCTTCAAATCTCTTATTGGGAGGGGAGCGCCTCTATTTTGCATTAAGTGTTTTGCTGTGAATTTTTGAAATAGCAGTCACACCCATATTCAAATGTAGGAACCCGAGTGTTTTCCAAAGACACGCAGACCAGGTCCCTTCTATTAGGTCTAGTAATAATTAATGTCGTTTTCTAATACGATATCTACAAAAGGCTGGGATTCTACAAACAAATATTTGGATAATAGGAACCATCATTGTCACTTGGAATGCTCTTCCCAATTCTTCTCTTTTTCACTCAAACCTTCCTGTTCTTTAAGATCTAGCTTGAGTCTCACTGTCCAGGTTGTGTAGGTCATTGACTCTGGGCCATTTGACTGGCTGTTAGTTACTGGTAGATAGAGCTGAGTGTGTTGAACTGTTAGCTATTAACCCTGTTGTCCTGTAGGCTTTCCCCTGTGTTTATGCCTTGGCTTGCCCACTAGGTCTTGACTTTGTAGACCGAGGCTTGTTCAGCCCCTGTCCCATTGCAGACGGGTGTGCTTCCTAGCTTAGCCAAACAGCTCCTTAGGTCTGGCTAGAAATGCACACCTAGCCCACTGCATGAGAAAGTCAGGGTGGGACTCAGCAGCTTAGCAAGCACTCCTGGTGATTCTGCTGCGGATGAAGTTTAGACAACCTCTGGTGTAGTGAGAAGAGGGGTTAGGGGTCTGTGAGGCTTGGTTTGAAGCCAGCTCTGCCATTGACTGGCTTGTAAGAGAGTGACTTTTTCTCTTTCTTCTCTCCCCTTCTCTGTTCTGCAAGATGTTAATGGGCGCCTAAAGGTGGGATAGGTAAGGAGTTCTGTGCCCCAAAAGCTAGTGAATGTGGTTTTAGTGATTTTCTTTATGGCAACACTTCTCCGGTACCTCAGAATGGATGTCATTGAGGGTCCCTGAGAATCGCCATGGAAAGATGGTGTAAACTCGTTAGCGTACCTGCTAACTTCTGTGGCAGCAGTGTTTTGTGGAGCGTAGTTTGGGAGATGCTGGCCCAGGAGATCTGTAAGGGTACTTTGAACCTTGAGATTTTTTTGCCTGTAAATCAGTGAGAGATGCAGAAACCTCACGTACAGGGAAAGTTAGTCACAATGCCAAATTTATCATCTGACTAAACCAGACTCACAGAGCAACTTGAACATTGAGACGACATGGAAATAAAGAATAGTGTTATATTTTCCTTAGGTAGAAAGTTTTTCTTAGGTAGAAAACTGTATATAAGGGGAGAGGTGGGGAAGATAAGTTTAGGAAAATGACATTTACTGAGAATATTGGAGTCCTGGCAGGAAACATATGGCATATTCGAATCAGGTAATTTAAGAGATTTAAATAAAGGAACAATTTCTAAAAGGTGTAAGCAGAGTTCAGGAAAAGCAACAATGGTTGATACAGGACTTGAATTCCTCTATGTATGCAGGTTTTATCATATAAGTATCCCATTCACTCCTCATAGTAACCCCTAAGGTAGGTGGTGTTACTTCACGCTTTGCAGAAGGGGAAAGTGAAGGTCAAAGAGGCAAAGTAAGTGACCTGCAGAGAAGAGCTAGGAATGGGGGCAGACGTCAAAGGGCTTGCATACTCGCAGCCCCATGCTGTCCCTACACGGTTCATGGGGAGGAACGTCCTGTCTTCCTTCTGCTCTTTTCCATGTGATGGGGCTCAAAACACCGCTCTCTACAAGCTCCTGTTCTGAGCTAGAAACATTGCTCTGAGCAATCAGGAGAAAGCCCCTTAGGGAAATATGTAAATTAGCAATTAAAGTATGTAGATTATGCCCAGAGCATTGATCCATGAACCAAGAAGTCACTGGTTCAATTCCCTATCAGGGCATATGTCAGGGTTGTGAGGTCCTCTCCCTTCCTCTCTCTAAAAGTCAATAAAAACATTTTTAAAAGTATGTGGATTATATATTATGGGGAAGAGACCGATGGTAAACATGTAGTTTCCATGTCTAGATGGGTTGGGGCTGTGGAAATCTGTCATCCATCCTTTCGGGAATTAGTCTTATCCTCAGAAATGCTTTTGGCAGATGTGGGAGCCATTTGAAGGGCATGAATGGGCGCTCAGCTTGTCAGGCTGGGGGAGGTGGAGGGACGTTTTCAGACATACGGCCCCGCTTGGGAAGGCAAGGCTGTGGGAGTGGAATGAAAGGTGCTGTATTCACAGGTGCTGGAGCCAAATGGGAATGAGGCTGGCGGTGGGAGGTGGCGGCAGCGGGGAAAGAAAGAGGCCACAGCAGGATCCAAGGGGCCTCTGACTCGGGTTTTGATATTGGGGCCCACTGGTCAGTGCAGTCTCTTTCCCCTGCCATGTTTGTTAGGAAATGGCCACGGTTGAATCGGTCTTATTTTTCTCAGGAAGTTTCAGAGTAGATGAATGCTTCATTTCCCTCATGCCCCAAGAAAATGTACAAGTCTCGTTTCTGAGGAGGTTACTTTTCCCCATGTCATTTTGAATTTGGGTTGGCTGTTAGCATCTCATGGTTAAGTCCTCCTTATTCCAGAAAACAGAAACACTTCTCCAATACTGTGCACAAGCCCTGCCTTTGAAAACATCTGGTAAAAACACCACGTGGCTTGGAGAGCTGTGATTCTCAGCTGCGACCCCTGCCTCTTTATTAGCAGGGCGTCGCTGGAGTAAACCTCTATTTCCTGTTGCTTCCACCCAGCCCTCCTGTACGGAAATATTTCGAATGTTTCTCTAGGCAGCAGGGAACCTTGAAGGGCACGCTGAGTGCTGAGGCCCCAGCCAGGGACAGAGATGCCTTCTCTGCCCGGCAGGGCCTCGGGCGTGCGGAGAGGTGGCTGGGCCTCTGAGCTCTGAAGCTGCGCCAGGTCCCTGCCCCAAACTGCTAAAAACAACCACCCCCAGGCGCACACAGCCCCAACCTGCCACACCTCCAGCTCTCCTGCCAGCGAGATCTTTTAAATAGTCTGAAATGTCAGACATGTTTTCTTTTTTTTCACAACATGCCTCGGACATCTCATACATTATTCTGCAGTGAACCTGTAATAGCAGTGCTCGGAAAATGAAGAGTCCTAGTCCAGGGAGTATTTGCTAATAACTAAGACAACTGTCCGCCCCCAACCCTCCTGCTTTGGGCCCCCACCCCCACCCTGAACTCATTGAAGAAAATCACTGGGAAACGGAGCTAGTTTTCCTGAAGTTGTGTGTGAGGCTGTCTTCCATGGCCTAGGTCTTATGTTCGTTCCCTCAGAATGCTGTTAGTTTGTATATGATTTTTCAGTATTTGACTGTTTTCGACTTTACAAAGACCATGTGATAGGGTTCAATCTGATAATAATATGCAAAGTATAGGAGTTTGAGTTCAGTGTTTTCTGATTTCAAAATATATCTGAAAAATTATTTTTGGTGTCTTCGTTTTCTTAAGAAATCTGTGATAATCCACCGTTGCTTCTTTCTCACGGAAATGGGTAACGGCTCTGGTTATAGGGTTTGTGCTGCTGCCCGAGCTGTGTCTGCTGCACATTGGCTCCACTTGAGGCTGTTACTAATCCATGCCACACCTTCCCTGCAGACATGCCCAGCTGTAGCCCATGTGGATATGCCTTTGGGGGAAGCCTGTGGCTTCTGTTTAAGGGTTTTTAATCTGTTGTGTCTTGCGGTTTTACTTATAATGCTTCCTGACTTGGTTTATTCAGTTAGTAGTTTCTGAAAAACTGGCATTTGGGAAGAATTTCAAGTGCAAAGAGAAAATTTGAATTTGGGGCTGTTCTAGGCGTCTGGGATATGTGGTACAATACAGATGCGTGGCCACTGAAGCCCAAAACAATGTTCTCTAGATGCCTGTCGGCCCATCGAAAGATAAATCACATTAAGGATGCTAATTTATTTCACTTTATGACATTTCTCATTCTTTAAATTATTTATTTATTTATTTTTAGTTAACCAGTGTCCTTAGTCTTTTCAGGTTGCTATAGCACAAAACCATAGGCTTATAAACAATAAAAATGTATTGTCATAGTTCTGGAGGCCAGGAAGCTCAAGGTCGGGGCACCAGCATGATGGTGTTCCAGTGAGGACCTTCTTCCAGGTTGCAGACTTCTTGTCCTCTCACATGGCAGAAGGGGTTGGGGCCTCTCTGGGGCCTCTTTTATGAAGGTATTAATCCCATTCGTGAGGGCTCCGCCCTCATGACCTAATCACTTCCCAAAGGCCCTCGACTTCTAAGAACATCACCTTGGGTGTTGTGTTTTCTGCATATGAATTTGGGAGACACAAACATTCAGACCATAGTAACCAGAATATTTCATTACTTGTATATGGAAAGTTAGAGTCTAGAAAAATTTTTCTTGCTGCAGTATATTTCTTAGTATCATATACCTTTTACATAAAGTCAAATCAACAAAATATGTATTGCCTGTTTACTACATCCAAGGCATTGTATGAAAATCCAGTAAAAGTATTTGCAGCAAATAAAGACTTTTGCCCTCCTTGAAATATGACATTCTCCTTACAATTTGTTCTCTAGAAAAGTAGACGTTAGCCATGTCTTGACTCAAGGCAGCATCCTTGGGGGGAAACAGCACTGGACAGGGAGTTAAAAGTCTGGTTTCATTCCTTTCCAGGTGACAAGCTCACTCTGACTTGTGGGCAGGCTTCAACCTTCCCACCGCCCACCTGGACTGGTTTCTCAGCCGTACAGATAGGTGTGAAGCGAGATTATGTCTTAGGTCTTCATAACAAAATAAACCCGACAATGATTTTTATTGAATACTTTCCACTATGTAAGGTACTGAGATCCAAGTAAGTGTAAGAGAACCTCTTGCTTCTGGAAGTTTCTAAAGATCCCTCATAGTTAGATAAACCTACCACCAACCAACAAAACCATTTTCTGAGCATGCTGCACGAGCAGATCACTGCTGAGAGCAGAGAGAACGCCACAGTGAGTGGAGTGCTGGGCACCCCCGTTAGAGACTTTCCCCTGGCTTACGGAAGAGTGAATGATACAGGCCAAAGACTGGACTAGACAGCGAGTGCCCGAGGCCTGAGCAACGGCTGCCATTTATTAAGCTCTTGCACCAGGCCTGTCTTTGTGCCAGGTGCTTACCTATACTATCCCAACCAAGCCTTGTAGGAGCCACATGAGAGGAATGCTGTGATTACCCCATTTTACAGTTGAGGAAACTGAGGTAACTTTCCCAAGGTCGCACAGCTAGTAAGTGGAGGAAGTGATAACTGATATTGAGCCTGTATTCTCCATCACCATGCCTCTGAGGGAGAGGTGAGGGTGGGGGGAGAGAGAGGCAGTAGATCTCTCATTAAAGAGAAGCATGGAATTGTCAAAGGTTAATGATGGAGAGAGAAGGGGTCATTCATGATCATGAGCCACCTACACTGACCCATTTCTCATGGTGCTCTCCCCTTGATTTCCTGTCACTGCCTTGTGGACACTGGGGAATACTGCCTGTCTGGGAAGACTGAAGCCCAGGCTTGGCCAGAAAACTCCCTCCAGCTCCCTCCAGCACTCCTACCCGTGCTAAAAAGAGCGGCGTGTTTACTGGAACTTGGGATATCTTTGCTACTTGAGTTGGCAAGAGTCACGTCAAGGGAGTAGGCAGCTGGACTCAATTACTTGGGAGTGAAGGTTGACCCCAACAGCATAACTATGAATAGGTTTAATTTTTTTTTTTCAAATTTTCCAAACTTAATTTTACTTTAAACTAATATTTCCCTTTTTAATGTCTCCCCAGAACTAAAACACTCTGCATTTGGAATTTGTGCTGTGAAAGGCTCAAGTGAACAGTGTGACATTAACTAGCTCTCAGCTCCTTTCCTGGACCAGAGCGGCCCCTCATATCTGCTCACAGGCCTCAGTCCGAGCTCCTGTTCACTGTCACTCTCGGCAGCCAGCGGTGGACATTGTCCAGGCATCATGTGGCATTAAAACAAAACAAAACAAAACCAGAAACCCATTATCTTGCTTTTAAGCAGGTCTTGGATTGTAAGTCCCACAAGGGCAGTCAGTGTTCATCTCTGGTGCGCCCACTGAGCACAGTGTGTGGCACTAAGCAGACTTCAGAAAGGCTGAGCCCACGTGTGCAATGATCTCGAGTACATTCTCTTAATAACTGTGACAATGAGTGCAATGGGAAGGTGTTTTAAAAATGAGCAGGAGGGTGGTGCACCATACGACATATCTTTGTTGTGAGGTAGTAGCAAAGAGCCTGGATTTAAGGTCAGACAGATCTGGTTTATGTCACAGGTCCACCACATACTGGTCACGTGACCCTGGAGAGGACATGGGACCATTGCCTCCTCTCTAAATTGGTAGCAACAGTGCATATAGCATAAGCTTATTGGGATTAAATGATTTTATATATAACATGCTAAGCATAGTGCCTGGGGAGCTCTTGATAATAACAGTATTTATTGTTAGGGGGGAAAGAAATCAGGTTTGGTTGGCTACCTTTCAAAAGAGATGGGTAGAACTTGAGTAGGTGTCCCTCCCCCCCTCTCTCCCCCCTCCAAATTAAAAAAGTTTACATGGTGAAGAGCGGTACAGTTGGAATACTTTGTAGTTGCCTGGGTCAGATACAAGCTCGCCAGGGAACAAGTGCTATTTGTGGAAGCTTGGTCCTATGGATTAAGAGGTGGTTAAAATGGTGACATCATGGGTCTCTTATTTAATTTTCAGGTGTTTAGTCCTGTGCTTATATTTCTTTTGTACTTTAAAACATGTTTTAAAAAATAAAACCTATTAAGTCTAAAAAGTACACTCTTGAAATGACATGTAAGAGGGATTATTTTTAAAAAAGAGTTTAATGTTTGAACAGAAACCACTTTTGAGTTTGGGGGATTTTAATTGCCTTTGCAATTTCTTTGGATAACAAAGTATTTTCTGTTGCTAATAATTAATAAGATTCTATCTAGTGGAAACACCTTGAGAAGTTAAGAGTGATAAAAAAATGAAAACTCCCCCCTTACTAATAGGGTAAGGTAAAGTGCTAATTGACTGCTAGAAATTAAAGCCTGTGTGATTAAAAATAAATCTTTGTTCTTTAGAGGGCATCAGCATAGATATTCCTTGTTTAAGGTTGTAGTCACTATCGAGTGTGATATGAAATAGCCCTTACTTTAGGGTACGGTTGAATTCTTTGTGTTGGAACCCTATGCCAGACTGTGTGCAGATGGACAGCAGTCACGTCTAGCAGGCCCTGCAAGGGGGATTAATTTGCACATTGTTTTATTCACTTGAACATTTTGCAGAGAAAAAAAAAAACAAAAAACAACAACAACAGGAAAAACTGTCTCCCTGCTTAAATGAAATTCCGACACCATCAGTGCAAAATTATAAATTATATTTAAAGCAATGCAACAAATTCACGATCATTTCCAGCTTTGTGTAAAGTGTTGTGCTGCAGCTCTGGCCAGTGTGGCTCAGTTGGTTGGAACAGGAGGCAGCTGATCAATGTTTCTCTCGCACATCAATGTTTCTCTCTCTCTTTCTGCCTCCCTCCCTCCCTTCCTCAGTTAATATATCTGAGAGCAGAACTTGTCAAAGATTTAGTTGTTATCTGAATTAAAAATATTTTTAAACCCAGAGAATTCAAACTTATGATGAAAATTGAAATATAAGTTAAAAACTCAGTTGCAGGGCATATGTGAGAATAAGTTTTAAAATGCTTGTGCTCTTTTCAGTATTCTCCAGCTCATCAGCATTGACTAGGAATAGCGTAGCAAGAAGTACTTTAAGATACTTTCTCAGTATCCACAGCAAGAAAGCTTACATTGATGAATTTGTGAATTTATAAAACAGTAACTTGGGAAGAAATTATTAAATTTAGAGGGAAAGGGATGAAAAGATGTTACCCCTCGTCAAGGTTAAAACCAATATTTAATTCAATAAAGACTCGTTATTTGGAGATACAAGTAAGGACAATAGCTGGCACTCCACAATAAGATAATGATGGTTTTATTAGGACCTTTAACCACCTAATTATACAAAGCAGCATTCTTGGCTTTTGAAATTAAGGCCAAAGAGGAGTCAGTTTGTGTCTCACTATACCCTGTATTATAGATATATCTGCTGGGAAACAAATCAGAACACAAGAAAAAAAAGCACTTGGATTATTTCAAAATTTCTTTGACTTTAGAATGATTTCACATAACATTACATTTAAATATAATGTCATGTCATTTGTATAGATTTCAGGGACAGAAAAAATCTATACTAATAAAAGCCTAGGTAGCCCTCGTGGCCTCGCATGACGCCCTCATGCCATCACAAGATGGCTGCCCCCACATCATCACAAGATGGCCGCCTCCATGTTATCACAAGATGGTCACCCCAAGATGGCCAACAGGGAAGGGCAGTTGAGGGCAACCAGGCCTGCAGGAGAGGGCAGTTGGGGAGATCGGGCCAGCAGGAAAGGGCAATTGGGGCAATCGGGCCTGCAGGGGAGGTCATTTGGGGGTGACCAGGCTGGCAGGCAGAAGTGGTTAGGGGCAATCAGGCAGACAGGCAGGCAGGCAGGCTGGCAGGCAAGCGGTTGGGCGTCAGCAGTCCCGATTGTGACATCCCTCAAGGGGTCCCAGATTGGAGAGGGTGCAGGCTGGGCTGAGGGACACTCCCCCATAAACGAATTTCATGCACTGGGCCTCTAGTGAATGAAATAAGATTTAAATAAAACTTTTTAACCTCTCTTTCATGGAGAATTTTATGTTTCTATCAATATAATTTTAGTAATGCTTGTGAAGAATTGACCTTTATTTTTTCCAGTTGAAATATTGTTTAGACTGGGAAACATTAGTCTATTCTTCATCCACATGGTTTTACTGGTCTTTAAGGACTCCTGCCCCTCTTCCGCCTTATCTTCCTCCATCTGCTCTTTCTCCTGAGGGCAGGGGGGCCCAGGGTACTGGAATGTGGACCCAACATAACACATCCTATAGAGAAACCACAGTTTATTTCCAGCCAGAAGCAGAGTAACACTCTAAGGAGGTTTCTGTATCTTCCTTACAATTAATTGCCTGAAATATCCCTTCTAGCGCTGTGATCTATGAGCTCGCGTGACCCAGGCATTCCATTTATTTTCTTTGCTAGGAATTTCCAGAGCCATGGCTGGGTCACCCTCGCCTTTCCCGGCAGCTGGTTTCACTCTGAGTTTAATGAGGGAGCAGAGTCGAGTGGCCTGGGAAGGGTTTCCCCTTCTGGCACCCCATTGGAAGAACTCGGCTGCTTGTCCGTGTTCACTGAGTAAATGCCAATGGATGGGTGACTCCAAAAAAGGGCCTTCCCAGCCTGTCCTCATCTGGTCAGAGGCAGGGCACATTCCTGAGCCCCCCTTCCTTCCTTTGGTGTAAAATCTTACGTACAAGCACAAAGTACTTACATACAAGTACCTTGGTGTAGCCGGCAGTGAAGTAGGAAGGTGAGTATTTAAATCACACATACATGTGCCTTAGAGCCACTGGGCTTTTCTGTTCCTGTTCACGGGTGGACTTGCCCGGGTAGCAGAACCTGCTGGCAAACTGCCTAGTCCTCCTGGGTTTCCTGCCACCCAAGGCTCCGCTGCACCTGGTCCTCTCTCTGCGTGTAAATTGCCGGGTAGGTTTTAGAGCTGTGATATTAGCAGATGCGAATTTGAAATGCTTTGTCACCATGCTGAGAATTCAAGTGTTTTTTCATTTCTGTTTTTAGAGCGTTAAACTCATGTTTTAGGTTTTTCTCCCTCATAATCTCATGTATATTCTTAGATATTTTTACAGAAGAAAACCTTATTTATTTTTTGCACCTTTCATTATTAAACAGATAGGAAGAAAGCCTACAATTATATGCTTCTTAAACTGCATGTCCTCCAGAAATGTAATATATTCAGCAAACTCCACCAACACCAAAGCTTCCTTTAAGAAGATTGGGAACCCACCCAAGAGTTCTAAATTTGCATATTTATGAAGGATTTTTGTAGCATACTTAAATGACAGGGGAGATTGTTGTATGGGACTTTTATTCTCTTTCCCATCTCTGTAGTCTTATACCCTGTTAGAATTTTTGAAGCCTTGAGTTCCAGATGTAGCCATAAATTTAAATAGTGAGAAGACCCACTATTCAGTACCTCACATTTAGTGAACTCTCATTGAATGAATTAATGAGTTCAGAAGCACCAAAGGGCAGGGATGGTGGACTTGCCTTAAATTAATGATTTATTTGTTAAAAAGGAGAAAACCATTTATTCCTCAACTTTGTATTCATATGTAAGATTTCAGACCTTAGTTTTAGAGACATTTGGACTTACTATTAATGTTATGAGAATTCAGTTTTAATTTTCTGCATTTTTTTAAGTAGAAGGAAGAGACAGTCATAACAAAATTTTACAAAGCAATTTAGAATAATAATATTGTCCTTGTGACTTACAAACTCACACCGTCACGAGTGCCTATGCAGGGAGCTTAGCTTCTAGAAAGCACAGCAGGACCAGGTGCAGTCGTTGTACCATCTATTTCTGCCTTGGCTTGCCCCCTTGTCCTGTCGGAAGGGCTTGGCTGGGTGGGGTTCTTTCTGTTTCAGGGAGGATATATGCCTGGATTTTGCATTTTCTCATCTCAATGTCAGGACTTCAAGGCTGCTAACATTTAGAAATTGTGGCCCTTTCCAACCCTGAAATTCTATGATGCTCTGAGTCCCTTGGTCCATGAAACCTTCACAGACACATTGCATTTCTTTTTCTTCTCTTTCTCACTCCCTCCCTCCCTCTTTTCTCTCTCTGTCTCCTTCTGTCTCTCCCTCACTTTCCTTCCAACCTGTTTTGCAGACAGCCAAGGGCACCGCTGTTCTGTCACCTGCTGAGTTCTGCGCACGTGTGGTGCTGAGTGGGGTCACTGCAAGTTTCGTGTTTTCTCTGCCCAAGGCAAAAAGCCTTCATTCCTGGCAGCGCCCTGCCTCCTCCAACATAATCTCAGTAAACTGTTGTTATAGTAAAACAGTGACTAATTAGAGCCTCTTATTAACCACGATTTCCACCCGCCTCCAACTCACCTCATTTTTGGAATTAGAACCAGACAAATGGGAAATAAACCAATTATGTCGGTACATGGCTGTTTATTGAGCTCTTACTGTGTGCTACCTGGGTAAATGCTCGGCCCATTATTGCTCACAGCAGGGAAGTTGGTGCTGTTTTAATCCCTGTTTCCCACATGGGGGTTCACAGCTGTAAGGTCACTTGCCTAAACAACTAGAACTCTTTGCTGATGGAGTTGGGTGTGAGAGATTTAATATTCTCTTAATATTCTCTCAGTATCATTATCCTATCCCCCCCTCTTTCTACAAAAACTTTAATTGAATACATAGTTCTTTTCTTCCTGTGTCTTATGTTGTGTTTCTGTGAATTGTGAAGACAGGGTCATTTTATGTGGAAAACTGTTTCCCTTTAACTATAGTTTGAAAATGATCTTAAACATCCCTGAATCTGTCATCTTTTATTCTATTTTAGTGGTTGCTATTGTAGTGTCTCTCGTTAGTAAGCTTCTTGAGTTCTGAGGGATTCTTGATACCTCCTCTTTTCTGATAATTTTATGTTGTCAGCCACCAAAGCAATTGGGCAGAAAAAAGAGTCGCTGTGGGCAAAAGTGGCAGCACGAGATTTCAGCAGTAAGCTCAGAAAATCAAATTCTCTCGGAGCAGCAATTTTTGCTACAAAGAAGTAAGACAGGACAAATGTAGAAATTGTCAGCTGTGGTTGTTGTAATCAAGGCCTGGGTGGAGCTTTTCACAGCCAGATGGGCAAAACAAGTTTGCTGGGGAGAGAAGGATGCATGTGGTTGAAATAAATTGGTTGGCAGGTGGGGGTTGGGGGGCGGGGACTCTGATAAAAATCACTAGGCATCAATGCCCTCTCTCTGGGTCTGGCCTCAGCTCACATGCTCTCCCTGCCCCGGTGCCCCACCTCTGTAGTTCATCCTGCATGCCTCAGTCAGATTTATCTTGAATCAGGAACCTTCTGAACTTACTTTGGGTTTTATGGCCTGACAGAGGCAAGCACCATGCCTTTGCCTGCGTTCAAAGCCATCTTGTGGCCTGTGCACACCATCTAGCCAATGTTAGGTCCATGTACTCTTTAATACAACTTTTTTCCACCAGTGAACTGGACTCGGGTCTCTTCTTTGTCATGTACCAAGCACTACCTGGAAATCACCTTGGCAACTGCAGTTGAACATCTTGTTAATAGCCAATGACATGGAAGACGGTAAGTTCTAGATGTAAATCAAGTGACACCTAGCTAGTAACGTCCATGAGAGTTAACTATTTGGAGCAAGAGTGGATGAATTTCTTTGTTTCTTAAGGGAAGTTGAGTTATAGAGGAGATTGTGCTTTTGAGGAAAGACAGGCCATGTAACTTCAGGAGAGAGAGGAAGTAGGTATAGTAAGCTCTTGAAAGGAGAGCCGGGGCTATAGTTGGAAAAATAACCATCTGCAGCTACTCAGGGAAGCCAGCTAAGGATGAAAGGTTTGAGCCTCAGACGCTATGGCTGCTGCTGATCATGCTGATAGCAGCTACGGCTTACTGAGCACTTTCTAACACTGTGATGGGCATTTGATGTGCTTGACCTGATTTAGGGCTCACCATAACAGTGGCATTTGGGTGTTGTTATTCCCATTTTATAGATGAGGAAACTGAGCTTGGCAGGGTTAACCAACCTCAGAGCATGCATCCAGTACATGACAGAGCAGCAGCTGTGAATTCCAAGGTAGATTTATTCTTGAGTTCTTGTAAAGGTATTTGTGGGTAAAGGGGTGTGGATGGGTGTCATTGCTTCCTAAAGGCTCTTAGAAAATGCTGTGTGAGAGCTTACTCAGTTTAATTTAACCTCCCCCAATGAACATTCTCTAATTGAAGTTAATATAAGATCTACAGGGGTCTTTCACCATCCAGAAAAAGGTGCTTTTGTCAGCACGTCCCCAGGTCTCTGCAGGTCGGTCCTGAAGTGTGGCATCCTCCTGGCTGGCTCACCCTGCAGCGGAGGGCGGTCTGCAGAGACTCTCCCATGCTGTCTTCAGTGATTCCTCCAGGTTTTGAGGCCGCTCGTCTTTTCTCCCCAATTGGAATCTAAGATTCTGAGGGCAGGCACCATGTCTTACATTAGTTGATAAATTGGATTATTTCATTACCGTAACTGGATAAAAATGTCCCCTAGAATCATTCATGTCTCTTTTAGGCCTGTCTATTCTCTGAACAACCTTCAGGCAGGAACTGTTCTGTGCCTCCTTGTGTGAGGGAGGCTCAGTGGAATGAACGCATGGTTGGGAGCCAGTGCTGGGGTCTGTATCTCAGTTTTCCTGCTGGCTCCTGCAGAACTCTGAGTCTTTTCAGAAATGAAGAGACGGTTAATCTGTTCTCTATAGCATGGGCACAGGGCCTTGCACAGAATCTGCACCATAGGAATGGTTTGGTTCATTGAGAACTGGCTCTAAAGAGGTAGCAACTCTGAAGTCTCTCTCTTTCTCTCTGTAAAACACACATAACATAACATTTAACATCTATCTCTCTTTTGAGCACACAGCTCAGTGGTATTAAGTACATTCGCATTGTTGTGCAACCACCACCACCATCCATCTCCTTAACTCTTCTCATCTTGCAAAACAGAAACTCTATATCCATTCAACAATAACTCCCCATTCTCCCCCTGCCCCCAGCTCCTGACAACCAATCTACTTTCTGGCTCTGAGTTTGACTCTATAGCTACCACATGTAAATGGAATCATATACTCTTAGCTTACTTCCCTGAGCATAATGTCCTCAAGGTTCATCCCAGATGCCGTTATTGAGTGTCCTTCATTGCCTGGCTTTGCATAGGAAGGCAGAGCCAGAGATGGATCTCTAGGTTCTTAGATGGCACTTCATTGGGTAAAGCCTAGGTTTTGTACAGGTAAATGCTGGTAATATCAAGCTCACAATAAGATACACAGTGGTTATATTCATCAGTCTGTTAAAGCAGTAAACAAAAATATTAGGACTAGGCCAGCACCTTCTTAGCTAGAATACTTTCCTTTTATAATACAACAATTTACAGTGTTTCATATATTTTTAAATCTAACATTAGAAACACCTTATTAACTTAGGTATTATTAATTCCCTTCATTAAAATAAACTCTGAGGCTGAGAAATTATGGGATTTCTCAATTTGCACAGCCCTGGTAAAAATAGAACTTTGTATCCTATATATAAAGATTTGGAGAAAGGGCTCAGGGCTCTGGCGGAGCTTGAATTCAAACCTAGTTCTTTTCAACCTATTTTGTTTGTTTGATTTTTCAAAGCCCCAAGCACATACTCCAACTATTCGCATGATATATTTTTCTCCGTCCATTTATTTTTCATTGTGTGTGTCATTATAGTTAAAGTGGGTTTCTTACCCATAACATACAGCTGGGTCTTGTTTTTTTATTTATATTGACAATGTCTTTTAATTGGTGCATTTAGACCTTCGGTGTTCAAAGTGATTCTTGATATAGTTGGATACACATAGAGCAAGTGTGTGTTTATGTATATATGTATAGGCATACATATAAAGTTTTATTTATTAGTATATACATATATCATAGATGCCATCCTTTTTTTAAAATATATTTTATTGACTTTTTACAGAGAGGAAGGGAGAGAGAGGGATAGAGAGTTAGAAACATCGATGAGAGAGAAACATCGATCAGCTGCTTCCTGCACACCCCCTATTGGGGATGCCTGATATATTAAAAAATTGCCTAAAATCGGTGCAAGATCCAATGACAAGAGAAGAGAACGGTGGCTAATGTGGTAGAGCTCACTGAGAGTGGAGCCCGGTTTTGTGTGTAGACAGCCAGGCATTGATGGCCTCTGCAGATTCCGCAGGGGCCTGGGCTCCAGGATTATTGGTTCTGGGCCTGTCTGTGTGTGTTCCACCCCAGTTATTAAATAGATGCCACCAAAAAGAGAGGCCTCCTTAGGAAAGATAATGTTTTCAGTGTCTCATGTTGGCTTTTGGCGAGGTTAATACACTTTCAGTAAAACTTCAAAACTTTTTAAAGAAAACAAACAATTCCTGAATAAGCCAGTATTATGAACTGAGGTATTTAAGTCCTTTTGCTGAATGGATCTTCTGTTCCCTCATTCCTGCGCACGGTATGGGCCTGCACTGCAGATGTCTGTATGATACATGATGTGGTAAAACATAGCCCTAGGAATTTTGTGGTTAAAAGTTGAACTGTGGTCTTTCTGCGCGAGTGGACACCTCGCCTGCCATATTAAACCTACCCTTCTTTCCTGATCTCAAGCTCTGACAGACCCCCTTTCAGATTTTTTTCCAGCCGCACACAGTAACATCTCAGTTTCCTTTACTTATACCGTAGCCTATGGCCCAGCAGTAGCTCTCCTGAGAATTCAGAATGCTTCCACTCATGCTTTCTCCACAGGTAGACATTGTGTGGTGGCCGCGTCAGAAGGAAGACATCACCTCTACCCAGGGCTTGCCTGTTATAGTTTGAGGCTATGTGTTTACAATTTAAACAGAGCTAAAATGCTTTGCTTGTATCTGATGTATTTGGGAATCTGCCCTGGTTTGAATTATCTAGATTGTCTAAGTGGGGGATTCCAATGTCCTGGATGCTGCAATTAGCTTTGTTTGGGCTCTGTAGACACAGCCATATTTGGGAAACACAAATGGGCCAGTTTTTGTATTCAAGACTTTCTGGGTTAACAATGCATGTTTAAGAAACTTGTGTGCCCAGAGTTGTACATATAAAGAGTTTGGGAAGGAGCTCAGGGTTCTGGAATGCCATGAAGCCGGGTGAGGAGCAGGGAATTGGCAGCCAGCGGGCCCAGGGAGCAATGGGGTCCTGTGTGTTGTCACCTGGCAGCCTCTGCTGACTATTTTAAGACAAAACCTTTTGGTGCAATTGCTTCTTTAGGAAATCTGGCTGAACATTCTAGTCATTTTATTGCCCCTGTCCTCATAAGACACTTCATGGGAGTAGTTTGCTTCATTAAACAAAAGCAATCACTGGCGATCCATGCTGGAATTCCACATTTGGGGCGTTTGCCATTAGTTCTGTGGGAGATTGCACCACGCGGGCCGCCATGTTCTAATGGACAAGACTATGGCATTTTTAACCTTGTCTCCTAGAATTCTTGCTCGAAAGTTCTAAAGATTACACAATTGGTGTAAAGATTACCAAATGCTAGGTGTGAAATTACCTTTTAATAAAAAGGAAATGTATTATAACTACCTTATAAAAGGGCCTGAGTTCAGGGATTATTGATTCTGGGCCTGTCTGTGTCTGTTCCAACAGTTTGGAAAATATGAATGAAATAAAGTTACCAATAATTCCATGTTACCATCTTATTACTAGAATTTGGGCATATTTCCTTTGAATATATGCATGTATGTTGTTTCTTACATAATTATAATCACAAATGTCATAGAGACCTACACACTGCAGGTTTTTTGGTTTTTTGTTTTTTAAAGATTTTAAAGATTTTTTAAAAAAGATTTCCCCCTAATCTTATGATAAGAAGTCTTTTCCCATGTTGCGTGGTCCATATGGCCATTATTTCTGCCCCTAATGCAGAAAGGGTCAGAGGAGCATAGCTCCTGATGCAGTGTGCTGCAAACAGCATACCGTGGCTGCTGCACGGGAACAGGCCAGCGGCTCTGCATCTGTCCACATTGAGTTTTAATGTTTTTAAGTTTGTGGACTAATTTAAGAAGCAGGAAAATGGTTAGTCATTATTTGAATCTTTTTGTTTGCTTGCTTTAATTAATCAGGTTAAGTGAACATTTTCTCATAGATCTGTTTGTTGCTTGCATTTTTTCTTCTGGGAATGATTTCTTCATGCCTTTTAAATTTTTTTCTTGGTAATAAATATGAGTACACTATACAATAAGGACATTAAACCTCTGTTAATATATAAATAATAAATGATTACAGGCTATCTCCTCAATTGTCTGAAGTGCAGATAATACTGCATTCATAAGACTTGAAGCTAATTTGGGCTCTTATTTGGTTGTTGGCAACTTTCTTTCTTTTAAATATGTTTTTATTGATTTTAGAGAGGAAGAATCGGTTGCCTTCCACACACTCCTCATGGATATCGAGCCTGCCATCCAGGCATATGCCCTGCCCAGGAATCGAACCATGACCTCCTGGTTCATAGGTTGACACTGAGCCGTACCAGCAGGGCATTGGCAATTTTCTTGGCAGAATCAACTTCGTATGCTGACTTAAAGGCTCCATTAGGTATAAAAGGTAAAAAAAAATACCTGCAGATTTATTGGTAGGTAACTTTCTAGCCCAGCGGTCACCAACTTTTTGGACCTCATGAACCACCAGTGGTCCACGGACCAATGGTTGGCGACCACTGTTTAGCCCTCTCCACATGGACCTGAGAGGAGAGTGTGATGGTTTTAGTGGGACTTGGGCATGGGATTTATGAATCCTGTGGTTGTAAATAGGTCTCATTAAAATGAGTTTCTTATCACTGTAAATTTTAATGGAGATTTAAAAACAAAACTAAATCAAAATAAAAACCTGTAATATTGTGGGGCAAATGGATCTGGCTACTTGGATTGGCCTTAAAGTTTGGGGAGATGAGAGAAGGGGCATTAGAGGAAATAACAAGGAGATCAAAGACTCAGAAATAGGAAACCTTGTCAGTGCTCAGTAGGAATAGCACATGTGGAACACCTGGAGTGTAGAGCTTATTGAGTGTATGGGGGAAATAAGACTGGGGAAGTAATTGGAACCTCATCTGACAGTGTTTTTTTGGTACATTACAAAGTTTGGACTTGATGTTTTAGACTAGTATTTCCCAAAGTGTGACATTTGAGGTGATTTGAGAAAGCATGTCATTGAACGTTTAAAAATGTTAGTGTTTATTCATTCCTTGATTCTATTTCCCATGCATAGTTCATTTCTTTTCTTTCTGTGCCCCTGTAACACTTAGGTCAGATTGCTAGCAGAAGGGATACCCATCGTGTTATGTTTCAGTGGAATATGTCTGTCTCCCTATCACTCTGATAGCCTCAAAGTCAACAGCTGTGTCTGATTCATGTTGAGTCCTCTAGGCCAGCACTGTCCTAGATGCTTAGTAGCTGCTAAAGAAATGCTGTTTGGCCTGGCTGGTGTGGCTCACGGCCCAGCCGTTATGGCTTAGGAGTTGAGCGTCGACACAGAAACCAAGAGGTTGCTGGTTTGATTCCCATTCAGGCCACATCCCTGGATTGCGGGCTCAATCCCCAGTAGGGGGCATGCAGGAGGCAGCTGATCAATGATGTTCCTCTCTCATCAGTGTTTCTGTCTTTGTCCCTCTCACTTCCTTTTTCTCTAATAAACCAATAAACACACACACACAACACACACACACACACACACACACATATATATATATATATAATTTTTTTTTTTTTAAGAAATGCTATTTGAATGGTATCATTGGATCTGTGATTTAGGTACATTATTTTCCCCTAGGAGTCTCACCACCTTTTTTCTTTTTGCCCTGTACTACCGAGCCAACCCCTCTGAGCTCATAGGGATCCAGTAGATGTTTTTTCCCCATTGAAATCTGACTCAGGACCTCTTCCACTGCTAAAGATAGAATTTGGGAATACTGGACTTTTAGGGTGATTCTGAGCCTTATTAGGCTATTTTAATGATCTAGAAATGAGGTGATGGACTAGAATGGTGAACATGCGGATGGGAAAACAGAGGTGGCTGGGATACATGAGTCATGAAGATGGAAGAGATGACAAGACTAGGCAACTTATCCACTTTAGACAGAGGGGGTGGCAAAGGAAAGAGGAGAAATTAGTGCACTCAGACACATGGGAGGGACAGATACCCTTTCCACCAGTATTAGTTGGGTGCTGACCCCGTGCTGGATGCGTTACTAGATGTTAGGATAGAAGCAAGCAACACTCTGTCCTGCCTGAGGGTGCTCACTATCTGGTAGGTTTTGTGTATGAGGCCTGACTGGAGCAGCAGAGACCAGGAGGGAAGGTGGGGAGAGATGGGTGATGGCCTTGGCTGGTCCTAGTAGTTTATCGTTAGAACTTTGCATTGTTTGGTGAGTTATGGGGCAATACCAAAAGGGAACATGGCACTGTCCACTAATCAGCTGTGGAGGGCTGATTCTTATCTGGAATTCAGATTCTGTTGCCAGGTGGCCAAAGGTGCCCCGAGGAAGTTAGAAGAGGGATAGGAAAGTAGTTTGATTGGAGGACTATAAAGCAAGACAAAGGGAAACTTTTTCTGAATCTCTTTTTGCACCTAAATACCAAGGGGAAGATTATTTTTCTGGCTTACAAACTTTTTTATAGCCACAGAACCCATTTATCCAAGGAAAACTCAGGAAGCATAAGTGAATGAAATCGGTAAAAGGACAACTGCCCTGGTTGAAGTGAAAGGTAGGGAGAGGGTGGGCGGGCCCCCGGCACTGTAGCCTGCGGAGGCTCATGGAACCTCCTTCTGAGATGAGTGGAAAACCTTGAAAATGGGCTGTGTAGCTTGCATGGATTCTCTGGTTCTAATATCCCAGATGAAATCCTCAGGAAGCAAGTGTGTCCTTGGAAAGGAATGACGACCACCAACTCAGGGCCCTCTGGCTCTTAAACTCCCGGAAGACCCCAGAGGCCCCTTCCTAGAGGCAGGTACTTGTGGTTCATGGTAAACCGGTCCACAGTGACACTCAGAAATCAGGACCCCAGAGCGTTTGTGGGAGGAGGAAGGAGTTAACTGTCCTCAGTTCGGTGGAAAGGTCAGCGAGGCCCTGATCAGTGCGGAATGCGTTGGGCTTGGCCGTGTGCATGCTGGAAACCTTTCTGAAGGCCATTTCAGATAATTGGTTAGAACGGAAACTGTGTTGGAAGGACTCCAGGAGGAAATGAGAGGACATGGGGGGTGGCCTTTCTGGTGTGTTTGCCTATAGCTCCCTCTCCAGAAGCATTGATCTCTTCACGGAAAGATTGTGCTTGTTGTGTTCTGAGCCCCCAGCTGTGCTATGGGATTCCAGACTGGAGTTAATGTCAGGGTCGAGTTTATCCTAACTTCCTCTCCATGCAAGGAAGTGTTCATAGCACAGTGTTTGATCCTTTCTGGCTTTCTGAGGAGCCTCTGCACCCTCTCCAATAACGTAGAGAGTGCACTTGGAGAGAAATGACATTAATAGAGATTGAGAAGAGGATGAGCTATGGAAAAACTGGAGAAGCATTGCTTTGCTGGTGGTTGAAAGCAGTAAGTTTAAAGCAGTAAGGCTCTGTGGGCTGTTCCTATGCTTTTCAAGCCTTTGGAAGTAGCTACAAATATATCAAGTCCCGGATTGCATTTCAAAGCTAGAGTTTAACCAGAGTTCGGTCAGGGAGCTAGCTTCCTTTTAAGCATCTGCAGTGGAGTTAAGGAGGGTCTGGTTATCTTGAAGATAAGACTCCAAAGTAGGTTCTGAAGGCTAAATAAAGACAAGAACAAAGTTCATGATAGAGCACCCACTGTATCCTTGCTCCTGAGGATGACATCTGGTCTCCACTCCTGTAACTTACAGTCCTTTGTTAGTGTGTGTGTTGGGGGAGGAGTCATGAAGATAAAATTCCGCAGTGCATAGGAGAAGCTGGAGCATGCTGTGTTGAGAGGTCAACCAAAGGCTCATTCTCTTCCACAAACTTTCACTGGACCTTGAACTCACTCTTAGAGGCAAACTCAATTCCTCCCTAGTCACATATCCCTGAACCACCCATATAAGGACTTACTTTCCTTCCCCAACAAAAACCCATATTTAGTTATTGGATCCTATTTCAGCTGGAAGCGGGAGTATAACTTTTGCTTTTCAGTAATTATTCATTCTGTGTCATCTCAGAATTATAGGGTCGTGGAGTGAGGGAGGGACCATACCGAACTGTTAATTATCCAGATGCGTTCTTAACAAGTCTGGCTACTTCACATCTTGTTCTTCTGGTGGAATGCTTATGTGGATGCTGCGATGCTTTGACCAAGTATGGTAGGTCCCATGGCCCAAGGAGTGGAGTGGTGACTGGACCCTCACTGGCCCACCCAAGCTGGGATATTGTGTAGGTTCCTGCAATCCACTAGGGAAAAGATGTCTGGTTTTGTCACTAGTTGGCACTTTTCATCTTTTTGGCTTTTACCCAAAGGTGCCCCTTGGAGGGGACACATGGGAGAAATTCCAAAGAGGCGCCATCATGTGTACAACCAAATCAGCTCTCTACAGCTTAGTTTTAAAACAAATATTAAGTGTCATGGATTTTTTATGTAAAATAAACTCTCACATTCTACATATGATTGCAATAGCTTGTACTATCTATAATAATAAAAGCATAATATGCTAATTAGATCAGACATCCTTAAGGACAAAGCCAGGGCTGTGAGGGCCGAGCCCCTTGCATGAATTTTGTGCATTGAGCCTCTAGTGTCTAAATAAACAGCAAGGACTGGATTGTGACTTTCTAAAAGCTCTTGGCGTTCTTCTGGTCAGGCTCAATTTGTGCAGCTTCCGGATGCAGCTTCGCTGACAAAACCATTTGCTGAGCCACATGGGATTCAGATCTGGCTGGTCTTACTGCAGAGGGATGAAGGTTTTTCTTGGTCAAGGTTTTTGGGTTGCAAACGATCAGAAACCACCTCTGGTCACCTCGCACTGAAAAGGGATTTACTGGCAAAATCTCAGATAGTTCTGAGTTTCTGGGAGACTGGGGAATGGCACTCAGAACAGGGCAGGAATTCAAGGAGGCTGAGTTGGCTGGAATCGGAGCCAGAATCAGGCTCTGGAATAGTCTGGATAGGGTGTCACTGCTGTTGCCACCCCTGTTGCCATCCTTGGCACAGCTGCCACTGCCATTCTTGTTGCAGTTTTTATTTTAAACGGCCACTGCGATTTTGTGTCACCTGCTGCAGATCCAATCAATCACCAAGGGACAATAGCAGAGCCTACTCCCCCAAAAGTCTTTGTGTGTACTCACCTATGCATCATCATTGACACCTACTGTCATACTAGTTCTTAAAATATCAAAACAGTGTCCTACCTACCAGCCTGGGCCCATTCTCTTCCAGCTTCTTACAACCAGCCACTGCATGGTTAGCACCTGGCACAGGGAGGGGCGCCCAAGACAACCTCAGCTGGCATCTCCTGTGGTGGTGGACATTGTGGCAAAGTGATGGGTAGTTTTTGGGTATTAGCCCTGACCATGTGTACTTAAGATTAGTTTGTAAGTAAGAGGGGCCGACACTTAGAAATTGCCAGAATCTAAATTAAAAATATAAAACAGCAAAAGGCTATCCACTCATTACGTGTGAGACGAGGTAGCCTTTGTGTTTGGTTCATAGAATGTTTCCATTCATCTCTCCCCTGCCTACGAATGCTGTTGTGCTATGTACTTATTTACAAAATTAAGATGAATTAAACTAAATTATACAGAGGGAATTGGTAAATGAATTATGGCATGTTAATACTATGAAATATGTTACAGCCACTAAAACTATGAATTTAATGACTGTAGAAGTCCAGGAAATGTTCATGAAATATTTAATTTAAAAGTTAGAACACAAAACTGCCCAGACATATGGTTACAAGTATGTAAGTGTTAGGTGAATAATAGATGAAGGTAGAAAGGACTGTAAAGGAATAGAAGTTCTTTCTGTTAAGATAGCTCTGTGATTGAATAATACCATTTCTTAAATAATGTTTTAAAAATAAATAAAACCTTAACATAAAACGTTGATTACCAAAATAATGTTTTACATGGGAACCACATTTTGGTCCTGGGAAGCACATTGATGTATCATCAAACCAGGGTTGGAAACCACTGGGGCATGCAGAACACAGGTTGTGTTCTTGACTGAGAGGACACATGTTTCCGCCGCTTAGAGAATGACCCGAGGGGGCTGTTGAAGGTCATGGGTTATCTCAGGTGTGTTGACAATGACAGAGGCAAAGTTCGTGCTGATTTGGGCTGCAGAGGACTTGGAGTGATTTCCTTGTTGACTTGCGCATTCTGCCGGGTCAATTCCAAGGACAGCAAGGCAGCCACCTAGAAAGGAAACAGGTGTCCATGTTGAAAAGGAAACTAAAGCTTGTCTCCTTGTACAGAGCCTCAGGCCATACCTTGACCTTCTTGCTACAGAATGTAGGGGCCTGGGAGTTGATTTCCTCTACATCATTGGTTATCACACCCTAAAGGGCAGAGGGACCAGCTGGGGATCTTTTCAAAATGCAGATTCTAACTCAGTTGGTGTAGATTCAGAGTTTTCTGCATTTTTTTAAAAATATATATATATTTTATTGATTTTTCACAGAGAGGAAGAGAGAGGGATAGAGAGTTAGAAACGTTGATGAGAGAGAATCATCGACCAGCTGCCTCTTGCACATCCCCTACTGGAGGTGTGCCTGCAACCAAGGTACATGCCCTTGACCGGAATCGAACGCAGGCCGACGCTATATCCACTGAGCCAAACCGGTGCCGGCAAGAGTTTTCTGCATTTTTAATAAGCTCCCAGCTGAAGCCAGTGCTGCTGTGTTCGGACCACACCTGCAGTAGCACGGTTCCACTTACCCTGAAGACGTGCTTTATAGATTGCCATGCATATATGTTCAGCGACGCCTGGCTATTGGGAATATATGTAAGACCTGTGCTTTGAGCACCACAAAACACTGCTGGAAGAAACTAAAGACTGCAGAAAGGGAGAGATTGTCTATTCTCATGAACCGGAAAATGCAACATGGTTTAAATTTCCCCCAGCTTAATCTATAGATTCAACATGATCATAATAAAAATTCCGCCAGGCTATTTGTTCTTGTTTTTGGTAAAATTTGAAAGATGATTCTACACTTTATATGAAAATGCAAAGGACCTAGAAAAGCCAAAACAATTTTGGGGAAAAAAAAAACAACGAAGTTAGAAGACTAATGCTACCTGATTTTAACACCTACTATAAAGCTATAGTATTATAAGTTATTGGATAACTAACTCAAGACACTGAGTTATTGGATAAAGACAGATCAGTGGGAAAGAATGAAGTCCAGAAATAGGCCCACATATTTGTGCCAAATGCTAAATTGTGTTATGCTGAGCAAGAGAAGCTGTACAGAAAATTACATGCACTATGATACCATTTACATGAAGTACTAAGAAAGAAGAAACTAGTGGCATTACTAGTGATGAGACCATACTAACTGAGAGGGTTGTTCATTTAGGTGTCAGGGGTGAGTGCAGTGCCTAAGAGCCTGGCTTTCAAGTCAGGCTGTCTGGGTTCCAGTAGCAACTCTCTGTTCACCTCTCTGCGCCTTGGTTTCCTCATGTGTATGAATTAACACAGTGTTAGTGCTTTCCTTATAGGGTCATTGTGAGAATCAAGTGAATTAATATAATTAAAGCATCTTGAACATTTCCCTGTGCTTTATAAGATTTATTATTGCTGCTACTCTTATTGTTATTATTATTAACCTCCAATAATATTGTGATTTCACCTTTCTCCTAAAACTTGGTTCTTTCCTCCACCCTCTCCATGACCCATGTGCACTCATGTAACTCTAGGGTTTTATTTGAATATTAGAGGCCCAATGCACAGCATTCATGCTCCGGGGGGAAGGGGAAGCGGTAGTGGAGAGTGAGGGGGTCCCTCAGCCCAGCCTGCGCCCTCTTGCCAGCCATGAGCCCAGCTTCTGGCTGAGTGCTCCTCCCTCTGTGGGAGTGCCCTGACACTAGGGGGCAGCTCCTGCATTTCAGTCTGCCCCCTGGTGGTCAGTGCACATCATAGTGACTGGTTGTTCTGCTGTTTGGTTGATTTGCATATTAGGGTTTTATTATATAGGATTAGAGCTGAGTGGATAGTATTGAAATCAAGTATAGCAACAAAACTGTGGCCAAGATAGCTGAGTGACATGCCCATGGTCATGTTAGTACGTAGCAGACCAGTAGCTTGGCCAAGTTGACTCCTGGTTCAGCTCTGTTTTATCAAGGATGCATGTGTTGTTTTTTCCTTTTCAATGCGAGCCACAGGGACTTATCTCAAACTTGCCATTTATCGGTTTCATTGTGTGATTTTGTTTTTCTGCAGAGCAGTGCCGAGCCCCATTTGCAGAAGATTTGTCCTGTCACCACCATGAGCTCTGGTAAGTCATTTAAAAACCCTTTTCTTCTGGACAAATCTACAAAACTGGGCAGTTTCCCCAGATTTCCTACTTACTCTGAAGGTTCCAGCTACATTTCATTTTTTATTTTTGAGACCTGGGTAAGTGCCAGAGCTTTGTCATAAATCGTCATCATCACTATCATCACAGGCATTGTTGAGGATTTATTCTCTACCACGTGACAGGAACTATGCTATACACTTTACATGCACATGTCCTCATCTTTGTAATAGCTTCCTTTCTCTCTATTTTTAACAACTTTATGGAGGTATAATTGGCATTCAGTAAACTGTGGATCTTTTAAGTATACAATTTGATAAATTTTGACATGTATGCACCTCAATGGCATTTCTTAGTCCCAGTGAGTGCAGCACAAATTAAACCAAAGGACTACAATTGCCCCTACAATTGCAAGCTAATCTAACCCTTCCTTCATCCAGGCTGACAGAGCGGTTTGCTCCCCTTTGCTATGCCTCTGGTAGTAAAAATCAAGACCTACACAAATGACCCTTTTTGAGTATATTGAATTTAGAGCTGGGGTGGAAAGCAGGGCTAGGGAAGATGGGGAATGGAACAAGCCCCTGCTCATTGTGCAGCCAGGAGTTTGAGGCAGAGAAGTTTCCATCTGGAGATTAAGGCCTATTAGCCTCGGTCACTGAACCCACCTCGGCCACTGAGCCCGCCTCGGCCACTGAGCCCACCTCAGCCACTGAGCCTGCCTAGATCCTCCCGTGACCTGCAGGCAGAGGGGATTAGGGGAATGACTAAGAGACTAGCTTATTCAGGGTATTCCAATCCTGCATTATTTCCAGCATGTTCCAGAAATCTGAGGATGAGAAACAAATCTTTCCACGTATTTACATACAGTGCTTTTAGCCAGGTCCTAAACTGGCTGACATGTGTGCTTAGGACAGAGGAGGGCTCTGGGTGGATTAGCTCAGGGCCACACCTTGGCTTCCTCGGGTACCACTCTGTGACCTTGGGCCTGTGATTGACCCTTCTCTGCATTCTCTTCCATGAAACAGACATCCTAAAAGTACCAGCTCACTGGGATTGCGTGAGGGTTAAGTGGGGGCATTGCTCCCTAAGTACTAGGTGGAGGCTCGGCTGGTCTGTCCATGGGTTTCCAGCTCGAATGTCCTCCTTGCGAGGGTGGACTTGCCCCTGATGCCTTCTGTGCTCTTGTGCGGAAGAGGCTGCACACCTTTTCCCTCCCAGGAGCTCAGGTGCTGCCAGCAGCTCCTGGTTTGTAACGCTTTTCTGCTTTTGTTGTCGTTTTTTTAAACGTTGGCTCTGCAGCCTAATGTTGTTTTGTTCTTCTAATGTCAAAATTAGCCCAAACTGGCGTTGCTACCTACTCCTGGCAAAATAAGGGTAGAGGAAGTAGGAAGGGAGGGCCGGGCCGGAGGGCGAGGGTGTGGAAGTGCCCGCGGGAGGTCTCCCTGCTTCTCCCTCTCCGGTGTGGTGCTAGAAGGAGGCTTTTCACAGCCAGCGTCCAAAAGGTCTGGACCCTCTGGCCTGATAACCCCACTCTTGGGAATTTCTGTCTTAATTCCAAGAAAACAAAAACCACCCACATGAAGGTGGGGTCTCTCTAAGTTCACGCTGTGTATTTACATGGTGGAATATTATGCCGTTATTAAAAATGGTTATTAGGAAGAAAGCTGTTCTGTGGGAAACATTTTTTTTAACCTGCTGGACAGAGCGGCATGAAAACAGCTTTTGCCTTCTCTCCTGGTCCAGACAACACATGATTCTCAGAATTCTCCCATGACGCCCAATGGGGCCCATCTCCAGGCCTGAGAGAGCCCACACATCCCCAGCACCTCCCACCGGGTAGGACTCAACACATGTTGGGGAGTCCTTATCACTAGCCTCATGCTGCTTTCTTTCTTCCAGAATATGACGTCGGCGCTTCTAAAGCCGTGGTGAACGGGCTGGCACCAGGCAGCAATGGGCAGGACAAAGGTAAGGCTTTTAAAGGGAGGTCCGGCTTGGTACTGGGAAGCATTTCTAGAAGGGGCAGGATACCGGGGCAGGACCACCTGCCCAGTGAGAATAGCCATGGTCCAACGGGCCCTTCACTGGACACCTGTTTCCCACACTGAGTTTCTGAGACCGTGAGCGTGATCTTGCATCTCAGGAGTCTGAGGCTGCTGCTCCCCACTGTGAGGTGACTTATTAAAAACTGTCCCTTGCTCACAGGGTGTTTCAAATAGCAGATCAAATACACAGACAGAGGTGTGCCTCCTGCCTCCTGCATATGGCATTTATCAGCCTGAACATTTCCTCACCGGCATTTCGCCTCCATAGCCCTGACCCTGAGGCAAGAGCCTTAGTTGCTGGAATAAATTATTTTCATGGCATTCATTTCATGCACATCCTCTCATATTTTCGGTTTTAAAAAACTTTAGGATGAAAGATTTAAGTGTGAAATGAGAGATGGATAAGACGACCTTTGAGGTCCCATTTGCCCTGTCATCTCTCATCCTGAATGTCTCGATGGGGCTGCCTGAGTACCAGGCAGCAGGGCCTCCCGTGGTACTTCTGCAGCGAGGGGAGGGTTGCATTGATAAGATACGACATCTCATGAGGTCCTTTGTCCTTATGGGTGTGTCTAGAAAACAGGCATTGCTTGATCTGCAGGATTTATTCCTGCTTCAAATTCTGGGTGCCAGTGATTTTTTCTGTGTCACCCACTAAATTTTAGGCTAGCAGAAAAGGAGGGCAGAAGTCCTATCATTGGGCCTTTAAGTAACTTTAGAGAGTTTGACAAGTTTGGCTTTCGTGATTTTAGGTCGGCTAAGCCAAGAGTTCAAGGCCAAATGCAGAGTCAGAAGGAAGAGCTGGAGAGGGAAGGCATAGAGAGCGGAGGGGCGGAGAGCGGGCCGTGGTTTGGGGCGGTTCCTCTGGCAAGAGAGGTGTCCTGCTGCGGGCCTGTTCTTGCCTCCCTGCTGGCCGCCCTCCTGCACTCAGGATGTGGGGCCGTGTTCTCGGGGGCCCTGGACCGTCGGGCGGGGTTGCTCCAGGGGAAGTTAAGGGTGTTGTCTGTGGAGTGGCTCCAGGGGAGGGTTTGTCCTCCCGTGAGGAGCTCCGAGAGGATGGGCTCTGATGCTTTTAAAACCTGTGGTACCAGCAACACCATCCCTGTGAATTCACTTAAGGAAGAGGCTCAGGGGTGTGGGGGGAGGCGGCAGATGGGGGTAATTTCTGTTCTCTCTTCAGTAAAAATCATCTTTGGTTGGGAGGAGGAGGCAGATGCAACCCACAGGTCATCCTGGTGGCCCAAGGAGGTCCCTGAACCCAGTGCAGGGACAGAGAGCTCTCACCTCAGCCTCTTCCCTTGAGAGCCCGGTGACTCTGAGCAGCTCTCTGAGCCTCTGGCTTCTTCCTCTGAAAATGATAACATAACAGAAGTCTCCCACCAGCCAATCTCCCCGCTGGTCTTACAGAGCAGTGAATAAACAGGATTGCTGCAAAAACATGTTTGTACCTTCACACTGGCAGCCCTTGCTACGCCCCATGAGTTATCCCGGCTCTTCAAGCTCAGCCGGGGTCAGATCCCGGGCTGCGCACTTGGGTGCTGCCCTTGTCTTGAACGTGCACTTGGACACTTGGCAACCTCCTGCCCGAGAAAGGGTGGGTTGAAGCAAGACCATCTGCTGTCCGACAGATGGGGGTTCTGATTTGCTTGTGGACAGAGGGCTATACTTGTCAGAGCAGGCTCAGGACCCCAGAAGGTACGATTCTGTGGAAGCCGTTGAGATGGCCGAAAGAACCAGGCAACTCACAGCCTGGTCCCTTTGCTTCCTCCCCTCACCTGGGGCCGGAGCCATAGCTCTCCTCGAAGCCCCTTCCCCCAACCCAGCACAGACACCCCAACATCCTTTCAGGGGCCCTTGGACCTTGATTCTCTCCCCTTCCTCTATTTGCCAGGCCATCTGCATCTCTAACTCTTGGCAAGTTCCTGGTGTGGCAGGAGGTACAGAGACACTGACCAACTGCACGCGGGCACCGGTAGGAGGGAGGGTTCTGCCGTCTTGGCACAGAGCTCCAAAGAGAGAAAGCAGGTTATTTCACATCCCTGCATCTACTGCTCTTTCTAGTGTTCCTTTCATGTGGGCGACTTCCTCCTATTGTCCCTGCCGAGTTCCTCAACTGCCTGAGTGTTTCCCAAATGTCCTTCCTGGAGGCACCATTCACCCTTTTGTGTTTGCAGCAACCACCAACCCCTCACGCGCACGCTCTATCTCTGCTGTTAAAATAATTCCCGTGAAGACAGTGAAAAGCTCTCCAGGCCTAGTACTCCCTCCAGGTACCTCTCCTTGGGCTGGTGTCTTCTTTTAATTGTGAGCAGATCATGCATGGTGTTTCTTCTTTCCTTCTAACAAAGATTGGAGGCTAAATCCCTGCATGCTTAGGAGCCATTCCTCCTCACTTCCTCGGTTAGTTTCCTTTGTGTGTGTGTGTGTGTGTGTGTGTGTGTGTGTGTGTGTTTCTGTGAGCCAGCCAGTCTGGAGACAAAGTGACAGCTACCTTGTGGCCCTTGCCCTCTTTAGGAGAAGGGTCACCCAGAAGGTAAGCATTTACTCTGTGCAGGTCTGAGGTACAGGGTCTTCTTAGGCTCTCCCTAGAGGGGTCCAGCTCCCAGTACTTCCTTAGAACTCCAGTCTCCCCGAGAATTCATGTGGCCGCACAGGGACCCTCTGAACTGGGCTGACCTCAGAAAAGAGGCTTCGCTTCTCTCTGCCTGCCACAGGCCTGGGGATGAGATGGATGCCGAGCCCACATCCTGTCCACTGCCCACCTTACACTTGACCTCATAATCCCAGGCTTGAGGATTTTAGGTCAGCGATCCCAGCTGGGCTGTGGAATTCAGTTCAGCTCAGCCGCACAGAGAAAAGTGTGAGCACGCGCGCCTGCCAGGGCTGTGCTCTGTGTGCGGCGCCTCCGGGGCCAGCTCTTCGGAGGGGGAGCAGCCGGCTCTTTTGAAGCCTGTTTTTGAAATGCTTCTCAGTGCGATTCTGAAGGATGACCCAGGCCTGTTAATAGGCCGTTGTCAGCTGCGGAGAGGTGGGGACCCAGTGACAGCTCAGCTGGGTGCCGCGCACACTGTTCAGGGGAGGGTTTAGCGTTCCTGGTCCTTGCCTTTGGTGTGAATTTTCTTCATTAAGTTGGAATGCGAGGCTCTCCCCCTAGTCTTTCTGCCCAGGCAGCAGATCCCGTCTCATCTTTTCAGGGTCCTGACTTGCTGGTGCAGGTTTCCTTTTCCTTTTCCCACTAGAGAGTGATTCTCTGCAGAAAACCCCTGAATTCCTGATGTGCCTAGAGCTTTTCTAAGACAGATCGTCTGGAAACTTGAGAAATCTTTATAAACTCTGCGCCTTACTAATTGGTCAGATGTCTGCTCACCAACCTAAACTTCATTTAATAAAAGAAAGAAACCCGCTTTTATTTTGAAATGTCTTCAGCTGATATTGTAACTCATACATGTACTCCATTTCCCCCTAACCTCATAATGGGTGGTAAACCTCTGAAAATGGCGTTCATTCCTCTCCACGACCCACAAATTAATGTTCATTGACCATAAGGCTGCGTGGCTGTGAGCAGGTTCATCTCATCCCCCAGCCGTAACACGTTGACTGCTGGCTGTTGCTTAATCCTTTAGGAGCTTTGCATTCAGTCCACTCTCTTGGGTCTTTCCTTTCCAGACATGGATCCTACAAAAGTCTGCACTGGGAAGGGAGCCGTGACTCTCCGGGCCTCATCCTCCTACAGGGACACCCCAAGCAGTAGCCCTGTGAGCCCTCAGGAAACCCCGCAATACGAAAGCAAACCAGGTGAGCCACCCCTGCGACTAGGGGCAGGTATTCAAGTCACGTGGGAAGGGCCATGGATTCAGCAGCTGCTTCCTGATTCTCCCAGGGGCCCCTGGGTCAGTCAGCTTTTTGTCCCACCAGGGACACATGGTGATCAATGCCCTGAACTGACGGTCCCCTTGGTTCTGGCAGAGGCACAGCAGCAGCCACCACTTTATTTTTGGTTTTGACTGGACAGGTGGGCAGACACCCTGTCTCAGGGCTGGGGGCTCTGCTGACTGCGCTGGTGAGGACGGAGAGGCTTGGGGATACAGGGAGGCAGTGGAGAGATGGGCTAACTGTTAGGTGTCTCTGAGGGCTTGGCTGTGCCTGGCCAGGCAGGGCTGGGGCTGAGAGGAAGCCCGAGGGCACTGAGAAGTGCAGGCAGCTGACTGACCTGGCTCCCAGGAGAGCAAAGGTGGGGCAGAGCTCAGGCTTGGCTGGAGAAGGTTGAGGGGGGGTAGGGAGGGGTGTGACCTGGCAGCTCAGGAAGCAGGACCCAAAGAGCAGGTCTCAGACCAGTGCAGACTAGGAGCTAAGGAGACAAAGAAGCCTGTCTGAAGCCCCACTCCCCATGCACCTTGCCACTCGGGAAGCCTGGGTGTCTAGGTTTAGACCTCGGACTTTGGGAGCTGGTAGATCTGTGTTCCGGCCCTTCACCACCTGTTGGGGGTGCGAGCTTGGGGGATATGGTTAGTCTCTCAATGCTGGCAATCTCACCTGCACTGCCTGCTGCATTCTTGTGAGGATGAAGGGCAGGAGGTGGTGGCATGGAATGGGCTGCATTTGTTGCAACAGTTGAGCCAGACATGGGCCCCTCATCCACTGCCTTGGTAGTGCTTTCATACCCTGGATAAGTCACACCTTTGAACACATGTGAAACCTGAGGGGCCTGGGCAGATGGTTTCCAAGCCATTCTAGTTTCAAATGCTCTGTAACCTTGGGAAGACGTGATTATTTTGGCCTCTTTAGAGAGAGCTTTCCGTAGCCCGAGGGTCCTGGGAGCTGGGAAGCGCTGACATTGAGGTTCCACAGGCACTGTCAGGATCGGGCAGGATGGCCCTCTCCACTCGGTGGGGCCATGGGCAGTCCTCACACTTGCGTTGCATCAGAATCACCTGGATAAAAACACAGGTTCCTGCGCCCACGTCAGAGCTTTAGAATTCCCGATTCCCACCCCAAGGGCTGGGATGCAGTCTCAGGTTCTGCATTTCTGACAGGTTCCCAGGTCATGCTGATGCTGCTGGTCCGAGGATCACATTTGAGAGCTACTGCTATAGGGGGTGGGAGTTTCTTGAAGGAAGGAAATAAAGGGAGAAAAGGAATTGCGGTGATGACTACTTCCTTGGGACCAGAGAGAAAAGGAAGGGGGCGTGAAAGCTCTTTGGCACAGTGGGGAGCAGTGTGTGATGATAGAAGGGAATTAGACAAGATGGGGATGGTCAGGGCCCAGCATCCTGGGAACTGCTTTCTTTCTGTCCCAGCCACCCGTAGCAGGTGCCGAGGCAAATGTCCGAGGGCGAGACCAGGCTGGAGTGTGACTGCTTTTCCCTTGACTAAGGGAAGTGTGAGTGGCCTCCAGCACTAAAACTCAAAAGGAGCTTCTTGGCCCTAGATTCCTGAACTTATGCCTGACTCTCACCCCACTGCTGTTTGTCATCCATTCTCATCTCCAGGAAAGGTGGGGCCAGAAAGTGAAGGCAAAATAATTTCTTCCTAAAACAAGTCTAATACAACCTCGTCAGGACTACTTGGGTATATCCAGCTCCCAAGCTGGAGGACGTTTGGGGAAGAGAGAAGCCCAACTGCTGGTTAAAGAGAAAAACCTTCCTCCCGCCCAATGGCCCAATAAAACAACCTGTCACCACCTGGCCCTTTCTCTGGTGGTGAATGAGAGGTGAAGAGAAGGAGGAGCCTTGAGCTCCCCCTGGTGGCTATAGCATGGCACTATCAATGCAAATGTTCTCTTAATTTATTGATTTTAGAGAAAGAAGGGTAGGGGAGTGAGGAGAGAGAGATCGATGTGTTCCACTTATTTATGCATTAATTAGTTGATTCTTATATATGTACCTTAATAGGGAATCAAACCCTCAACCTTGGTGTATCAGGATGACACTTGAACCAACTGAGCTACCCACCTGTCATGCTGTCAGTAGCTTTCACTACAGGACTGTGCAGTTATTTGAGTCACTTTAGAAAACTTTCTCTAGTCCCCAAATAATTCTATGTCTTATACATTTATAACAGCTATTTTGGGTGATAAAAGATCATGTTTTAAAATGCAAAAACTCTGAAGAATTAGGGGATAGCTATCAGTCATTCACACTTTACGGTAAATTAATCTTAGTAGATTATTTTCATCCTCGTAAATTGAGGTCACTGAGTCCAAATTATTCATTCAGCCATTCACTTAGCATCATCTCTGTCAGACACTAAGCGAGTCACTGGGAATTGTGATGAAAAGCAGGGAGAAAGGAAGGAAAAGGGAGAATAATCCTGGGTGCGTTAGGTTAGGACAGAAGGCAGTTTGTTGTACTAGGAGAGCCAGGTGTGGGCCCCTAATCCACCACCTGCTTTCTGACTGTGGTTAAGCCACACATTTTAAGCACATCTGAAGTATGAGGGACTGGGTAACATGGTTTCCAAGCCATTCTAGTTCCAAAATGCTCTGTGGCCTAACAAGTTTGGAAACTGACCTGACACAAACTGATTTCCATTCACTGGACAAATTCAGTATTGTGTGCTAGAGCAGTTTGGGTGGGAAGGAAAAGATTGCTTTAAGTAGAGGGGGGAAAGCCCCGTAGTGAGTAAGATACACCACAGGCTGGAACGAGTTAATACTGGGGGAGAGGTTAAAAAGATGTGACTCTAGAGATAGGACCTTCAGACCTGGGGGTCCTGTTCCTGTTCTCTGCTGCTCATTGGCCAGCATCCTGGTTCCTTCATCCTCCTCTCATCCCTGCCTACTCCCTCGCTCTGGGCCTCTGGACAACTTGCTGGCCCACACCAGTCTGCATCCTGTCCTAGGCCTGGGGGGCCCTGGGCCTGGACCTGCCTCATGAAAATTGTCTTTAACAATATTTGCAGGTAGCCATGCTCAACCTGGACTGGAAGCCCTACCAAGTGTGAGGTAATGAGTGGCTCTTGCCAAGGATTGGGCATGCTTTCTACTCCCAATGTCTTCACAAAGAACTAATGCCAGATTGTGTCCAGCTCCCTCCTTGATCACTAGGCCAGTATCTGTCCTCCAGCTGCTCTGTCTACTCCCCTCCCCACCTTTCTCCCTGCCTTTGCCACCTTCTTCCATTCCTACAGGTCTCCAAGTTGGTGATCATTGGCCTACATAGTCTGGAAGCTCCAATCCCCCGCACTGCCCAGCACTTGCATCTGATTTCTTCCCTTACATGGGCCTTGGACACCCACATTTTAGAGATACCCCCTATTTCCAGTCCTTGTTCCAACTCTCTTCCTGGACTTGTCCTTGAATCATAGAGCTCTCCGAGGCTCAGCTCTGCCACTTACCGTCTTTGTGATAGGGGCAAATCACTCAGCCTTAGAGAGCTTCAATTTCTCATTTACAAAATAGGAATGATCGTAATAGAGTTGTTGGGATTCAGTGAGCTCTTTCATATCACCACTTAACACAGAGCCAGGCATGTAACCATTCTAATTACTGCAGACAGGAGGCCCTTCAAAGACATTCAGTAATTTCAGTTAGAGGCCACGAGGGCCTGGGCCTGGCGTGGTGGCAGCAGGAAGAAGAGCAGCGGCCAAGGGTAAGTGGATTCGTAAGAGGGAACGGGCAGGGCTCGGTGCAGTGTGGGTAAGGAGCATGGAGGCGTAGAGCTTCGTGCGGAGAGGAGAATAACTGCCACTCATGGAGATGGAGGATTTATTCAGGAAGGTGAATGGCTGTTGAATTCCTTCGTTAGACGTGTTGAATTTTTTTGGCAAGAAAAGAACTTGTGGGAGGAAGTTGAAGTCAAAGTATGGATTTGGGAGCCACCTAATCAGATGAACATGGGAAGGTGGAGATGCTAGGGATCAGGGGCAGATGGAGCCTTTGGAATCGCCCAGTTCAAACCCACAGTCCAGACTGCTACTCTCAAGTGGTAGCTTGACTCTGGGTCCCTGACCATGGCTTCCCAATCAGCCTCCTTAATCTCAGATTGTGGACCTTGGTTTTTGGATCAGAACCATTAAAGTTACTGCAGAAGGCATTACCTTATCCCTGCTTCCTGATGCCAGTGCCTGGCCAGTCTCAGTGTCGGCCCCGTAGTTCAGAGTGACCCCACCATGTCCCAGGTCAGGGCATTTTTACTCAAGAGGAGACAGGGAGCCTGAACTGGTGATGGGTGTGATACGCTTCCTGTCCAGGGTAGCCTGAAGACCATCACTCTCTGTCTTTTGACTCACAAGCCAAAATGCAGGTCAAATCTTACATGTTGCTCATTCTGTGCCAGTTGGCTCCACTCCTGCCTGGTTCTTGAGAAACAAGTCAGCTTTGGACATGAAGATTCTTGGACCTGCAATCAGCTCATTTCCTCTAGTTTGAACCTCGTATTTGCTCTCCAGAAATGGCAGGAGCAGAAAGGTGTCATGAGAAAATTAACATTGAAGCAGTTTAAGGCATTTCCTGCCCTTGTTACCAGAGTCCTTTTTATGAGCACATGTGTGAGAATCAGGGCCAAGAGATGGTGGGAAAGTCCATAAAAGAGAATTCCCTCACTCTGACACCAACTCCAAGTTCAGGGGATTCCCAACACCATCCCCAGAGTTGGTCATTTGCTAGGACTCAGAGAGCTCATTGAAAGTTATTATGCTCATGGCTATGGTTTATTTCAGATTAAAATCGGCCAGAAGCACAGTTTCCATTGTCCTCTCCTGGGGAGTCAGGACGTGCAGTTCCTGGCCCCGAGGGGTACACTATGCTCAGATGCTCCAACCAGGAAGTGCCCCTGAACCATGTGTCCAGAGTTGTTGGTTTTTAAATATTATATTTTTATTAATTTCAGAGAGGAAGCGAGAGAGAGAGAAACATCAGTGATGAGAGAGAATCATTGGTTGCTGCCTCCTGCATGCCCCCTACTGAGTATCAACCCTGCAACCCAGGGAATGGAACTGTGACCTCCTGGTTCATAGGCTGACGCTCAACCACAGAGTCACACTGGCTGGGCATGTGCAGAGTTCTTGTTGAGACTTCCTTACATAGGCTTTCCCACTGCCCCTGTGCTGATACCCTGAGTCACATCATTGGTGTGGCTCAGGGACACTCCTGTCAGGATGACCTTCCAGGGTTTAGAGAATATCTCCCAGAAGCCAGAGGGCAAAGCCAGACGTCTTTTTGAGTAAGGTTGAGTTCTTTACCACATAGCATGAGTAAAAAATAAACATAACGAGCTCAAAACACTCCTAGAGCCACTTTTAACACATCTCATCTATTAGACACTCTACCAGAATGCGTCAGTTCTCTCAGAGAAAGTTATCCTAAGATTCCAAGAAGAACTGATCAGTAAAACAATGTAGAGCAGATCAAAATGAAATTAACACAGAGAGAGATAAAAAAAAAAAAAGTCAGGGGGCTGTGGTCTGGTCTCAGGCCAGAAAAGATTGTGAAGGACGGATAGAGGAAGAGATGAGGCAATAAATATTACTTCCTTCTTGTGGGAAGGCTCGCGTCTCTTCCGAGCTGCAGAGCCTACCTGGGCTCCAGCTTCCCGACATTTATAGAAAGAAGCTTTCTGATAGTCTCCTTCAACTGGAGTTAGTATTGTAGTTGATGGTTATGTGCATAAGATTTCACGTGCTGTCCTGCGCACATAATGGTCCTGCTGCCGCCAAGCTTCAAGGTTCAGAAGACGGGGTAACAGATGAAGGGAGATGAAACATCAGAAACACAGCTGTCCTTTAAAGGAAGCGAGGGGAGGGATGCTCAAAGAGATCCTGGAACCCACAGGCAAGGTCAACCGTTTTAATGACTTGGAATTAGAAGAAAAAGTGGGTTGAGCCCCAAGAATAGTATGTTCTTGACACCATTTATCAAATGGCAGATGTTAGCAACTCTAATTTACTTCTATATCTGGGCAATTTTTTTCCCCTTTTGCTTTGGATTCCTAGTTTACTGAGCTCATACTTTTTGCCAGACATTTCCCTTTGATCCTCATGACTCAAAAGAAGTAGATAATGTCTCTTTCACAAATGAGGGATGTGCAGTTAGCGAGATAATGAGGACTCCAACCTGGCAGTCTGGTGCTGACATGAGAATCCCTTTATGATGCCCGGACCTTCGGCAGCACAGACTCTTCTCAGTTTTCCACGACATAATCTGTTTGCCAGTGTCACCTGAGTAGAACCAACCCAACTGAGAACCAAAGAAGGTGCAAAATAAGGTGCTCACAATCCACATAGAAGGCTCACATCCTGTATGGAAAAGCCCCTCACTCGGAGCCTATGGGTACTTTAGTGTATTTGTAAATCTAATAAATTTGATAGAATGATTGACAAAGGTAGACTAGAAATAATGTAGGAAGGAGGGTGGGGCAGTAAAAGCGACAGGTGCCAGGGAGTAGGGAGAGTCATTGTCGCAGTGTGTCACCTGGTGCTTCAGGATCTGTTAGGTGTGATGGCCAGGGTTCTGGATGGATGCAGCAGAGAGGGTTGAAAATGATCACGTTGAGGCTACTTCACATCCCTGACCTCTAGATCTCCAGAGGGGTACGTGGAGTAAGGATTATGCTTTATAGAAGATGAGAGTGAAGTTTCAAGTGATTGACAGCTTGCCCTTGGTCACACAAGCTAATACATTGCAATAATGTGAGTAAAATTCAAGTCTTGTAAATTTCCCAATTCTGTGGCCGGGAAGAGAAGACAAAATACCTGTGATTTGTCCAGAAGGGAGGGGCAGAAATGTAACAGGCAACCTACTGGAATAAAAAACAAATCTGTAAAAACTCTGACCAGATTTGGGGGTCGGAGGCGGGGGGGGGGGGGGTGATGGTAAAATAAGCAAACAAAAATATGGTTTTCTAGAACAAGGATGTTTCTAAGTATTCCTTATATCAGTGGTTCTCAAAGTGTGGGTTATGGACCATCAGCTTGGCCTCCCTTGGGAACATGTTAAAAATGCAACTATTTGGACCTAACTTCTCATCATGAGTCAGAGGCTCTGGGGGGCAGAGCACAACAGTGTGTCCTCTGTGATTCTGATGCAGCTCTGACACCTGTGGCTCCCCACCTCCCTGAAATGTAGACTGCACTTTGTGGCCCGTGTGGAGTTGCTGACTCTCCTACGGATAGTGGGTAGGGCGCCATACTTCATTCTGGAGATCCGGGCTGACTGCTTTGTCGCCTCCTGGCTATGTGACTTTGGGCAAGCCAGGTGGCCTTTGTTTCCTTGTCCATGAAGTAAAGACTTGTGTGCACTAAATAGGAGAAGTGACTGACAGTGTCTGGCAGAAAGGTGTTCAATAAATGTGTGTAAATCTCAACAACATCTGGAAAGCCCATCTGCAGTCCTTGAGGGACGCACTGAAACAGAGCCTTGGGCTGGGAGAACTGCTGTGTTGTTCCCTCTCTTCTCTGTACAGAGTCAGACCAGAGCAGGCACCCAGGAAGAAGAAGGAAGCTGAGGGATTGGCTAGGTCAGGGGGTTGGCAAATATACCCATGGGCCAGATGTGGCTGTGCCTATTTTTGTACTGCCTGTGAACTACGAATGATTTTTCTATTTTTAAACAGTTGAAAGAAAATCAAAACAGTATTATATGCCACTTGGAAATGACATGAAATTCAAAGTTGTGTCCGTAAATAAAGGTGTATTAGAATGTGGCCACACTGGTTCACATGCATATCATCCATGCCTGCTCTTGTTTTGCAACAGAAGAGTTGAGTAGTCACCACTGAGACCATATGGCCCGCTGAGCCTAAAACATTTACTGTGTGGCCTGTTCTAGAAAAAGCTCGCCAACCACTGGGCTAGATGGAGGATAGAGAAGAGAGGCAAGAGATGATGAAGATGATAAGTGTAGACATTTGCTGAGCTCTATCAGGCGTGGGCTAAGCATTTCTCATGCATTATATAATTTAATTCTTAAAACAGCACTTATGAAGTAGGCATGTCATTATCTCCATTCTTCAGATGGAGAAACTGAGGCTTATCACCAGGGACATAGAGCCCACATAGGTAATAGAGTCAAGATCTGAATTGAGGTCCAGCTGCCTTTCCAGCCAAGCTCATGACCATTGGGCCTGTTGCCCCGTGGCGTTAAGTGGGTCACGTTAGGAGAGGTTTAGGGTCTCAGATGTACCGGGCAGTGACTGGGAGGGCAGGGGGTAGCTGGCTGGAGGGAGACAAGGGTGCCTTGTAGTGCAGTGAAAACTCAGAAAAGGGGATTAGATTTTAAACGTTTGTGTGGCTCGTTTCACAGAAAGAAGAAAAACAGCGGGGAGAAAAGAAGCCCTTAGCACAGCAGATACCTCTGGGCTGAAATCATGCTGTCCCGAGCCCAGCACCAGCAGCCACGGGGAAAGTGCGCATCTCCTCTCCCTCTCCGGGGTCTGCCCGTTAGTCCCCTGCCAGTGAGGAGGGGCACTCTGCGCCCACATCAGGCGTGAAGGAGGGGACGAGAGTTAGTGAGGAGGGACTGGACAGTGGAGTTCTGTTGCCTTTCAGTCTGTAAAATAAGAATGTCAAGGAACAATTGTTTCTTCATTGCTGTGAATGTGGGCCTTGTGTTTGCAAAGGTCAGCGCCTGTGAGCACATCGCGGCTTCGAGTGGGTTCCTATGGTAATGAGGCCGCTGGGACTGAGGGCATTCTGTGTCCGGCCGCGGGGCGCGGGGCTTACGCCTTTCTGTGGGGCGCAGGCTGGCTTCCTGCGAACGTAACCATTTCTGTCCCACCCCCCTTTCTCTTGTTTTCGTCCTTTCTGCACCACACACAGTGCTGGAGTTGGAGAATTCCCCAGCAGGTATGTGTCCCTTGATATTTCCTTCCCTGCCTTCCACCCCGGACCCTTCCATTAGAGGGAACCGGAGCGTTCCCTGCAAGTGAGGGTGTTGTTTGCTTTCCATGCAGATGAGTGGCGACTTTCTTCCAATGCTGATGCCAATGGAAACGCCCAGCCCTCTTCACTCGCTGCCAAGGGCTACAGAAGCGTGCACCCCAACCTTCCTTCCGACAAGCCCCAGGTAGGCATGTGCCCAGGGCGGAGTGGGCACCGGTGAGCGGTTCCTGTTCCTAAGTCGTTTAGCCTCCGTTTGTACTGCCAGCTTGCTCCGCTAGGGAATGGGCTGGCTCAGAGTTGTGCCGTTGGCCACTCTGGGGAAACTCAGACACCAGCCTGGGGGAGAGTTGGGGCTGAGGGGAGCAGAGGTGTGGGACTAGCTTGGTCTGTCCCAGGGGATCGGAAATAGAGGCCCAATGTGTTATACTAGTAGCGTGTGTTTAGGAATGTTCTGGAACAGGGAAGCCATTGGCCTTGGGTAGCGGGGGAACGTTCTGAGCCTGTTTGTTAAAAACTCTTTAGAGTGTAATATTCAAGACAAGACTGCACTCGTGTGTTTATCCCGTTAACCGGCTGCAGGTGGGGCTGTAAGAGTCCCAGCAACTCTTCTCTCTTCCTTAAATGGGGAGCTATGGTCAGTCCTCAGGCCCTGGCCCAGGAGCAGCAGCTAGAAGTCAAAATGGGAGCACCTGTAGTCCAAACCTCTCACCTTGCCTAGGAGAGAACCCCCAGGTGTACAACTGGGAGCAGAGATCATTTTGCTTCAGTCTCTCGCCCCAGATTGTTTTCCTGATGGCCTCTCGCTTCCCTGTGGCTGTTTGCTGTTGGGAAGAAAGCAATGGGCCTGTTTTAATCAGGCAGTCCGTGAGGGGATTTACATAGAGGAGCCGCAGCCACGGAACGGAGCCTTTCCTTCCTTTAAAGGAAGCTGTGCTGCCCGACGTGTGTGGCAGAAGTGTGCTCCTCGGGGGGTCCTTCCCCTGGGCCTGCCTCTGACGGGGTGCCTCTCCCAGGACCCGCCGGGAGACCGGGAGTTCTGCATTTCCTTCCTGGTTCCCACCCGCCTTCTCCAGCAGCCCTCTGGTTCCTGTTCCCAAGGACTGGCCCCTGAAAAGAAACCGAGTCAGAGATAACGTCCTCCTGCCTCTCTGCAGACCCCGCCTCCCCAGCGTTAGAGCTGGTCACCTAACGGTCTGCCTGTGTGCCCAGCGGCACCACCAAGCCTCCCCGCACCGTGGCTGCCTCCCTGGGCCATGGCCGGTGCATCTAGGGCCACTGGTTAGGACCAGGAGCTGCTAATGCGCCTCCGGAAGTCTTCATTAGACACGGGGACCTGGATTGCCCAGTAGGTGGCGTGCCCTGGTTTTCCCTTTCTATGACCTTCCAGGCCGGTAAGCGTGCTGCCTGCTGCCTGCTGCCTGCGGTCCACAGGCAGGCTTCCTTCTCCAGAATAGATCCGGGCGGCTCGGCCCGGTTAGGAAACAGCGCTGACCCACGCCCTCTTCCCCTCGGTGACCTAGCTCAAGGATAGCTCACTGATTCCTTTTGGCTTCTTAAGCAGCTCTTCAAAAGAGATTATTTTAAAAGCATGTGAACTAAACAAAAGTCACTTAAAACACATTCATTTACTGCAGCTTTATTGGGCACTTGTGTTCAGATCACTGTGTTAAATGTCGCCCTCGAGGAGTTTGTAAGCTTTTATAAGTGTGAATATCCTTTAATACCGCCTGTGAATAGCGTATTTTCTTACCTGTCACTATCCAAAACGTTGCTTTTTTTTTTTTTTTAAGGGGATCTTAGTAAATTGCTGCTAAAGCAGTTGAATCCCGTATGTTCAGAGTAAAGTTGCCCATCCAAATGTCAAGAACCTTTAGGTCTTGCCTTACCTCTTGAATTTGTTGGCTGAATGCAACTTGTCTGTAGAGCCATTGCCAAAGCTGCGAGTATTCACTGGCTCAGAGCAGCCAGGTGGCTGGGGGACTGCCGGGCCTGGTTTCAGCTGTAGGAGGCTCTCCTATCCCTACAGACCTAGCATCTCCTCAGAAGGACTGCGTCAGGGTCCAGAAGCTTCAGGGGAAGCCTGTCCCTGTTGTTCCCACAGGCTTTCTTGGCTCCTGCCAGCCTGGACCCGCTGCCCTGCTGTCCTTGCCCCCAGTGATAGGGAGCCAGGGCTGCCCTCTCTCCAACAGCGTCATTGTGTTGGTGTCCTCAGCGGGGGAGGGGTGGATTGGTGTAAAGTAGGAGCCTCTCAGATGCTTCCAAGCAGCCCCATCTTTTCACTGCCTCGCTTTCTGCTAAGAGAAATGAGATCTCATTAGTAGCCTGCTGGGGAGGATGCGGACTGCCAGTGTGGTTCCTGCCACGTTTACGATGAAGCAGCGCCTTCCATGTAAGGGAACCGTGGCTACCCCCTCCTTCTTTGGGGCTAAAAGCAGCCCCAGGACAGGAAGGCCTCTGGCTCCGAGCGCGTTGTCAGCACTCTGGGGAGGCGTCCTCTCCGCCGGGTCAAGGCCCTGGGAAGGCTCGCGCCTGATGTAATGCAGCTGTGGCACCGTATATGGCCAGAGCCAAATCTAGTTAAAACCTCATTGCAATTGATTTCTATCTTTGGACAAGAAGGAATCACATGTGGGACACTCCGGCTCAAAGTAAAAGTAAATCTGAGCCTAATTCAAAATTGTCTTTTATTTACTTCCCTGGCCACATTATCACCTTACCCCGCGGTCCCTGGGGTGCGTGTTAGTTCAGGCACGTTGTTCCTAGAGAGCATCCGTTAGTCTATAAACGCGCCCCAGCTTCCAGCCTGCGCTCACGGGGCCAGGTGAGCACGTCTGGAAGGCTTTGCTTCTGGTTTCTACTGAACTGGTGCTGCTCCTTTTGTCTGTTTGGCCAGTATATATGTGCCATGTGGCCGCATCCCACCGGCACAGTCTTGGGCAGCCTGTGGAAGGATAGGTATCAAGTCAACCCAACCTACCGAAGGAGGCTTTTCTCCATCCAGGTTATTTGAAAATCGAGTTTGTTAAGGGATAGGTCAGCTGCTTCTAGCTTGATATTCTAATCTAGGCTCATCAAACGTTTTTATTTCTCTTCAATTACCCTGGCTAATATTCCTTTACCCCTTGCCACCTGCACTCCACAAAGAAATAAAAATAAAATAAAAAGCAACCTCAAAATAGACCCATACCCTTGTATCTTCCCAGTTTTTGGTCACAACCCATTTACCAGATATTGACCACACACTAATGATCTCACCTGTGCCATTTGGAGGGAGGTTATCTTTAAAGACTGGGGCCAGTGAAGGGCATCTAAGTGTCTAGGCTTGGGCTGCTGGAACAAAACACCATATATATTTATTTCTCACAGTTCTGGAGGCTGGGAGTCCAAGATACTGGCCTATTTGGTTCCTGGTTTGGACTCTGTTTCTGGCTCGTAGATGGCTGCCTTCTCACTGTGTCCTCACATGCTGGGGGACGGCGGGGGACGGAGGGGGGGGGGCGTGTGACAGAGGGAGAGGGAGAGGAAAAAGGAGAGAGAGAGAGAGGCCTCTGATCACTTCCTTTTCTTATAAGGACACTTATTCACATCTTGGGGGCCCACCCTCATGACCTTATCTAATCCTAAGTGCCTCCTAAAGATCCACCTTTAAAACTCATTACTTGGGGTTGGGGCTCAGCACATGAATTTGGGGCGACACACACATTCAGCCATAACACTAGGAAAATAAACTGCACATTTATGGTCTAATTCCCAGGTGAGCCACAGGTTGACAGATGGCTCTCACAGGATCAGTCTGGAGATTTACCCCATTTCCTCCTGCTCCATGAGCCCCATGGAGGGGTCATGTGGAGGGAGAGGAAGGGAGATGTGACCTGTATGTAGCTTTCCAGCTCTGCAGCCAGGAGCCCTGGGCTGATCACATCCCTCCAGAATGCAGTGCCTCCTAGTGGGCTGGGTGGGAATGGCTGGAGTTTGATGAACCCAGTACAACCCAATCTGGTAGGCGAATCAAGTGCTTCATTGTCTGATCCCTTTGTTCCATGTACGTCAGAAATCGGAGATTCCATGCTTTTCACCCCACCCTGTCTTCCTTCTAATAATTAGTTCCATCGACTTGTTTCCTCCGAGGAGAGAGCACATGTGGATGCTAAGCCCTTAGCATTCTCTCTTTGGCAAGCTGTGATTGTTCTGCTTATGGAAGTGAGTGCGAGGGCTCAGGGATTCCGTTAGACCTCTGACTCCTGTGAGCACAAATAAGGATGGCTCTTCCGAGTCTCCATTTCCTAAGGGAAACACATGAAAGACCCTTGAGAGTTTCAGTGAACTTAAACTTTTAAAGCCAAAAGCATAAAGAGGAGAATCTTTGAGGAGAGGAAGTGTAGTCATTGGGGGCCTGGGGCTTCTTCCCCTGGCTTAGCCCCTGCCTGGGCACCCCTCTTCAGTCAGGAGGTCTGAGTGCAGTTCAGCCAAGGACCGGCATCAGCATTGACTCAGCGCGGGGCCTCTCCCGTCTGAGCTCCCTCCTGCGGGTGAGGGGTCAGGCCTGCCCCTTCAGGTGAGTGAGTCGGCTTGACCCAGAGAGAGGCGGAGACTCCATGAGAGTCTACGCTGAGATTTGCTTAAAAACTTGTCTAGAATTGTGTTGTTGTTTTTTCTTCAGATCATGTTATGCTGCTGTTTCTAATGGTCGTCCTTCTTTCCATTTCCCCTCCTCTCTCTTTTTTTCTGTCTTAATATTGTGTCTTGAAAATCTTGCTGAAGGTCCTCTCTCGCCCACGCCCTCCTCTCCCTAAAGTGGGCCACTTTGCATGGCAGTCCCCTGCCCTCCACAGTTCCTCCAAGGACGCGCTCTACCGGAGCTCACCAAAGCCTTACACCCCACCCGGCACCCCCAGCCAGCAGAACCCCTCACCTCCCCAGCCTGTCTCTGCCCCCGTGGCAGCCAGATCAGCTCCAGAAGATGTGGTGTGTCCGGGGCCTTCGCTTCCAGGTTTCACGTCCCCCAGTGCTTCATCCCAACCCCAGCGCCACCGTGCAGCCACCAGGACCGTTTATAGTGGGAATGTGAGCTCTAGCCCACGTCATAAGGCAGTTGGGAATAAAAAGGTCAGCAGCTTATATGTACCTTGTTTAGCCAATAACATTGGCCCGGTGGCACCGGAAAGCTGCTCTCGTGTTGCACGTGACCCAGCCCCAGGCACTCGAGCACCGGCTCCCAGCATTGTCTCCTGCACAGCGGGCACGGGAAAGCCACGCTCTGCTCCTCCTCACTCTCCCCAGCTGTTCTCTGACCCCCGTAAAGATGCTGGTAACCGTGGCGAGAGTCCTTCCCCGGGGACTCGGCCTTCGTTCCCAGACGCAGTGGGACCACCTGTGCTAGGCCCCCAGGTTACCTCTGATCCCGAAAGCCGGAGGAGAAAACAGCCTTACCTTTTGCAGCCGTGTTATCCAGCCAAGGCAAGGAACTAGGAATGTTTGTGTGTCTGCCCCGTCTCTTCTGGAACTCGTGTGAGAGCTTGTTTGTGTTCCGGGCTGCCCTCCCCTCCCTGTCCTCGTTAATACCGCTGCAGCTTGAACCCCGAATTCTCTAAACATCTCAGTGCAGTCCTTCCTGTCTCCCTGTCTGTCCTTCCTGTGAATATGTAAGTATGCCAGCGTGTGGAATACGTGGCCTGATACTACGGTGAGACACGGCATGTATGTTTTATAACAAGTGCCAAATAAACTGTATTTCCTCCCAAGCTTTCAGGCTCCACAAGCAGCTCTGGGGGTTAAACACAGCCTGCCTGCCTGTTCTCTCTCTGTCTCTCTCCTAAAGTGTTAAAAGGATTCAAAAATAGATGGATGGAAAGTCAAGTTGGATGGGGTTCCCTCTGTGTCATAGAGTGTCAGGAGGCCAGCTGGCTAGCACTGACTGTCTCATGCACCCTGAGCAAAGGGCACCGATTAAATAGTTCTCAGAGTACATCATTGCATGTCCACTCCCGACTGTTTAAATATGGAATTCCTTCTCCCCTGCTGCCGTACCCCTTTGCGTAACGACCCCCTTATTTCCTACAGGATGCTACTTCCTCCAGCCCAGCCCAGCCTGAGGTCATAGTTGTCCCTCTCTACCTGGTTAACACTGACAGAGGGCAAGAAGGCACTGCCAGACCTCCAGCACCTCTGGGGCCACTGGGCCCCCCAGTCCCGGCGGCCGCCCCTGCCAGCTCACCTCTGACCTTCCCGACTCTAGATGATTTCATTCCCCCTCGTCTGCAGAGGCGGCCCCACCACAGCCCGCCAGCCAGCGCTCCAGGCCCCCATCCCCCCGTTAGCCAGACACCACCATCCTTCTCACCACCACCTCCGCTGGTCCCCCCAGTCCCGGAGGGCCTGCACAGCGTCTCGGAGCCTGACCTCACGGGAGCTGTTTCAAGTACCGTAAGCTTGCTGGGATCCCTCCCTCGCGGCTTTCCTGAATGTCTGCTCCGGCAGTAGAAGCCCTTCTCACTGGAGTACTAAGTTCCGAGGGAGTGCTGGCTGCCCTGTGCTTGCGTGATGGCTGGAGCCGGGTCTGCTCTCCCGAGTGCATGCCTCCCGTGTGTCCCGGGCTGTTCACAGTCTCCATCCCTCTTCCTCGCTGTCCTGTTCGGAATGCACATCTCTGTTCTCCGCGGAGAAAACAGCCTCGGTGGCCTTGCCTCTGGCTAGGTGTGCTCGCCACAGGCAGGCAGGTGTACTGTTGAGAGCTGAGGAAAGCTGACGAACCAGGTGGAAAAACCAACAGCCATTTCTCCCCCAGGGAGCAGGGAGGAAGAGATTCACTCTCGTGTGGATTTAGCAAGTAAACAAACTGGTGTCCACAGTCACAGCAGAGCCTAGGTTAAAAAAGAGAGTTGAGTATGATTGAGGAAATGGGTATAAAAGCCTTGTACGAATGTTAGGACTGTTTCCTAAACAGGCAGATCATTGCTGGGAACCCTGAGTACAGGCCCCCAACCCAGAGGGGGAAGCCCAAGAGAAAGACTGCATCGAAGTCTTTCTCTTCTCAGGAGCCCTGGGGATTGAGACACTGAAAGAACCTCAGTGTGAGCTGTAAAATGGGGTGCATGTGTCTACACACAGGGTGGTGGGGTGCAGTGGGCCTGAGAATATAAAAAGTCCAATTATGGTGCTTGGCACAGAGAGAGCACCCAATGAATGTTAGCTACGTTGCCCAGGACTTGCCCTCAAAATTAAGTAACTGGCTAATTAGCAATCACCGAGTCCCCACCATGTTTTGGCATTCTTCTCGATTCTCTACAAACAGGGCACAGCCTCTGCTCTCAGAGGGTTCACCTGAGCTGTGCTCTCAAGCTCAGAGTATGTAGCTCATTGAGCGGCAGGAAAGTGCATTTAAATCCTCCTCTCCAGGTTATCTCATGGAGATTCTAACCAAGTGGATCTGGGGAGGGATCTAGGACTCAAACTACGTGGCAATGTGCATCCTGGGGGATTCTGATGCTGAGGGTGCCTGGGCCACATTTTGAGACGTAGGGCCGTGCAATTGGCTGATGAAACTAATGTACACTGGCATCCCTTGTCCGTTTCCAAAACAGGCTCAGGTGGCTCGTTAAACAAGCAAGTCATACAGTTTAATCAAGCAGGAGGGAAACTGGTGGGGGAAGGAGGCTTTTAAGAGAAATTATAGTGAGATATCAGATACAATGCTGGGCCCTTCTCAAAACTCTAGGTACAGCCTAATGGGTTAGGTCAGGACTCTGTCAAACGTGGCCCGGAGGCTTGGATGTCCTAGTTTGACCTCTACAACTCAGCCCAGGTGGAGAAAAACGCTAAATTGCTCCATGATGCACTTACCTTACCCTCGCTCAACTTACAGGCGAAGTTAGCAGCTGCCCTTGTTTTGGAGAATATAGGTGTTCTTCCCCTGGGCACAGAATGTTTCTCTAGCCTGTTAACCGGGAAGTTCCCTTTTTAATTACGCAACCTCTAATGGGCGCGTACTCTTTCACTAGGACGTGTCAGTACGTCACGCCCGGAGGATGTAATTTCATATTATTATTTTTTTATTTATACTTAATTAAAATAAATTATATATATATATATATATATATATATATATATATATTCATTTATATATAAAGCACAAAGGAAAATACAAAATTACAAAAAAATAGAAAAAAATACCAACAAAAAAATGGAAACATCGAATTAAAAAATTATAAATTTTACAAACAATTATAAAGATTACAAAAAATATATACCGTCCCTCTCAGGGCGCAACATATATTTTCAGGACGTATTCATACGTCCTACCCATTCCCGATATTGTTTATGTTTGACGTATTTATACGTCCCGCTCGGTCAACAGGCTAGAGCAGCGTTGGCAGTGTGCTCATGTGCACGGTGAGCAGGTAGGCTGGGTAGATCTAGGTGTTCATGTTGAGTTTGTTCAGGTAGACCAGGGTAGGTTAGTTGGGACAGTCCTCAGCTTCTCAAACCCCACTGACGTACAGACTTCCCGGGAGACTTCGCTTGGCCTGGTAGCTTCTAGTTTGGCCCAGGTAATGAGAAGTAGGAGGTGAAAAGGGAAACTGTTGGGTTCCTCCCCGAATGAGGATCGTCAAGAAGAGAATATCCCGGTGGATGGTGGCCAAGCAACCGCTGATATCTGCTCCATCTGCAGCCATTTGATAGTAAGAGGGACGAAGGAAATTCACGTTAATTGGTCAGGTTCTTCTAGTCAATAACCATTTTTGTCAAGTTCCTAATTGCCACAGAGTGAAATTTATAAAATGCATAATGCTCACATGATCCTTCCAGGCCTCATGGGCAGTATGCACACTTTAAAAACGTGTGCCTGACTCTCACGTTTCTTGGCTGCATTAGGGCAGTTTTCACTGATATGTCATTTATTTGTGTATTGTTACTTTGGAAGTAAATAGGATGATGTGATTGTTTTCCCACTTTGCAGATGAAAAATTAAGAAGAGGCACTTTTGTACAAAATCATCTTGTGCCTCAAGTCTTGAGGGGAAGTTTCATTCACTGCCCTGAGCTGCCACTCATAAGTAGCAGCTGTGACATTGGGGCGCTTTCAGACGAAGTGGACTGACTAAGTCTGTGGGTCCCAGGAAGTCGCCCCTACTGTGTGTCAGGAGCTGTCCGGGGTCCTGACACGCACATCCTCTCTTTTGGTGGGCATGTGTTTTCCTGAACCTCTTGTTCTTTTGAACACAAGTTGTTCAGAAGCAACTTTGCTGGTAGGTGGCTCCTGTCATTCATGTGGCATTTTACTACTGCGCACCTGCTGTCTGCAGGGCATTGTACTAGGGTAGGGGATGAAAGGAGAAGGATGGGGCTGTGTCTCTAGTCCTGCAGGTACTTACAGAGCCATGATCTCTGACGGAGCATAGAAATTGCTTTTATGCCATATTTTTTTCTGGCATAAAAGTAGCAAAGTCTTGTTCTTTAAACCTTTAAGAATGATATTCTGGCTTTAGGGCCTGTAAATTCTAAAATAGAAACATTGCTAAATGTATAGGTATGGCAGAGGAAACTTTACATATCGTCACTACATTTCTAAGCCTTATTTCCTGTCTTTAAGAAGACTGCCCTTATTCCCATCCTGTAAATTGTAACATTGGTAGTAATAATTTTATTGGTATTTCTGGCTGAGACCCCCAGGTTTTTAAAAGTCAGGATTTTCACAAGTCTTGACTTCAGAGATCTTTGTCAGTCAATATTGGAGTGAGAAAGCATCGCTGTGGTACAAGGTACTATCCGAATCTCAGCAGCAAGTTCTAGCAAGGCTGTTCAGTGATGTGGCTGATGAGAATAGTTTTCCAAGAGTACCAGTACTTAACCCTTCCTATTCTTACACGTGTGACTTATCTCACATCCTCTCAGGTTTCTGTCAACAGTGTACTAAACTTTCCTGATTTTTCCCTATTAAACCAGCTCTTGTGCTCAGACCGCATTTGGAATTGCATGCGTTTTGCATGTTTTTTTCCACTTTGATTTGAATTTGCTTTTTCAGTAACTGGATTGATCCACGTTTCTTACCAGGTGAACATAATGAATAATGTTGCTGAGACCTTCAGTGACATTATCTTCCCTCTCTCCCCTTACTAATACCAGCGAAGAGAATAAGCATTCCAGGTTAAGCTTCTAACCGGAATCAATGACGTCTCATTGATTACATTTCTTTTTCTAATTAAGGTCCTTGAACCGCCTTAATTTTCTTCTTAAAAAGCGTTAGCTCTAGGTTTTGTGTACTGACAGTGACAATGTTTGTCCTTTTGCAGGATTCAAGTCCTCTGCTAAATGAAGTTTCTTCATCTCGTGTCAGAACTGATTCCCAAACCTGTGCACCAGTCAGCAAGCCATCCTCTGCCTACCCCTCCACGACCATTGTCAACCCCACGATTGTGCTCCTGCAGCACAACCGAGGTAAGGGAGCTTCGCCGCGCACCTCTCCCTCCGCTTGCTGTCCCGTGACCCCGGGACAATAAGTCTGCCTTCCCACGGAAATGTTCACAAATCTCATTCTTCTCCGAGGCCATCTGCCCCCCCCCCAGCCCCCCGTTTCCTCCCACGACCCACCGAGTAGATGGTAGCGGACAGACCTCTGATGTGGGGTGACGTCAGGTATCAGAATAAGTAAGCTTCCGCAGTGTGTGCTCCACACCTTGGGTGTTCACAGCGTCTTCAGAGGGTAGCACCAAAAAGAAAGAAGAGACGGAAAGGGCAAGTCTGGGCCCCTTCATCCCTTATGAGAATTCTCATCAGAGCTTTGCTTGGAAGCTCTAGGTGCAGATACCTCTTTCCAGAAGTGCCCTGAATGGTTTAGCTCTTTGACATCATGAGTTCTCTACAAAGAGAACCTTGAGCAGCACCAGAACTGTAAACCTAGGGATGGAATATTTTCTAAAATGTCAATCATGTTTTTCTGCCTCTAGCACAGAGGCTACTGGACCTCTGGGTGTCTCGCCAGCCTCCATTCCTGCCAGCAGTTGGCACACCGGGCCACCTTTCAGCTCACCCTCTGGGGACTGCGTGGCTGCGTGCCCCTTTCCCAGCGTGGCCCCAGGCAGCTCTGCCGGGGTTCTGTGTGTGCTTCCTGCAGTTCCTCGGGCTGGTTCTTCCCCTTCTTTACAGGACACCTTTGGGGAAGCAGAAGTGCTTTGAGGTGATAATTGCATGTATTGGCCTCTGCTTTAAGATTCCAGAAGATGTTTCTAAATCCAAATGTTTTGGTTTTGGAATTCAAGAGAGGGATATGCTGTCCGTTCCCCCAAAGGCCTTTGCACTGTGAAATGGGAACTTTTCGAGCTTTCGGGGTGTTTCTGAGTGAGGTTTTATTATTTTATTCAGAGCTCTCAGCTCGGTACCAAATCTTCCTTCCCTCACTCCCTTGCCTACTTCACAGTTTCCCTCCCCTCCGCCTCTCTCTTCCTTAACTTGGATGAGAATGAGAGGCTGAAATCTATTTTTAATTGTCTTCCATATTAAATGGAGTTTTCTGTTTCCTGCTTCTAACTTAAAAAACAGATGAATGAAACATTTTCCCTTACTGAAAGTCTTCCCACTCCAATCTTAGTTATTTTAGTAATTTTATTTTTTTCCACTCGGCTCCCATATTAATTTTCACCCATGAATCTGTGTTCTTCAAAAAATAAGAAGTGCCCCCAGCCCCCATACTAAATTAAGAGCCCATTCTCCTCTCGCCAATGGCTTTCCCTGCCCAGAAAGTGTCCCTAATGCAGGACAAAGTGAAGTTTTGGTTCTCTATGAACTTCTTTATGACTCATCTTTTTAAAAAATGCAGTCAAACAGAAGCAAGTGAGTTCCCAGAAGGAAAAAGCAGTTTCTCTAAAAATGGGACTTATTCCCAAGGCAACTCGGGTTTTGAGAAATGCCAAGTGTAATGTCAGCTGCTTCTGCCAAGTCCTCTGACACCAAGGGAGACATCTTTGGGCACAGGCGTGCCCGTACTTCCTTTTAGTTTCTCTCCTGAGCAGGCGGGTCCTTCTTATTTGCCCAGATGCCTTTGGTTCTAAATTTCCCTTTTGTCCAAGCCCTGCCCCTGGGTTTGAAAATCAGAATTGTGCAGCCCGCAGCACACATCCTTCAGGAAAGGATACACGCATATGTGTGTTGTGTTTTGTAATGAAAAGTAGAGCTTCCTATAAAGAGCACACCAGATGTGCCCAGGGAGGTGCGGCAGGAAGAGTGCAGGAGAATGGAAGCGCCTCGCTGGCCCCGCCTCGGGGGACTGATGGCCAGTGGGGTTTAGGTCAAGCATTTTTGGCTTGGCTTTGGAATGGACCCAGCCTGGCAGCTCTGCTTTGCATCATAGATAATGCCCGTAAAAAGTTTCTTAACTGTTGCAAAGTCTCCTGAGGGAATGATAACTTTACTCCACTTCTGGAATTCTAGTTCAGTCATCCTAAGAAAGGGTCCCATCTTTCCTGCCTAGACTGGCCCAGGGGGTGGTGTGACAGTAGCCCCATAGCCCCATGTCACAGCCAGCTCCCTGCACTGCAAGCAGACTGAGGGCTTCTCGGTCTGGCTGGCTCGGAAGGTCATGCTTCACACAGCCCTTGCTCCTCTCCTGAGCTTTCACTTTGCATGTATGTCTGAGGGCAGATTGCTTATGATCAGTCTGGTAGGAGCACTGGAATGAGAAAACTGAGGACAGAGAGATGCATGGGTTACCTAGCTCCAAGCTTCTCGGTGTTTGTTTTAAGTTTCTTAAAATGTTAGAGGAGAGAGAGAGAGAGAGAGAGAGAGAGAGAGAGAGAGAGAGAGAGAGAGAGAGAGAGAGAGAGAGAGAGAGAGAGTGGAGAGAGAGAGAGAGGAGAAAGAGAGAGAGAGGTTTGTTGTTCCATTTATGTATTTATTGGTTGATCCTCATAGGTGCCCTGACCAGGGATCAAACCCACAGCCTTGGTGTATCGGAACAATGCTCTAACCAACTGAGCTCCCGGCCAGGGCAGAGCTCCGCAGTCTCGATTGTGCCTGGACTCTGGGGAGAGGGGTCTTCTTGACTTACAGATGCAGGTGCAGACTCAGGAGCTCTGAAGCAGGGCTGAGGTTCTGCACTTTTCAGCAGCTCCCAGGGCTTGTTGGTGCTGCTGGCCCTAGGGTTGCTAATTTCTAACTTTGCTAAATAACACCCATGAAAAACAATTGCTATACCCTCATCGCATGTGATTCCAAGAAAGAAAGGCCTTTCACACTTGAGAAGTGGGAACAACATATTGTTTTAAATGGGATAAATGGGCTTTTGCCTGCTGGGGAAGAGCCTGCCCTAGCTTGTAGACCAGAGCGGGATCCATGGATCCAGTGAGTGCTTTGATTTTACAGATGAGGAAACGGAGGTGACGATTGGTCAGTGTAGTCTGGCATGTGGCTGGCAGTGCGGTGCCTCGAGCTCTGCTGGGCTCTGTTCAGCGTGTGGATGAGCCCCCACCACAGGCCTGAGGTAGACAGGGCTGCTTCCACCAGCTGCGGGCCCCCCTGCTGCTCTCTCTACTTCTTGCTCACACTGATTCTGGAGGGAGGGTGAGGACGCGGCCAAAGGGGGAAATGACAGCACCCGTGGCTGGCAGGCGCTCTGTGTTTATCTATGTGGCTGCTTTATATTTAGCAGCTATGGAAGGTGGAGGTCATTTTTGTGCATATGCCATAGCACGTCCACACCGGACTCTCCAAGGGAGTGCCCCGGAGGGTGAGAACCCAGAGCCCTCAGTGTTAAGGAAAGGGACTGGTGATTAGAGTTAAAAAGATCCTGGGCTAGAGATAAGGATATTCCAGATTTTAGACCAGTTCTAGTTTTCAGTGTCATCTTGGGTAGTTTTTGCCTCTCAACCACCTTGACCTATATGGTAGGGTTGTTGCGAAGATTAAAAGCATTGACCTGTGGGAAAGCTCTTAAAACAATGCCTGGTATCTACAAGCGCTCAGGAGGTGGTAGCTGCCATGGTTACTATTAAAAGGTATCAAGACTGGGTTGTGCGAAGTCCTCTCCCTTGAAGCCAATGGAGGTGGGAGGGTCTCCTCAGTGACCAGATTATCCTGAGAATCGATGTAAACACCCAGAAAAACGGAGACCGTGCCTGAGTCCTGGTGCAGACCCAGGGTCGGGGGTGAGAGATAGATACCGCACTTGGATGACAGGGCCATGTGAACATGCTCTGTCGCTGGCTGCAGTGCTTCAGCAGCGAAACCCAGAGGACGGGGAGGACACAGACACTGGGGTCCTAACGAGTTGTGCCCGGATGTCTCGGTTTTACCACATCTTTGTAAACCTCACACTGTGTATTTTTTTTCTTTTATCACAGAACAGCAGAAACGACTCAGCAGCCTGTCAGGTAGGTGAGAAATATTTATTTACACGTTAGCACCTGTCCGTGGTAAAGCTAGCTGGCTTCCGGTCACCACCTGATGTTCAATCAGCACAGACTCGTGAGCTCTTCTGGTCGCGGCCTTAGAAAGATGGAGAGCCACTGCTCTAGAAGAAGCCACGCGTGTGAAAACGCACGCCTGTGGTCGTTTGCAAATAGTCCTGAACTCGGGGGTTAAGAGCCCCTGGTTTGGTGGATAGGAAAAGCCGCCGCTTTCTGAGCCGCTGCGCCGTGATTCCTGTGTTCCTTCATCCCACTGCCGTCCTTGGGCTTCGTGGAAAGCCCGGGTGGGCAGGACACGGGGTTCTCACACCCTCTCAGCTTTATCAGGACTTGGCTGTGGAACCAGGACAGGCTGTGGTTGAGCACAAGGTGCCCTGCGCTGCCCCCTCCTCAAGGTGCCACTTCACTCTGTGGCCCCAGCCCAGGCTGCTGAGAGCAGGGTGGCTCGGGGTGCGGGAGAAGGGGAGGTGGCTCCTGTGGGCTCCTTCCTGCCCCTGAAAGAATGAAAGGAGCAGTGGAATCGACTTTTAAAAGGCACCCAGACACAGTTAGACCCAGAGTTTGGTCCTGGCTCTTCCCTCTTGTGGCTGTTTGTCCCTGGGTTAGTGACTTCACCTCTCTGAGCCAGTTTGCTCATGTGGGAAGTGGGATGACAGTCCTTGCCTCTGCAGGATTGTGTGGGCGACAGGAGGCTTTGGGGTATTCTCTGCACTCTGGAAAGTGCTATGAAATGTCAGGGCTTGTCTGCCGTGCCACCGGGCCCGAGCCACTTCCCGGCTTTGAAAGAGCCTCATGCTCTGTCCTCTTTGAGTTTGGGGACAGATCCACTCGTGGTGTTGATAGGGTGGCACATCCCTAGCTCACTAAATGTTAGTTTTGGTTTAAAAAGAAGCACCATTGTGTTCAAAGCTCTATGAAACAGTCTGGTCCTAACATCCTTTAAAGCTCATGGTGATGACACCGGGATCAAGATTTCTGAAGGGCTCCCTGAACTGAGTCTCCCACAGAATGTTTAGAAATCGTCCTATGGCCCTGGCTGGTTTGGCTCAGTGGATAGAGCTTCAGCCTGTGGACTCCAGGGTCCCGGGTTCGATTCCTGCATATGCCTGGGTTGTGGCCACAATCCCCAGTTGGGGGGCGTGCAGGAGGAGCCAATCAATAATTCTCTCTCATCATGGATGTTTCTCTCTCTCTCTCTCTCTCTCTCTCTCTCTCTCTCTCTCTCTCTCTCTCTCTCTCCCTCCCTCCCTCCCTCCCTCTTCCTCTCTGAAATTAATACAAATATATTTAAAAAAGAAATCGTCCTATGGCCACAGATTAAACCCCCATTTCAGAAGTTAGCGTGACATCCAGGCAAAGTCACTCCATGAAGCAGACTGTGAAAGTCACAAACCCTGAGGGTACCCACCAACGTGTTGCCCCTTCCCCCAGCCTCCCCGCCCCCCACAACATCTCCATCTTCAGCACAACGTTGCCTGCACCCTCCGGTTCCTCCAGCTAGCACTCGAACCTTTTTCTTCCCAAAGATGAGAACCTCCTTCTCAATCAGTGGACAGATGCCTGTGGAGCATTTGATAATCTCCAGGGCACATCTCTGTCCCCGCAGCCTCACAGCAGGCTTCACCATCAGCCTGTCACTCCCCTGGCTTGGACCTTTCTGCCCCCTAATCTTGTGACCTCTCCGGTTGGCATAGTTCTTCCGTGCCCACCTCCCTACTTACTACCCCGCTTCCTGCTTACATATTCATTTCTTTTCCTGCAATCTGGCATCTATCCCCACTGCTCTCCCGAAATTACTCCCTGAGAGCAATTCTGTGATTCTTCTTTTGCCTAATCTAATGCCTCCTCCTCTGCTTCAATTTCTGTTTTGAGGTTTTGTTTTGTTTTGTTTTTGACGTATTTAACCACCCATTTCTTGGCATTGTTTTCTGGTTTCACTGGCACCTCACTGTGCCTGTGGTTCATGTCCTGCCCCTCTGGTGACTCCCGCATCTTCTGGTGAGCCTAAGACTGCGACGTTCTTTGGTGCATGAGTTCAGCCCTTGACTCTCTCATTTACCTCCTCCACTGAGCTCTTCCAGCTCCTTGACCTCAGCCCTCACTTTTGTGCCGATGGCTCCAAAATTGCACTCCTGCTGGGGCCTCTCACCTGGGCTCCACTCCCACATTTATTCTAGGGGTTCTGAGGCATTTCTTCATAAACATCTCACTGTCACGACTAAGTTGCTATGTCTAAATGGAAGAGGCCATCTCTTCCTGCCTTCCCCAGCCCTGTTCCCTCTCCTTTGCATGGGAAGGCATAGCACCTGGCAGAGACTTAGTAAATGTCTTCCTGTAACTAAATGACATGGCTTGGAATAAAGTTAAACAGAGTAATTTTATAATCTGTAGATCACACATGGAATGTTTATTAGCTCTTTGTAACTTCTAATCCTGAATCAAATTTAAAATATTCTAATGTACACTAAGCAATGTAGAGCTTTCTGAGCATTTTGGCATGAGTTATCTTGTTAGGTCCTCGCGTAGTGTCCCTGTGAGCTTGCCAGTGGAGGGATTATCCCCATTTTTGGATGAGAAAACGGGCACGGAAGCGTTCAGTGACTTCCCCACGATGGAACAAGGACTTTCAAGGAATGTTTGGCCGCCTCTTGATGGCTGTACTTGCTCCCTGATAGTCAGAGCCACTCGATGTCAGCCTCTGCAGATTTTTTAAAGGGCCAGATGGTAAATATTTTAGGCTTCGCAGGCCATATGGTTTCCGTCACAGTTACTCAACTTTGCCATTTTAGCTTGAAAGCAGCCATAAATAATTCGTAAATGAATGGGTGTGGCTGTATTCCAATAAAAGTTTATTTACAAAAACAGGTGGCTGGGCCTGGTTTACTGACCCTTGCTCTACATGAAACTTGTTCCAATTGAGAATTACCAAGCACACTTCCCCCAGCTGGATTGTTGGAGAGGGAGGGGGTTTTTCTTGGCGGGAGGGAGGGGGGTTGCTTTGGAGCCACCAGAAGAACTTCAGCTCACGGTTGTTTTTCACTTCCAGATCCTGTGTCAGAAAGAAGAGTGGGAGAACGGGACTCGGCACCAACCCAGGAAAAACCCACCTCTCCTGGCAGGTCCTCTGACAAAAAGGCCAAGGATGACAGCCGGCGGGTGGCTAAGAGCACTCAGGACCTGAGCGATGTGTCCATGGATGAAGTGGGCATCCCACTCCGGGTATGAGTCCCACCTAAGTCTTTCCGAGGCCTCCCCTCAGCCAGGGACAAGTGTGCGCCCCTGCATGCATGTGGGCCCCATCTTGGGTTGCAAAGGCCTCTTAAGAAGGGTCCTCACCACTGTCTGAGCCTGCTGAGGGCGAGGAGCCTCGGAGCACTCCGAGCTCACCTTGGTCCTAGGCTCCCGGTGCAGCAGCTTTCCCCAAAGAGTCTCGTGAGAAAAGGGATTTCATGGTTGAATAAACATGAAGAAAAGCTTCGTGGAACAAGGGCAGCGAGATTTCTCTGCAACAGAACTGAGAGGCTTTGGGATGTTCGTGTTGAAGAGAAAAATGTTTCCGGCAGTTTCCCAGTCTGCCCCACCCATGGACACGTTATTCACTGTTCCAGGGAGCAGACTCCGAAATTCTTAGTCCAGGTTTGGAGAGCGATGGGGAGAGTGAGGCTCAGGGTCCCTGTTCATGGGTTCTGGCAGCATTTCCCCTGATGGGAACAAGCCCGTCACCCAGCATGAAAGGGAAACTAAGGCTCAGCCTGCCGAGGCCTCCAGAACAGAGTGGTCTCAGGCTTGCCTGCCCAGCCCGCTCCCCCCCCCCCCCCCCCATTGCAGGCATGCCAGCCTCGTGCAGGCCCTCAGGGATTCCAGGGCAGCCCAATCCTAAAAACTGGATTAGGGTGAATTCTATTCCTCTCCATGTGCTCAACAGAAAACAGCTGCCATGTGCTTCTCAGTGATTCCCCTGGAGCAAGTGTACAGGTTTATGTGCCCAATGAAGAAGGCTGAGAGGAACAGCAGTAAGCCCAGCCTCCAAAGAACTGTTGTCCAGTCTCATAGAATAACTAGAGGCCCAGTGCACGAAATTTGTGCACGGAGAGGGGCAGGGCCAGCCTGACCTTTGCCCTCTCACAGTGCGAGAGCCCCGAGATCAATCACCCCAAAGAGGTAGGCTGGAGCCAAGGGACCCGCTTCTGCACCTCACAAGCAATATCAAGTCTCCGCCCACCCATCCACACCTCTTTGAACACATAGCCCCACCCACCCGCGCACGCCCACTGTACACTTAGCCTCCTGTGGTGGATTGTGACGGGCGTGGGCATCATGACGTGAGGACATGATGACCATTTCCATATTAGCTCTTTATTATATAGGATAGTTGTATAATAATTATAATGAGAATTACCAGCAGTGATCACAGCTACTATTTTCCAAGTGCATTATCTCATTTAAGCATCATTCGCTTTATAAGGTGGATAATAATATTGTTCCCATTTTATAGATGAGGTGGCCCTTCTACTCCTCTTCTCACCAGCTCTGTCAGTTTGGATGGCTTTGACTCATTTTTCCTCATTTGTAAAGTAGAAGTGAACTACCTGGTCTAACTACCTATCTGTCCCTGTTCTTGTTTTATTTTTATCTTTAAAAGTAAATAAATAAAAATGAACCCAGCTGTGTGAATAGGATAACCGCTCTGGCATTGGCTGCAATGATGGGTCACATTTTAACGTGTGCATTCTAAATCTGGCCCCATGCAAGGTGACGTAGACATATTTCTACAGAATAACCTGGGATGGACAGGGCAAGGCCTGATAAGCGAATGTTCTTTGTCTCTTGTATGTTTCTAGGAGGTTTTAGTTCAGTTTAGTCATTTATATACAGAAAGAGATTCTCTGTAAAAATGAAGTTTTAAAAAGTTCTATAAAAATAGACACCTTTTCAAGTGTAGCTTCGCTAACTGTTCTCAAAATCTATGTCCTGTGGGCCAAATGTTACTCTGCAGATTCAGGTCTGAAGCTCTTGGTTTGTCTGTTCTTTCTGAAAAGTTTTGCATTTTTTAAAGAAGATGTTAAATGTGAGATCACAGGATGTGTAGAATTTCGTGAGTTTGGACTTGAGGTGTTGCCAGTTTTGATTTTGTAATTGTAGAAGTTCTGAAATATACCAGGATTTCCTTTTCATTTTACTCTTTGCCTTTGTCTTTCTCCAGAACACCGAGAGATCCAAAGACTGGTACAAGACCATGTTTAAGCAGATCCACAAGCTAAACAGAGGTACTGGTTTGCTCTTGTAGAAGCTCTGCTGTGCTCCCATGCTGACTGCTGTGGTGTGGGCATAAACCCACTTTGCTAGGATGCCAGGACTAGCCCTGCGGCTTGACCTCATTAAGCGCCAGCCTGCCTGAGCCCAGCAGTCATCTCCAGAGTCAAGGGGGGAGGGAGCACTTGGGTGCCTGCCTCACGCGGGGGAGTGAGGTCAGCTTGGAAGTCCTCCTGCCCAGATGCTGTGGGATGCTACAGGTCCTGCTTCCTGTGCTCTGGCATCTGCTTGGCTGGGATGCGAGCAGCTCCAACTTCCACCTGCTTCCAGCTTTAGGGGCACCTCCCCATGTCAGCCCGTGACTGCCTTGTAGGAGACCCGGTTGAGAAAGCATTGAACTGGGCGTTAAAAACTGTTCTGACCTGGAGTCAGTTCCCCTGGAGTCAGGACTCATCTGATCTTGGACCAGTCACCTACCTCTCTTTGTCCCGCTTCCCTTCCTCCAAGGGATGTTGGAAATGTGCCTTGTGAATAGCATGCCCGATCCCTGTAAGGTGGTGTTAATATGAAAAATAATCTTCCCATCTGCAGCCAGCCGTTGGCAGGTAGCCCTGAGTCAGTCAAGAGCTGACAGTCCAAAGCCCATTCACGCTGGAAGAGAAGCGCTTCCTGGTCGGGCCCGCTGGGTGGTAGCGGGTTCTCCGTGTTGTGGGAGAGCCCCAGGCCATGCTCGGGCAGGTCATGACCCTCCAGCTCCCATCCGCCTCTGCCGCAGCCAGCTGATAGGCAGGGATGCAGCTGCACCACGGGAAGGGACCAGCCTCCCTCAGGCAGAGCATCCTGTCCTTCCATGTGGCCAAATCCAGTCTGGCTGCCTGGCACAGGTGACACACGAAGGCAAAGAAAAAGCCTCCGGTCAGTGTTGGCCTAAGCCACAGATAACCAGTCTCCCTGATTAGCTGTGGATGCCAGTGAAGGTCACTGTCAGTGACTCCTGCGGTGTTCAGAGGTGCCCCTCTTCAAACTCTAAATGTTGAGATGCTCGTGGTTAGTGTTCCGGAGCCGAGAGTAAGTCCACTGTAGTTGGGTGGATGAGCTCCGTCAGGATGGCGAAGCTAAATGAGATGGCCCTTCTACTCCTCTTCTCACCAGCCAGGTCTATCAGAGGCCAGGTCTCTCTGATGGGACAGTGCCAGTTCCTCTGGTTACTTCCTGAAGCTGATGTCCATTTCCTCCGGCGTGCTGTGTCTCACCTGCAGCCGTTAGCCCAGCTCTGTCAGCCCCGATGCAGAGACACAGGCACACATGTGAAAAGTATGTGATTCTGCCTCACAAGCAGTAGGGGCCTCTCCTATGTTACAGCTGTTAACTGCTCAACTACAGGTCCCCAACAAAACTGTCCACCTTAAAGGTAGGCAGAGATATGGAAAAATGAAAACCTCAGCTGTTTGCCTCAACTCTAATGTCCACAGCACAAGGTTTGATTTATCTTACAAAACATTTTACGATAGTGTTTTCATTACATACTATTTATTAGCATACCTAATATTCTTTGCCTATAAAAGGTAAAAACTTGACGCTTTGTGTTAAATGCCTCTTGCTTCCCGGAGTCTATATATACATAATTCATTGTCAAAGAAGAGAAATGATATTGTCTCTTCTGGTGTGTCTCAGTACTGAAGGCAAAAGGACTGGATTTTTAAACGCAGTGTGAATTTCTTTCATGTCGCAAGTGAAGCTTATGTTCTGGAATTCAAGGAGCCTATATTGTGTGTGGATTCCTATTCGTTCATTCTCTCCGTTTGTATCTTCCTCTATTCTCTCTCCCACACCTGCTCCTCTGCCTAGACACTCCTGAAGAAAACCCTTATTTCCCTACGTACAAATTCCCCGAACTTCCTGAAATCCAGCAAAGTTCTGAAGGTACCATAAACTTAGACAGTGTGTCTGTTGTCCTAGCCTTACATTAATTCCTATAGTCCCATTATAGGAATGAGACTTGGCTTTTAGATATTATTTTTATAGTAGTTTTTGGTTGGCGAAAATTTTATTTTACTCATTTGCATGACGTGCTATATTAAAATGACTAAGCCCTCTCTAATACATTAACCTGTTTTAGGTGTGATGCCCATGGGCTCTAATAACACTAAACAGGTAATCAGTCCTTTGCAAGAGTCAGTTGGGGATTTGTCAGTTCCTCTGCTTCATGGTGGATCGTTTCAAAATCCACTGCTTTTCTCTGCTACAGAGGACAGTCCTTACACTCCTACCTACCAGTTTCCTGCATCTACTCCTAGTCCTAAATCTGAAGGTAATGAAAGGAAAATCATGTGCCTCTCTCTCTACTGGTGCTGTCTGTGACTTTCTCTCGCCGTGGGTTTTTTCCTGGTGGCTAAGGGCTGTCTCCCAATCATTTGCTTCCCTCTGACCTTGCGTTGTGTGGAATTGTCTTGCTTCTTGCTGATTGTGTGATGGGAGTCTGTCTAGATGGTGTTTTAGTCCTATTTCCTTGGAATCTACATGATGAATGGGGTAGCCAGTGTAGCTTAGTTATGATGCTGTGAGCATGCGGAGCTCTGGGGAAAGCTGCCATACGCAGCCACCCAGGGCTTTATGCTTGGGGTGGTCACATGGTATTGTGGGTGGCTGGGCATTGGCTCAGGGAGGCTGAGTCTTATGGCTGGTGGGCAGGAGGCAGCTGTGCCATCTGTCAACAGAAAAGTCACCCAACTCCTATATGTGCAACTAACTCCATCACTGGGGCCCTCTTGTCATAGACCCTTGGGATGTAGCTTCTTGGTAGGGAATTCCCAAAGAGGTATCCAGCTATGAGATTCAATTATGGAGGGAAATGATATTTCTTGAAAATAAAAGCTATGAAATATTTCATGACAGAGTTGGCTAAGAAATTTGCACTTGTTGGGGTGGATAGTCACACACCTAGAGATATTCTTTTCTAGGGCAAAAAATATAGGTGTCAAGGAAGGTTCTAAGAGGCAAGTTCAGGGCAACATCCTGGGAATTACTCTAGTCCCAGGGGTTGTCTGATCTTTGGGGAGTGACCCAGAAAGAGGAGAGCATGGGACATGCAGGAGGAGTTTCCCTCAGTGCTCTTCCAGGACGAGATGTCGGATGCTGTGACCTTCATCCATTCAGGCGGGGTTGAGCCCTTGCATGTGCCATTCCCTGTGCTGGGGACTGAGGTTAGTGCCATGAATAAGATAAGTCCTCTGTTCTCAAAAGTCTACATGTGGCAGGGAATCAGGCAAGTCCACTCCATTGTACTCTGAGCAACGTGGTAGCATCTGCAAAAGCGTGTGTCCAAAAGGCCACAGCAGGTCCTCAGTGCATACCTGGCGAGTGTTGATGAGTGAAGGTTTGGACCATCGAGTCAGAGTTGTCTTCTAGGATGAGCTACCTCGTTGGTTCCACTCTGCTCTAATTAGGTCAGCAAACCTTCTCACCATTGGTAAAGTCGTCCATTCAGTCATTCACCAAACTTTTTTTGATCAGTTAACATATATGAGATGACACACTGGGATGGGTTAAATATAGCTTTAGTTAAAAGACCATATTCCCACCCTAGCCAGTTTGGCTCAGTGGATAGAGCATCGACCTGTGGACTGAAGGGTCCCGGTTTTGATTTGGGTCAAGGGCATGTACCTTAGTTGCAGATTCTTCCCCAGCCTGGGCCCTGGTCAGGGTGCGTGCAGAAGGCAACCAATCAATGTGTTTCTCTCACATCGATATTTCTCTCTGTCTTTCCTTCTCTCTTCCTCTCTCTAAAAATTAGTGGGGAAATGCTCTGGTTTCTCTTCAGACCGCATAAATCTTTCGCCTTTTACTAAAAATTAGTGGGAAAATATCCTCAGGTGAGAATTCAAAAATAATAATAATCATCTTCATCATCATCATCATAAATAAAAGACCATAATCCCTTCTGGGTCTCCCTGTTGTTCAGTGATAGTCGTTGGTTTCCAACCATTTCATGCCTCGGGCATATTATGAATGAAAAGAAAAGTCTACCATACTAAAACAGATGTAAAAATTAAAAGCTTATGATTGAATTTTAATCTTTGACCACCTCACTGCCAACAAGAGTCTACTTGGTGTGAGATAACCTAGTCTTTTTTATCTTGGGGTACCGAGTTTAGCCAAAAGCACTGCTTACGAAACAATTGGCTGAGGACAAGGGGTTTTTACAGAATAATTTTGACTAAATGCACTTTTGTATTTTGGCTTTATTTGGACCTGGAAGCCCAACCCACTCAATATGATAGGTTTCACGTCTATAGTAGGTGTATGCCATGCCTGAAGGCATATTGTCCCGTAGACGTGGGCAGAGGAGGGGCACCTGGAGAATCTGTGAAAGGAGCAGTGACTCCCGTTGAAAATTGCTAGAGGCCTGGCACAGGCAGTGCCAGCAGTTGCCACAGTCAGCCTGGCTGTTGGTCTGAAGACAGGGTTTCATGGCTTCACACCCAGAGCTGCCACATCACCCGCTCCCACACCTGGCAACTCTGGCCAACGGTGACATCTGCCTTCTGGTACACATCAAGTCAAGCCCATGGGGGAACTAGGTTATTCTGCCTAAAGGCTTAAACAATAAGGGATGACTTGACAACTCTTCATCTATAATTTAGGAAGCAGACTATATATATATATATATATATATATATATATATATATATATTTTTTTTTTTTTTTTTTTTTTTTTAAATTTGTGTTAATCCTCACCTAAGAATATTTTTCCCATTGGTTGTTTTTGTTTTTCAGAGAGAGGGGAGGGGAGGGGTAGAGACAGAGAGAAACATCAGTTGGTTGCCTTCTGCCAGGGATTGAGCCGGGACTTGTCACTCCTTGAGCCAATGCTCTGTCCACAGAGCCAAACCAGCTAGAACCAGACCTTATTATTTTTTATCTTCAAAGACCAAAAAGGAAAAAAATTCATAATACCCAATATGATTAAACTTGAACACACATTTCTAAGAAAGTCTTCTTCCCTGGAGATCTTTTAAAAATAGGGTAGATTTCATGTCTTGCCCACGCTCCTGTCTAGATGACAGATTCTAAGGTGGAGCACAGATGCATTCAATTAGATGAGGGCTTTTTACAGTGAGTGAAACGTTTGACTCCATCTCTTTTGAAAACTGTTTATTTTATTTCATTTTAATTTTTGTAACTAGTAAGAGATTCTCTGGCTTGTGGCTTGTGCCGTGAGCCCAGCAGGTCCTCCTCAGCCTGTCCTGGGCGCAGCTCCAGCCCTGCGCCTGCACACCCTTCTCCACATGGGCAAGATATAAGCCTTTCGGAGAAAGGTGTTAAAGACAGATTAGACCTCCTAGAGGCTCTACCCCTAGTTTTTAATGAGCAATAAAAAATAGACAGCTTGACTAAGATGTGAGCCCTCATTCCAGAGTTTATCCCCCAGGGAGGAGGAGACAGTTGTTGCTGCTAGTTTTTGTTTTGTTTAATTCAGAATTTGAAATTTGCAATAAACCTCTCAAAACCTAGCCTGCAGCCGCTGCTGCTGTCTAGATTCTGGTTGTTTATACAGTATTAAAAAAAAAAAAAAAGACATTTCCAAGTGTCTCAAAGCTGGTTCTCCCGAATAGTAAAAGACCACATGAAAGTTTGTTTATGCTGGCTTAGCAACCTTCTTTTTCCCCTCAGTGCAAAAGTAAACTTCTGGCCAGACTTTCGGAAGATAAGTAGGATTAGCATGTCTTAGTCAATGAGGTTTAAAATATCCTTTTAAAGAAACCTGTAAATTCCAACAAGGAGCAGCCCCTTCTAATTAATGGCTTTGTAATCTTGGAGAGCGCTCTATGGGACAAGAGCAGTGTGCTGTTTGCTACTCTGTTCCATGAGGCCGTCGGGAAGAATTGGGGCTAGGAAGTCCTGTCATTTTACTACACTCCCTGGTCCTTAGGAAGCTAATAGAAAATAATAATTTACCAGAAGTCCATTGGGAATAACTTTTAAAGAAGACTAAGCAAATGAGTTTTACTTTAAGAAAACAAACAGACTTTCATTTCACCCCCTCCTCCCCATCATTCCTTCCTCTCTGACCCAGAGCGACTTGCCTGGGAATTACACTCCATTCTCTCTCTCTCAAAAGCAAGTATCCTTTCCTCGCCCCTGAGATACCACCAAGTCAAAAGATTGTGGGGTGGGGAGCAGGGATGTTGATGGAACCCAGCACGCGCACACACACACACACACACACACACACACACACGCTGCACCCAGACCATGAGAGGCTGCCAGAAGGAGCCTTCAGACATCCTGCCCAGGTTTCCTGCTAAAGCGGGAGCGAGAGGAACAAGCTGTGGGGGAACACCTTCCGAAACGCCTCTTCCCCGCCCCTCCCTTCTGCTTTAGGAAATAGCAGTGTGACAGCCAGCACCCCAGCAGCCCACAATCAGAATCCTATTGATAATAATAGTAGCACAGCCACTGGATGACTGTGCCTCAACTGCCCTCTGTGGAGCCCCTACCAAATACCAGGCTCCGTGCCGAGTGCATCACAGTCGTTATGTCATTTCATCTCCCCAGCAACCTCAGGAGGTTCTGCCTCATTCTATCAAATCAGGGTGTGAGGCTCAGAAAGGTTAAGTAATTTGTGCAAGATCTACAGTAGGTGGCAGCGCCAGGATTCAAACCCAGGTCTCTCATCAGACATGGGCTTTTATGCACTCTGTTCTACGGCTCTGCTGCTTCCCGGTCCTCTCTGGCTGTTCTTGGTTGGCCCCCTTGCCCAAGGGCTCTCTGAGGCCTGGTTCCAGGCGCCGGGCCTGCCCTGCTTCCCAGTCAGTCACGTTTCCCTGGCTGAGCCCGTGTTTCCTGGGACGGTGCCTGGGAGTGTGAAGTCAGGGAAGCTCCCTGACCCTCGGCCAGGATGAGAACCACTGGGATGGAGGAATGCCAACCTTTCCACCCTCCAGAAGAGGAAGACACTCGCTAGCACAATTGAGGGATTTGGATATAGAATTAGAGTGGGGAATACAGATTCAGAAATTCGTGGGTGAAAATAGAAGCTATTTTCAATTGATGCCCCCAAATAAGCAGTAAAACCTCGTGGTCCATGGCCTGAGTGGACCCCCTTGTCCATGTCAGGATGAAGAGCTACCGCTTCAGCCAGGGGTGATGTCCCCCTTGCTGTTCGGCGCCTCTGCCACCACTGTCAGGCGAGTGGTGGCCACTGCCACCTCCTGGCGAAGTGACTGAAGACACCATCCCCAGGTCACGGTGACACACCGTGTCCTATGGGTCTGTCGCATTGAGCTTTTCCCTCAATTCTTGATGAGATGCACTAAGGCAAGGATTTAGGCGGTTGATTTTCCCAGTCACGTCTATATTTGAGTTAAAATAATCCCCTACTGGCCTCACAGGATTTCTAAGAATAGCCTTCTTTTGCTTGAGTTCAAGCAAATCCTTCTATTGTGAAGATCCCTGGCCAGGATCTGTGCGTCCTGCCCCAAACTCCAGCTAGTACTGCCCGGAGGAGGGGCTGAGCCGCTCCCAGCGGTCACCTTTGCTCTCCTAACTAGAGCTGCCCAGAGGTCTCCGCCTAGCAAGCACGAGAGACTGATGGCGCGAGCTGGTTCAGACAGTGGCAGACTCCCCACTTTCAAGGGCCAGGAATGCCCCGGGAGATGAGGTTGGTGAGTCTTTGTCCAGAGCTTTCACTCCTTTCCTGTTCCACCTCCTTCTCTCCTCCTCCTTCAGATTCTACTTTTTCCCCAATTTGTCTTCTATAGCTACTCTACCCCCTATATTGATCTTTGTTCATCCCTTAAAATTGGATTGCCTTTAACCGGGACCTAGACAGCTTGAGGAATCTTCCCCCAAGCTCCCTGGGCTACTGATCAACTTGCCCTGTTTTCTCTCTTGTAAATTCTTCCTTTTCCCTCCATCCAGACTTGGTCTCTACCTCTGCATAGGTCTCCTTCTTTGAATCTTTTTGTTGGTGGTGTGTGTCCTTTTTTCTTCCTAAGTGTGTGGGTTAAAGTAGGAGAGAGAATTAATTTGAGCAGTGGGAAAAGACTGTGTTAAAACAAGCTGTTGATCCTGAGAAATAATTTGAACTTTCAAGGTCTAAGAAATGCATAAAATTGAAACTTCATTGATATGGGCAAGTGATTATGCAAATACTGCTTTTTGCCCATCCCCTTTGGGTCAATTACATACTAGTTTTTATAGAACAATTATTCCCAACCAGCACTTTTTCCAGTGTGTAAGATTGTCATTAATTCTCCAAGAAAGTCTTTTTTTAGAGGTTCCTTTTTAGAGTCACTGTGGTTGAAAAGGCAATTATGTGCCTCCTGGCAGTTTTGAGGGAGTAGCTGTTCCCAGATGCGCCGCCAGGACAGACTGCCAAAGCCCGGAGCGGAGTCGCTGGTGTTCGAACAGCAGAGCCCAGCAGGGCCCTGGGTCCCTGGAGTGAGCTGTTCACTCAGTGAATCCCCGCAGTGTTAAGCTTCCTGGAAGTGGCTGGCACAGGAAGTTCTGAGTGTTGCTGCCAAGGTTTGATGTTTGCAGCTTTGAGGGGCACAGTCAGCATGGGGCTCCACCACGAGCAAGAATCACAGATCCAAGCTCAGCTCAGCTCAGCCCACTGTGGCATCGTTTTAAAAACCCTGGAGAGCCCAAACCGGTGTTGCTCAGTGGTTCGAGTGTCGGCTTGTACATCCAAGGGTCCTGGGTTCAATTCCCCAGTCAAGGGCACGTACTGAGATAACCAGTTGATGTGTTTCTCTCACATTGATCTCTCTCTCTCTCTCTCTCTCTCTCTCTCTCTCTCTCTCTCTCTCTCTCTCTCTCTCTCTCTCTCTCTCTCTCTTTCTCTCCCCGCCTCCCCTCCTTCTACTCTCTGAAAAGCAATGGGAAAAATAGCCTCAGGTGAGGGTTAACACATACTCACACACACACAAACACACACACACACATACACACAAGAAAAAAGACCCTAAAGAAAGAGTAAAGGCAGGATTTCAGACACTGACAATGTCCATGTTCTTGGACAATTTGAGAAATGTTTTATTTAATGTATCTGGACTGTGGTTTAACTCTGTCTTTCCATCTCTCTCTGTTTCTCTCTGCCTCTCTCTGTCTGCCTCTCTCTCTTCCTACCTCTTTGTCTCTCCCTGGTTAACATATAGACAGGTAACCTTGCACCCAGTTTTCCCATTCACTGCCATTCTGAACTTCACACCCCTCTACCCCAGTGTGGACTTAGCTTGCCAGGAGTGGAGGGCAAGAAGCGGCAACCGGGAGATGTAGCAACAGTGACTCGGTTTTACCCGTGTCCCTGGAGACCAGCAGGAGGAGGACTGCAGGGTGGAGGGGTAGCAGCAAGCTTGCCCAAGTGTCACCAGGGAGGGGACGATGCAGAAAAACAGAGCAAAGGCCTCAGGCCTGGGAGGCAGGCCAGCGCTGCAGGCAGGACTTGAGCTGCAGAACAACACTCTCCCTTGTCTCCTTAGCATGCTACAACTTATAAAGGGATAGCCACATTTCCCCGGCCTGGGCAGCCAGCATGGGTGAACCTAGGACAAGGCACCACCCCATCTCAGAGCTAGAGGCGGCCCAAGGAAGTGGAGTCAGGAAGACGTGCTCTGTCTCTTACTGCGCGGCTACGGGCACATTTCCTGACCTCCTTGGACCTTCATGTCCTTGTCTGTAATGAGATATTTATGTATTTCCTATTGCAGAGATTAAGTGAGATGATATTGGTAAATTATTGGCTATTATTAGGCCAATAATAATAATGGGAGCTGCTATTATTTTTACTCATAAGTACAGGCAAAATTTTCTTCCATTAGTTTTGCAAGACAAGCATAAAAACTCAAGCATAAATTATATATATCGCTGAAACCAGTTTGGCTCAGTGGATAGAGCATCAGCCTGCTGACTGAAAGGTCCCGGGTTCGATTCCAGTCAAGGGCATGTACCTTAGTTGCGGGCACATCCCCAGTGGGGGCTGTGCAAGAGGCAGCTGATCGATGAATCTCTCTCATTGGTGTTTCTAACTCTCTAGCCCTCTCTCTTCCTCTCTGTAAAAAATCAATAAAATATATTTTTTAAAAAGAATAAATTATATGTACCCTGGATATTCAGAGGAATCAGTACAACTTCAGTTTGCCCTCTTAAAGGTTTGATGAACTGAAATCCACATGCCAGACTCAGATCCCACGGCCACCGGGAAGGGAATGCAAAGCTGCTTCGCTCTGCACAGCCCCTGCCCTGGGTCAGCCTCGGATGGGTGAGGTTTCTTTTCCATCTGCACCGAATAGGAAATAGCGCCAAGAACATCATTCATTCATCTTCTCTGTGGCCTTCACCCCCATCTTTCCTACTTCTGCGTTTCAAAATACATAAATTGTTTAATTCTCCAAGCTATTCCTTTCATCTTATAAGAACTGTTTCTCCTTTTCTGTTAACAAATCTTCTAACCTGCCTAGCCGGATAGCTCTATTGCATTGTCCTATACACTAAAAGGTTGCAGGGTTGGTCCCGGTCAGGACACATACCTAGATTGTGGGTTCAATCCCCGGTCAAGGTGCATATGGGAGGATCTCTCTCTCTCTCTCTTCCTCTCTTCCCCCTCTCTTTTCCTTTTCCTTCCTTCCTCTCTCCCTTCCTCTAAACATATCCTCAGGTGAGGACTAAAATTAGAAAAAGAATCTTCTAGAAATCCACATTAGGAAGCTCTAGAGAGAAAATATTTTTAAAGATCTCAGGGTTTTTGAATTTTTTTCTTTGAATCTTTAAGTGCCTTTTCCTTCCCCGTTTTCTATTACCTCAAGCACAGGTAACAGAAAATAACCCTCATGTTACCATTTATAAAAAGGCTGTGATTCTCCACGGTTCAGAGAGGTGCAGAGTTCTGAGCCAAAATGCTAAGCTGGATGTTAAGCGCCATGTGCATTGGTTCCCAGCTGAGCTAATTTTTCATTTGACAGGCATGATTATTCCCGTCAAATGCCTGCAATCAACGTAGATTTTTAGTTTTCTTTGACATCACAGCTATTTTATCAGTACAGTAATCAGAAGTTCTATTTAAAACAAAATTCTTCAGAGCAGTACTTCAGAAAATATATTTTCGGATGCCATTTTATCTCTCTGGCCTGTTCTCAAAAGTTAAAGACACTCACCGCTCAGGATATAGCAGGGAAAGGCTTGGCTGTGTTGATAGAAGAACCTTAAGCCCTGCTCAACTTTGATGTTGACTAATCCTAGCCTTAACACAGAGAGAGGGATAGGGAGGAGGTGGGGGAAATAATTTGGTACCTGATGACTTTTCTGTATTTGTGGGGTTGGGGGTGAGGGGAGGCTGCGACGAGACCTGGGACAGATAAAAATGGAGAGAGGGGAAGAAAGGTAGAAGGAGGGGAAGAGAGGCTGCCTTTGCAGAATACTTGACTCACCATAACCGCTGTGTTGGCTTTATTTACATAGCACAAAATATTATGACCTGTACTACTCGGAGACTAAAAATGATTTTTATAGCAACAAAGACTTGATTAACACATAGTCATTAACATGTCCTGGATTCTTTGACGTGTCTTTTCAGGTTAGTTCATGTGTTTTTGTTAAACTTGCTTCAGATTTGAAGGGAAGGTACTGGGGCTTCAGTCCACATTCATGAATCCTGAGTTTGGGTTAGCGAGATCTTAGAAAGTGGGAAAGGCCCACTGTTCCAGCACTTTGGAGGGGTCATCGTGGGGATAGCGACCAAATGCCCGGCGTCCTCAGGACACTCCCTGTTGTGAAATCTGTCCCTGTAAGTGCACCTGTAGCCTCGGGGTTCGTTCAGTGCAGCCACTGGCACGAGGGTTCAGATCTTATCTTGTTCCTGGGTCTGAGAGCCCAGTGCCCAGCTTCTTTAGGGGTGTGTGATAAGATCTGAACCCTCGGAGGGCATTTGCACTACAGAAACCCCCGGGAATCTGACTTATTCCACGGCCACAGCATAGACACTCCCCCAGCAGCGCCTTTTCGGAGCCTCGGGGTTCGTTCAGTGCAGCCACTGGCACGAGGGTTCAGATCTTATCTTGTTCCCGGGTCTGAGAGCCCAGTGCCCAGCTTCTTTAGGGGTGTGTGATAAGATCTGAACCCTCGGAGGGCATTTGCACTACAGAAACCCCCGGGAATCTGACTTATTCCACGGCCACAGCATAGACACTCCCCCAGCAGCGCCTTTTCGGAGCAAATCGCACAAGTGCACCTGCCGTGGGCGTGTTACATCCCAAGGCAAGAAAGTGCCTTGAGAAACCAGGTCGGGGTGGAATCAAAACAGGATTATGAGGGTTTTCCCCAACTGTTCTTTTAGCTGCAGAGCCTGTGTGTTAAATGATGTTGTATAGGGAACCTTAGCATGTAAAACAGGTCACAGCTGAGGTGGGGAGCTAGAAAACACGCCTCTTCCCCGACAACGCCACCCAGTGGCAGGCCTGGGGGACTCCGAGGACCTTGCAGGCTAGACCAGAGCCTTGGGGTGAGCAGCTAGGGAGGTATCTCAGCCAGGCCGGGCCCCCTGGTCCAGCTCTGCTTGTGGAGACACTCCCTGAGGCCCTCCGGCTGCTTGTCCCCACGCTTTTCTTGGTATCAGGCAGTGGTCTTCTCCCAGGCCACGTGACTGTACCTTCCGGCCTGCAGGTTCTGTTTGGAGGGGGTGGGCTCTGCAAACCTGGCTCCTCTCGCTCCACTCCTTCCCCTCCCAGGGACCCCTGGTGTGACTGGATGGCGGTGCAGGGCGGCGGGAGTGGGCACAGGTCGCTCATTCTCCTGCCTCAGCCGGATTCCTCCTGATTGCATTTTGTTTTGTTCACTAGATGATGATTCAGATCTGTACTCTCCTCGATACTCCTACTCTGAAGACAGTAAGTAACTTAAAATTCCCTGATCATGGGGAGGAGGAGGAGGGAGCACTGGATAAGGGGAAACATCTTCCTGTTTCCTGCTCTCACCAGTTTTAAGTCTTTTGTACCCACTTCTCTTCTCCAGCAAAATCTCCCCTTTCCGTGCCTCGCTCAAAAAGTGAGATGAGCTACATTGACGGTGAGAAGGTAGTGAAGCGGTCAGCCACACTTCCCCTCCCGGCCCGCTCTTCCTCCCTGAAATCAAGCCCAGAGAGGTAAGTGCTCCTTCTCCCCGATCCGCTGTGACTTCCGGCTGCCACCCTGTGTGTGGCAGCCGGGTCCCGCCTCCCGCTGCTGGGCAGCACCCATGGGGTCAGGAGTTGGGCAGCCCTGACCTGGAGTCCCTGCTCTGTCCTGTGTTAGCAGCCACGTTTGCTTTCGGAGTTCCCGTGTTCTTATCTATAGAATGGGGGCACGTTTTTCATTTGTTAGGGGTGTCGCAAGGACAAGACAAGATAGTGCGAATAACATTTCTCAGTGCCTGGCCAAGCATGGGCTTACTTCACGTTGGCTATAACTCATCACTTTGTACCTTCTCCCCGGAGAAGCCTTGGTTGTAAGCTTTGTCATGTGTTTTTATACCGGTACTCTCTATGTTTACTGACGGAGCCTGTAGCAGAGAATATAATTTTAGCACAAGTTACACTTTTTAAATATCAGTTTATTTGCACAGCATGTATTATTGAGACATAGGCGTGGATTGGCTGTAATGATGCTGTTAGTCACATCTTGACACCCACACAGAATGACCCAGTATTCTTTCATTGGGTCCCGATGCCCGTGGAGCAGCCCTCTCAAGCCATCTGGACTGGTGTCCCTCGCATCTCCCACTGCTTCTCAACACAAAAGGGGCGCTTGCCAAAATGAATTACTTCTCCTGAAAGAGACACTTAGTTTCGCACCTCCCTACCTTTTCCATCTTCGTAGACAAATGAATAGCTGTTCTGAAAGTCCCACACATGCGTAAGTGGCATCTGCCTCAGGAGTTCGATAATGAATTTGAAAGGAAGGTTGAGTCTGCCTATAAATTCTTTGCAACTGCATTCATCAAACCGGGTGCATTCTGTGTGCAGATGGGACCACATGCTGTGAGGGAATCTCAGCATATATAAATCACCATCCCTGCCTGGCAGCAAAAGCTAAATATAATCACAGTGCAAAGGCAGCCATGTGCACGCATAAGAACTCTGCAAACTATTTTCAGGGATTCCTATCTCCTCTGAAACCCACCACTGGATCCGATTGAATTTGTGTGCCAAATGGTGCAATTTGGGTGATTACTGGGGTGAAGTGTGGAAGAGGGAACAAAAGCAAATAACATTACCTGAGTGGTTACTGTGGACTTGGTGATTTGCATGCACTTAGTCCTTTGCAACAACCCCATTTTTCAGATGGGGAAACTAAGGTAGCAATAGGTAAGGTGTGTAGCCTGGATCACCAGCTAGCAAGTACTAGCGCAGAGATTGGAACCACAGCTGACTGGCTCCAGGACCTGTGTTCTCCCTCCTGCAGGAGCATGAGTGGGAAGTGCAGGCATGTTTGGATGATTAGCTCAGGAGAGCAGAGCTTTGCTGCTGCTGCTTCCCTGCCTGCCTCCCTCTCTCCTCTGCTTCCTGGTACCTGGTTTCTGGTACCTCAGGCCTTTTGGGGAGCAAACCCAGAGCTTTAGCTGGTTGTTTTGAGAAGGGGACCAGCACAACTTAAACGCTTTGCACCGAGTCCGATTTTATGCTTTGGATTTGAAAATTCCTTGATTAGACTACAGTCAGCCAAAGTCAGAACGTGTTGGATGCCAATTTTCATGAAAACAGCTCTCATAGGATTCTTTTTTCTACAGAAACGACTGGGAGCCCCCAGATAAGAAAGTGGACACAAGGAAATACCGTGCCGAGCCCAAAAGCATATACGAGTATCAGCCGGGCAAGTCCTCCGTTCTGAACAACGAAAAGATGGTAACGTGAATATTCAGGTCCCTTTGTCTCTCCCCGCGTGTTCTTTAATCCGGAGGCATGGTGCGCTTGCATCACGTTCTTTTTCCCGGAGATAGATGTGCTTTGTGTAGGAGACAATGAAAAAACGAAGTATTTTTACCCTTTTCATTTTTGCAGGTGTTCATAGAATGAGTCCCGAGTCTGCTCTGAGAGAAGCTCATCTTGTGGCTTTCTGGCGCTTTTCTGCATGGTTTTAACGAATTTAGAATTTTCTACTAACTTAAAGATTGATTTTGCTGCTGTCTTTTCTTAAACATCTAACCATTAATTTGGCAGGCTTATTACTAACTGGACTAAATTCATGGTGGTTGTTTTTTTTTTTTTTTTTTTTAAACATGCCTCTTATTTGAACACATATAAATTTTGTAGAAGGTACTACTAGTACATCACTAAAAGCTAAATAATTAATATGATGTTATGATTTGAGGGGGGAAAGCCCCAGGCTGTTTAAACAGGCGTTTCAGGCCTTCCTCTTCTGACACGTGCAGTATCGAGGACGAATGTCACGGTCAGTCTGATTTACAGTTCACATCTCTTCTAAGTGGGGAAGTGGCCTGTGGGGCAGAGCAGACCACCCCAGAACAGGGAAGGATTTGTGCAAACCCGTTAGTTTCCTATCTGCCAATCACACTTCCTTTTGTCCATCCTTCCTTTGAAAAAGCTGGTTCAGAATTCTGATCATGGTTAAAGGGAATCTCCAAAGCTCCGTGACCCCGCAGCCTCCGCCGGGCCCGCAGGATGGAGCTGTCATGCTGGGAACCGGATCCTCTTAAAATGCCGTTACCACACTGCGCACACAGCGAGTCACCCCGGAGGTGCGGGGGCGCGCTCCTCTCCCTCCGCCTCTCCCGCGCCACGTGCGTTTCAGGAGCGATTGGCTTCGCTTTGACTAAGATGAAAGTTTGACATCTTTGAAAGCACAAAGGGATCGGTAATTTTAATTAGGGTAAAGCAGCCTGCAGAAATGCTCCAGATTGCCGCTCCTCAGCATTTTCTGTGCACTGCAGTTATTTTAAGCAAAGAGTTCAGAGAGGAGCCGAGAATGATGTCTCTGGCTCCACCCTTCGTTGGAGGCTCTCTCCGCGTTAAAAGATGGTAACCTCAGAAGATGGCCTTCCGCACAGGTGTTCCAGGAGAGAAAGCCGTGCTCTGGGCATATTCCTGACCCTGGAATAACAAGTCAGGACACGCCGTCACATATCAACGCATGTGAACGACCTCAGAGACTGTGTAGACCTGTGGGTGCTTTGTTTGGCAGAATTATTATTTACAGATGGTCACTTCTCTCGAAGCCTTGCCCCTAAAATTCCTTCTTTGTTTTCCCCTCCTCTCCTTAGTTTCTAATAATTTGACCACTAACTCAGAACTAGGGGAAAAAAAAAAACAGTTTTGTTTCGTTCCTTGATACCACAATGGTTACAGATTATCTTCCATGTGTTTACAAACCCGGGGAAGTAACGCGTAGTAGCCCATAGGAGCTGTCTTTGGGGCCTCCCTGATCACACGCGTGGATCTCCGAGCACCATCTGTGTTCCTGCCCAGAAGCCCCTGTGCTGTGCCAAGAGCTAGGCCCATCCTGTCGTGGGACGTAAGCGCCAGAGGGCCCATCACATTGCATCCGTGAGCTTCCACTCTGTTAAACTTCCTCCAGAGACTCCCTTTCAGAGAGAAATTTCAGTTAAACCTCATCTCTGAGCCACTCTTCACGGCAGTCAAGTCAGTCCTTTCTGTTTGATTTCTTTCTCAGCTATCTTTGAACAGAGAAGTTGGAACATTGGTTTCAGTGAGTGAGTCTTGCCTTTTGACATCCTGTATCAGGTTTGCCAGAATTTGAGGACAAACCTCCCACCCCTAGCTACCACACACACACACACACACACACACACACACACACACAAACTGTGGATGAGTGCACTAGCTAGCGACAAGTGTGGAACCTAAATTTGCTTTCGGGAATACACAATTCCTTTTTTTGGGGGGGAGGGGGCGCGGGGAGGGGAACTATGCTTTTGCTTCCAATTTGAGGTACTCATGTCTGCTGAAGCCTGGCCATTTAAGTTGTGACCTCATTGGCACACCTCTCTGCAGTTTGCAGGAAGGTTGAATGGCAGACTGTAAAGGCTGCCAGAGAGCTCATCTTTGTCCCTGCAGCGAATGCCAACCACCCAGAGAAATAAAACACTATACCACCTTCAGAAACCCCACTACTTGGCAAAATCATATGAAGTTCTTCATTGCTGCTCTTACCATGGTGTGAATCCACGTACTTCTCTTCTGGCTGTGGAATTGGAGATTATCGGTCAGGTCGTGCTTGGTCAGGAGTAGCCTTTTCAGGCTTTGTCCTTTTACTTTCCTCCCAAGCCCCTTACAGGACTTGGTCTCAATCCAACAAGTGCAAGGAGAGTGGCTTTCACATGCCACGCCCTGGGTTAGATGTTGGGGAACAGTGGGAAGGAGAGGCCTAGCGTACGAATTACACAACTTACGTTTGCAAGTGTAAAATGAGGGGATTTTCCCGACTTGGTTTCTTGCCAGTTTGAGTTCCTCCCTGGCTTTTCAGGTCTGTCACTTAGCCCTGTTTTAGCTTCGTATCATTTGCAAACTGAGCAGGCCTGCCCCTTCTCTCGGGGAATGTGTGGAGCACAGTGTGGCTAAAGAGCACCAGGACTTAGAAGAACCGAGTTCCAAGTTCAAGTTTCGGAGCAGGTCCTTTAACCTTTCTGAACCTCCGTGTTCTCATCTGCAAGCAGAAGTATTACCTGGCCTGAACCGAGGTCATGAGTGAGAGGATCGAGGGCAAGAATGTGGCAAGAATGTGGGCAGAAGAGCCCCGAACATTATGAAGTGCTGTGCCAGTCAACGTACCGCATTCAGATTACCATTTAGTTAAAACTTGAAGCTGGTCTCTGGCTCCTGTTCAAGCAACAAAACTGTCCTTGAGGAGAATCAAGCATTTTCCTGGCAAGGCACCGGCCCTTTCCAAGGGTTTTGCCAGCTGGGAAGAGAGGAGCCCCGGCCGGCGGCAGAGCACGGAGCCTGGCATTGTGGAGCCTGCCCTGTCTACTGACCCGAGATCCTGCTGTGCATCCGGAAGGCCCCGTGCTGTTTGTCCGTCCCACCACCGATCCACAGCGGAGTTAGACGTGGCCCGGTCAAATACAGACAGCACCACTGTGTGGTGTTCCCATCACTTCCTGGGCCAAACTGCTCGACATACCTCCTGCCTCAGACCTGGCACAGTGTGACCCTCAGCCGTGAGACACTTTGCAAACAACCTTCAGCCATAAAATGGGTTAATTCTTTCAGGACCAAGTACCAAAGCATTCAGGCTGTTTCCTGGAAGAATTGGTACATTTTATTTAAAAAAATAAAATTTAAAAAAAAAACCTAACCTATTCCCAGAGAGCAGCTTATAAATAATCTCTAATAATAATAAACACAAAACAGGTTTCATGAAACGCCATCGTATAAGGACCCAGGATGCCCCAATGCCTTAACTGTTTTTCCTGAATAGTATGGGTCCTGGGCCTCCTCTCCCTGAATAAACACAGAACCCATCACTGTACATGCTACAGAGCCCACCGAGGAGGAGCGCCGTGACCTTCAAGACCTAAGCCGAAGTCCCTCAGGCGGTGGGGGGGAGTTTTAAGCTGGACACTTCCCTCTGGTTTCAACCAACGCATAGTCAGTGAACCTCAGTCAGAGGAGCGTTCTCTGTCATCTTCCTCCACTTAAAACAAACGTAGGGAAAAGTTCCAGTGACACTTCTGGTAGAAATAAATATTTTTATTATACTTGCAAGAAATAAAATAAAACGTAGAAATAATAGTAAAGGTTCTTCTAAGGATCTGAGAAGAGGGGAGTGGTGAAGACGTTTGCAGCATCCCTGCAAGCTGCAAAGGCCTGGATGTTACGAGAAGGATCCGGAGGAGCTGCTTGGGAGCAGGCGCCCTGAGGAGGCCGCGGCCGCAGCCCTCTCCTCCTGTGCGGGGGGCCCCAGAGAGTATCATTGCTCACTTACCACTTTCCACCTCTGAGAAATGTGCACTTCCTATTTCATATCATTGCCGGGAAATCTCCCCCTCCCCTTAAGACTACCAAGGTTTTTTGAAACATAGAAGTGTATGAATTTAATTAAGCCATGAGCCTCTAACACTTTGTCTGCTGTGAGCCTATCTCCAGTTTATTAAGGGGAAACATGATTTGCTTTCCAGGCATTCGTTTTTAACTAATTATTTCCAGAAGCACACGTTATTCCACAGCAAGGTACCAGGACTTCATGAATACTTGATTAAATGTGGAATCCCATCGGTCCATTAGCACTCTATGTGAACTACCTCTTAGAATCCTGAAAAGTGGGAAATCTAACTTATTTTTGTAACGTAAGCCAGAAGGTTTTCCCTCCCCTGTTCTGCTATCTGTCTTGTTCAGCTTTTCCCTCGCTTTAATTTTCCCGGCTCTTTAACATTTACTTGTTAGAACATAAAGTATATTCTATCTGTATCCATCCCCTCGGGGGCTTGTTTAAGATGTTTCTTCACTCGTGTCCTCTGTTGTTACTTATATCATCTTTCTCTTGACTGTGTAAGGGACATGGTTTCTCACCTACTCATGTGCCATTAAAGATGCAGTATTAACAAATTGGCTTGTATAAAAGTGTTGAAATTTGCGTTTATTTTGAAAACCTTAAGGCAGCCTTGCAAATAAGTACTAAAACTGTACTAGCCCGTAAAAATTGTTTGCTCTACTCACCTGGCGTAAATGGCTCAATGTTTGGTGTGCTCACCAGGATATTTGCTCATAACTAATAGTTGTTTGTGAAGAGGCAATGAGGTCCTCCTTTTCTCCCACAATATGGAGATACTGCTGTCCCCGCATTCATATCCGTGGTGGGGACAGCAGTGTGATGCAGAGTTCCCCATCCACGCTCTGTCCTCCTGCCTTGGGGCTGAGCGTGATGCACCCACTGCTCCCTCGCTCAGGGGCCCTGTTTTATAAACACATCCTTCCCCACCTGTTTTAGCTTCCTTATGTTGCCCGTGTCCATGGAAACGGGGGATTGCTGCTATTGAATGCAGTTCTGTATATATATATCTCTGGAAACCACTGCATCTCTACTGGCCTGTTCCTATGTAATCTTTGCATAATGTTATCCTTCTCTCTCTTCCATTTCCCTGTCACCAACCCTTATAGAGTCGGGATATAAGCCCAGAAGAGATAGATTTAAAGAATGAACCTTGGTATAAATTCTTTTCGGAATTGGAGTTTGGGAAACCGGTAAGTTTAATAGCCTCGGTGGTTATAGACATTTTTAAAAATCATGCTGTTGCTGCATTGTCGCTGCTAAGGAATCAGATCTATTTGTAAGGACTTCAGGGAGTGGGGTGCCCCGTGTCGGTTGTCTGGTTGTCCGGATGGGATTGCTAGTCTCACTCCCACCTGTAAGCTTTCCGTTGCTTTCACCAAGAAAGGTCAGTGAGCTCTGGATTTATTGCCAGAAAATCATGAGAGACACTCCGAGATCCTTGCTGGTCTTAGTCCCTCCCACCAGTAGCAACGAATACCACGTGTCTGAGGATGGCAGTTGGTCATCCGTTCAGTTCCTTGGCCAGAGTCCTCATGGCATACTGAAGATAAGTGGGAAAGGGCACCACACAGCCATAGAGTTTTGAAAAGCACCTGTGCAGGGAAGTGCCAAAGCCGGCCCCAAAAGGTCTCAATGCAGGTGTGACCTACGATGACAGCCCTGTGTCCTGTGACTTTCAGGGAATGATCTCTATGAGTTAGAATAACATTTCCCAAAATTTGAAATGAGAGCTAGGAATTTCAGCAAGTTCAGCATTGAGCCTAATAACATTCTGCAGCTTCCCCCTGGTGTGTCTGAGTTGGCTTTGGTACCAGAGGCTTTTTGGGCACTTAAAGGAAGGTTTCTTAGCCCAGTACTCCGAGGAGTATCCACCAGAAGGGAGAAGGGAGCTCATTTTCCCGCTGGAGATGACTGGAAGCTGACTTTGAAACTCCAGTTACTTTAAATGTTCACCACTGCCAACTGCAAAAAGAATTTGCAAGTGGAAGGTTAAGTGTATAAATGTAAAACATTCCATTAGATGTTTGTGTGAGACTTTAAGTATTGCCTCCAGTATTTGAATTACCGTGGTTTTATCTGCAGACAGGAATTAACTTTACAGTTCAGTCAAATGTTAAATTCCATATTAAGATGAAGACAAAGTAAGCTAGTGCTCTGGGATTTCTCTGTTGATTTAGTGATGCTGAGCTTTGTTTCAAAGTTCCTGCATCTTCTGAGAGGAGCACTGACTTGCAAACATGCTTCTTGTAGAACAGACAGACGTTCATTCCCCCCCCCCCCCCCCCCCAGGTCCCTCCTTGGACACTGGTTCCCAATAGCAGCTAAGCTGTCCTGGGTGAACAGCGCCACCTAGTGACCAGTTGAGAGGGCAGCGTCTAACAAAGTGTGCCCATCACTTCTCCTTTCTCTCCCTTTTTCCTCTGCTGTCCACCATACAGACATCAATGGGTTCTACCCAGGCAGTCTCTTCCATATTCAAATATTTAACGGTATTTTAACCTTTTTCCTTTTCTTACAACCTGCTCAGTTATCTCACAGAAAAACCTATTGATATATGTAGTTCCTCCCCTCTCCCCAATGATTGATATATATAATTATACCATATTTCCATCTGGGAAAACCAAAGCTATTTGCTTTAAATTATGCATAAGCAAAAGTCCATGCCATTGACTTTTGATGTCCACAAATTTCTAGCCGTCTCCTCATTGGCCAAATAAATAAATTAGATTTCCCTTTAATGTTAGCTTTTAGGAAACGTTTTTGAAATGTCTCTAATTAATCATTTGTTTCACCAAATCTGTCACTGAAAATCATTCTGGTTTTGTCAGCAAGAGACAGTTTTTCAGCCCCAGCACACACTAAGCGGGGGGAATCTGAGGAGCTCAGGGGATCGGCCCTGCTTCTACGGGAAGCTGGTCTGCGTGCCTCCATCCCATTCGTACGCTGAGACCTCCCGCCACTGGTACCCGTCCCCTGTTGTTCTAACTGCCTCTTACTTATTTAAAGAGATGCTTTTCCAAATGTCATCTCTCTCAAGCCACGAGTGTTCCTTACATAGACTTAGAGTCCTTGAAGGGGACTCTCCTTTTTGTGTGGGTCTTTTAAAGTAGTGAAAGGTAAAACTTCTAAAGACTTACCAAAACAACGTAATCGCTGTCTATCCTGAGGGAGCAGTGTTGAGACCACAGTTCCCATGGTCTGAGGCATTCGAAGGGTGGGCTCCTGTCTAGTTGAATGACTGGGTGGCACGCTCAGCGTTTTGGAAGAATGGGGGGTGGGAGAAATTTTTTCCTTCTTTTCACGTCTCTCCTACCCCAGTCGCTCTGGGCCATACAAGCGTAAGAGACATAAATGAAAGTGGCATAAACCAGAGAAGTTGTTTTCGAAGCAGAATGACATTAAAACTCCTACCAAAGCGTGTGGGTCATTCTTTCTGCTTTTTATCCCACACCCACTCGATCCCAACCCCACCCCCGAGTGAGGAAGGCCTGCCAGGACTTGGATGCTAGACCTTCACTTACCCTGGACCCTTTCTCCTTCAGCCCTTCCCTGAAGTCCACCCAAACACACTGACACTTCAGCAAGACACTGACCTGAACACCGTTCAGCTCGCACAGGTGCTGAGGAATCATATCAAGTCAACCCAGATTCCAGGGGCCATTTGGGAAGGTTATTTACAGCTAATTTAACTTGTAAGCACTGTCTTATCTTCTTGCAGTCAGTGCACGTAGGGAGACTGGGTGACTTTGAAAGGTCTGCTTCCCATCCGAACCATCTATGCAGTGTGTAAAGTGCTTAAAGAAAAATGACTGTTAATAGCACCTGCTTTATAAAGTGCAGAATACATGTCTACAGGGATCGCATTGCTGTCCTGTTGCTGTGGGTGGTGAATGCATCTTGAAATCAGATTACTTTTCATTTGCAAATTTATTACTAAGAGCCTAGGTGTTAGCTTTTTTCTCTCTCCTTCCCCCCTCAGAAATTAATGTGATTTCTATAAGTAAGCTCAAGGCAAAATGTCACAATGTAAACCAATTAGAAAAAGCTTCCCTAATTGGTTATAATGAATATAATTACAATATTCCAGGAGCTGTGAAGTGACAGCAGAAGGAAGGGGGAGCTGTGTAAGAGATTTCAAGCCTACGTGGGCAGAACAGAGGGTTCCCCTGGCGCAGTCAGAGCAGCTTGTAGCTTCCAGGTGTCCTACGTTCGAACCCCTCCCTCACTAAACGTACAACCGTTCTCCGGGCAGATTTCTGTTTTAGGCATGTACCCTAATTCTCTCTTGAAAAGTTAAAGGGAAAAGAAAAAAAAAAAAAAAACCCACAAAATTAGCCTTCTAGTCCGCTGTTTAAATGCAAAGTAGAAACTCTGTTCTGTAAGGGAGATGGAAGGTCTGGCTCTACCGCCACCTGTGTTAACATCTAAGCAAGCAGGGAACGATTTTTAAAATTACCTAATCACCCATTGGGTACAGTTGCCACAAACCACAAAAAAACACACTTAGTGCAGTTTGCCCTCCACTGGCCAGATCACCACATTGCTACATGGATGAAGCCTGCCTCAGAGATGTGGGCTCAGTGTCCATCTTAGTCTGAAAAGAACAATGGGGGATTTTAAAGTTTCGATTTTTGTTCAAATTGGTGTTAATGCTTTTTTTTTTTTCTTTGTGTCTTTTAAGTTTGCAATGTTTGGACTCCAACAGTGATCTGCTCTTGAGACAGAAACGTAGCAAGGAAGCTCCCCGTTAGCGCCCACGCCCGTGCTAGCTCCCCGTTGCCGAGCCCCGGTGTGCCCCCCTGTGTGTGAGCCGGTCTCCGTGTCTGTCTTTATGCTCATTTCTCCATTTCCTCCTCTGCTTCCCATCAGCCTCCCAAAAAGATATGGGATTATACTCCTGGAGACTGCTCTATCCTTCCTAGAGAGGATAGAAAGGTAATGCGTGCCTCTCCGGGGGCGGTGTGTGTGCTCCTAGCTGGTTAGTGTGAGTGTGCTGTGGGGTTTGGCTCTTATTTTCTTCAATCAGTTTTTTTTTTTTAACTTGATAACTTTTTATTTTTATTTTTTTGGCTTGGTGATAAATCTATTTAACAAAGTCTCTAAGATATATACCGATGTGTAGAGGTGAATGTGTGTGTGTTTTAAGCAATGACTTACTCTCCTGACATGTAGTGTTTGTCACAGTCACCAGACCCTGAAAAGACAGAAGCTAGGTATTTCCTCCCGGCAGGTGCTGAGGTATCCGTAGTTCTCGGCAGCCAGGAGAATAGAGTTCTGGAGCTCTGGTTACGGCGGGGCTTCTGTTTTCCAGGCCTAACGCTGCATTCCCTGTCCTCGTGGCTTTTAGTCATTTCCAGGGAGCTAGCTCTTGGTTTAATCATGCCATCTCTGCTTTGTTAAACTATCCCCCTAAACAGGTTCATTTCTCAAACATAACCCTCCATTCTCTCTGCCTGTCCTCGGAACTAAAACCCTCTTTCCCATCTTTCCTTTCTTGTGCCAGACTAACCTAGACACAGAGCTCAACCTCTGCCAGACAGAGTTAGAGGCAGACGTAGGGGAGACGGAGACGCTTAGCAAAGCACCCCGTGCAGACCTGGCGCAGGTACTTCTGTCTCCCTCCTGCCGCCCTGCTGTCCCGGGCCCTTGAGGAGGGCGGGCTGGCGCTGAGGAGGGCGGGCTGGCGCTGAGGAGGGCGGGCTGGCGCTGAGGAGGGGAGTGTCTTGCCGATGACTGTGGAGCTGCATGGCTTTCTGGCTGCTGTTTTCCTGTCCCTTCCCCCAACTTGGTTTTTCTTTGGTTTCTTTGGAGCTTGGCATCTTCCTTAAAGGGGGGCTTTCCAGATATCCGTGGGGTGGCTGGTGATTGCTGTCAGGGGGGCCCTCTTCCTTTCCTGCCTTCGCCTTGGGGTGCCTTCTCGGGGTTTCAGGGAGCCGTGTTTGGGCAGCTGTCATTCTTGCAGCCTTGGGAGGCGTGGCAGTGACTCTGCGCTGCTTACGCGCAGGCACTGTCAGAGCTTGTGGTCTGAGAGGTCAGAAAGTTCTCAGTGAAAAATGCGCTCCAGGGGCCAGGCCACAGCCATGGGCAGGCACCGGAAGCCCCACCTGTGCTGGCATTTCTGAGCGGAGCTGGGCCAAGCTGGCTTAGAAAGGCGGGTCAGAGAGAGGGGCCCAGAGACGCGGGCTCCCCGCGGAAGGAAAACACTCCGTGTGGGAACAAGAGGGGCCTTAGAGGAAAGCGGATCCTTACAGGAAACAGGAAAGGAATGTGGGCCCTGCTGGAGGCGGGGAGGCCGCAGACCAGGGCAGGGAACAAGGGGTGTGAATGGATCGTGTTCACCTTCAGCAGAGCTGGAGAGCAGGAGGGTCAGACCACTGGCATGAGTGACGAGGGCACCAAAAGCCATGTGAGTACAGGGGCGTAGCCCAGGGGAGGGGAGGGGAGGAAGCAGGGGTTACCGTGGGGAACAGGATGGGGATAGACAACACGAGCTTTGTCCAGACAGGGAGCCTTGGGGACATCAGTATGACATGGGAGAACGATGGGAGAACTTCATGCAGAGGGTAGGGGAAGGACTTGGTATCAGGGCATTTGTTTTGAATGTTGGTTGGGTATCACATAGGGAATATGCAGGTGACGGTTTGAAACCTGAGGCAGGTTCTGGGAGACGGGCAGAGGCTTCCCAAGGCAGTTGCAGTCCCTGAGGAGAGGTGGTGGAGGACATCCTGGGGCAGACGAAGACACCCCCCCCCCCCCCCGGGACAGATGGAAGCCTGTAGGGAGAGTCCTGTGGGAAGGATGAAAGATCCATTAGTACCTGTTGGGCTGTTGGTGGCAGCGGGAGAGCAGGGGAGGGTCAGAGAGAGCATTCCCCAAGATGGTGGAGGAGAGAGGAGGGGTGGAGCGAGAGGAGCGGCCTGAGCATGACCAGGTGCTCCAGAGAGGCCCCCACACTGGACTCTGAGGAGAGGTCAATGGGGTCGATAATCCAGAGGTTTCTAAAAGCTTTTGGGGCTGCTGAGTGGTGGGGGGGAGAGGAGTGTGTGGAGAGGGTCTGGAATCCCCAGGGGTGCACACCGATTAAAATGTGATCCTGGAGGAAGGCGATGGGGTGTCCCCAGAGGGCTCAGCGGGTCGCGCAAACCTCTTCCCCGCGGGAAACCAGGGCATCGTCCAGAGGTGAGGAGACCCAGAACGGGGCAGAGGCCAAAGGTCAGGTTCACGGAGGAAGGGGAGCAGGGGAGAGAGCAGGGCAGGCAAAGGGCTGGGCGGATGAATGTGCAGGTAAGAGGGGTGCCTTCTCTGAGGAGCATGCGGGGGAGAGGGTGGGGACCTCCTGTGGTGGAGGTGCCCTCAGAAATGACAGCCCAGCAGGCAAGGGCAGGTGGCTGAGCCCCTGAGGAAGGTCAGCTCCTTCCTTCGCAGTCTCTTCCTTTTTTCCTGGTGTTCCTTTCCTCCAACATCTCCCCTCCAGGTACTTTATTTCCCTTGTGACGGTCAGCATTAGAGATAGGAACATCTTTAAAAGTTAACTTTTTCATTGATTTATTCAACCACCACTTTATTTTTAAGTGCCAATATATTGAACCCTTTGCCTGTTTCCCTCCAAGATAACAGAAACCCTAAATAAACTACACAGTGTGTTCTTTTTCTCTGCATGTAGCTCTCGATTGTCCTCCTTTTGCACAGGGGTGTGTAACCTTGTAAAGCATTCCCCACTGAGGCTGAGGTGGTCGTTAGCATTTGTAAATCTGCATTTCTCCCCCTTTTTGCACTTTGAAGTCTCTGGGGGCAGACAAACATCTAAACCCAGTGTGGTCTTTCAAAATACGTTTTTGTGCATTCTGTACCTAATGCTTTGGGTGACCCTCTCTCTGGATGTGGCATCTGGGGCGCATGAAGGAGTTGGCAGGGGTCTGAGGGTTGGGGTACGCTGGGGGAGGGTGTGCCATGTCATTAATGCATGTTGGCCACATGGTGGGCCTGACCCCCAGTGGGCCCAGGAGGCCACCTCCTGACCCACCCGGGGAGCCGCGAGGCAGCCACTGGGAGGTCAAGGCCAGAGACAAAGAGGCCCCTCCCTCCGGGCCCGGCGACCTCTCCAGCCAGGCCCCCTCCACCCAGAGGCCCTGGCTAAATTAGGAAGCGAAAGGGCCGCCCTTGGCTTAGGACATCTGAGTCCAAATAAATCACATACACTTTTCTTTCTCTTTTATACGTTTACAGAGCTCAGCGGTCAGCCCCACTCCGGACATGTCTTCAGAGCCTCCTGGATAGTAAGTTGCCCCTTTGTTTCTACGGCTCCCTGTATGGACTGTCCAAACGGGAGAAGCTGGTGATTCGGACCTGTGTGTGTGTGTGTGTGTGTGTGTGTGTGTGTGTGTGTGTGTAGGCAGCAGTGTAGTGGATTTGAGTGATGTACAGTTTCGTGATAAATAGCAATTCAGTTCTGGCCTTCAATTTTTTTCTTCCGTTTTCTCCTCCTCTTCCAAGTGAATTTTGTGACGATTCATATTAACCTTGATAAGCTTTACCTTTAGATCGTGAGCGGATTGGCGTGCGTTCAGGATCAAAGTTCACCTCATTTGCTGATCTTGTAGGGGGAGGCGTGACTTTGGGAGCTGAGGGTGGGGTTCGGGTCCTTGGCCTGGACCGGTCACAGGCAAAGATGGGGCCGAAAGGGGGCTCACTGGTCTGTTTCTCAGAGGTGTGGCTTCATTAGGGTTCTCCCTGGGTAATGGCAGCCTTTCCCAAACCTCCTGCCTCCTCTCTTCCAAATCAGCCAGCCCATCTCCCAACCTGTGTCTCAGAACTTGGCCATGCAGCTGTTTTCCCAGCTGCCAGTGGGTCAGTGCTGCCCACCCCTGCACACACGGTAAGGTGCCAGCATTGAAGCCTGTCTGAGAAGCCCTAGCTGAGCCTCTCTGTACCCAGTCTCAGGTAGGAGCTGTTAGGACCCTGACTTCCGCTGCTGTGCCCGAATTGTGTTAATATGTTTGTATAACAATAAATCATACACTCCTCGAGAACCGGGTGCACCCGTAGGTCAGGGTGTTTGTTCTGGTGGGAGCAGCTCCTCATCTCATCACCGCGGTGTCTGTATCTTATGCTTCAAAATGTGACCAGAAGGGGAGGCAGCGCTTTGCTTGGTCCATTTGGGTTGGGCAGATCCACAGTAGCCAAGCTCACCTGTGCAGACCGAAGCCTGGCTTGCTCTGGATGCTGAGTGTATGGGTATGTGTGACAAACCGTACGGTCACTTGGGCATTTTGCAAGAGTAGTTTCATTTGAAAGTCGATTAACTGTGTTTGAAGTATTTCACTGGAAAATTGGAAAATACCCTTCCTCCTCTCAGGGAAGTGACCAATTCTCTAGCCAGATCTATTAATATTTCTTCTATAAATGTGTATGTTAATGGTTATGATTAACAGACCCCAGAGTCTGAGAAGAAATTGGGACGGTATATTAGGACAGCAGTTAGGGGAAAGTTTCCTATCTTAAAGGACAGTTCCATCTTTGAGAAGGTCGGTATCGTCTCTTGGGCTCACTGTTGGGTTGGTCATCTGGCCACCAGTGTGACAGAGAAGAATCAGAGTTCAGCTATATCCTCAGTCTGCCTGCCCCTCCCTCCCCACCCTCCCCCTTCACCTTGGGCTCTGAGGCTCACTCTGTTTTAAGGAGATAGCTGAACTATGCCTTCAGCTCCAAGGATGACCAGTCCCAGGTCCTCCAGACCCCAGACATGAACCCACAGATGACCTCAGGCTCTCTGCAGGTGAAGGGCTTCTTCAGGCCACAGCTCCCAGCAAACTCTCCTGGTCCCTCAGGTCACCTGTTGGTCAGCAACAAAGCTTGTCACTTTGGTGACCCTGACTGCCCAAAGCCTGGTTGGACCAGATCTCTCCCTGCCCTGCTGGTCCCAGGACTGCATAATGTAAGCCTGCTGCCCGCTCTCCCCTCTACCTCCTCGCCCCATTCCTCTCCCGGAAATGCACAGACAAAAAGGCTGTTTCAGGTGGCCTTAGCTTCCCTGGACCAAGGCACTATGCTAGGTAATAAATAGGAGCATAATTGTCCCTTAGTAGTTTGGGGGGTAAAAACAAAAAAAGGAATGTTAGTAAATAAGAATGTAAAGTGGGCCCTAGCTACTTTGGCTCAGTGGATAGAGTGTCAGCCTGCGGACTGAAGGGCCCCTGGTTCAATTCCGGTCAAGGGTACATGCCGTGTTGCAGACTTAATCCCCAGTAGGGGGCATGAAGGAGGCAGCCAATCGATGATTCTCATTATTGGTGTTTCTGTCTCCCTTCCTCTCTGAAATCAATAAAAGTATATAAGGGAGGGAGGGAGGAAGGGAGGAAGGAAGGGATTAAAGATTAAGAGTATTCAGAAAAAGAAAGCAGTGCCCAGTCTGTCAGTTAGGCACACAGGTCTTAAAAGAAGTGGTGAAATGAACAACTTATTCAGCATATGCTGTGCTCCAGGCACTATGCTTAGCTTCCGAATTCACCTCTCAACATTCCAGGACCACGCATCTTTTTAACCCGCAGTTTGCAGGTGAGGAAGCAGGCAGTGTGACACCCATGGCCTGCAGCTGGTGTGGGACTGAGTTGTTCCTCCACGTTCTAGGCCAAGGCGCTCTCACTGCACCATACTGACAATAAACTAGTAGCATCCCATAATTTACTGTCTTTCACATGAGTGAGAAAACCATTATGCAACTATTTGTAATACTGTATTAGCAGGATTGAGGGGCCTAATGCCGAAAAGAGCAAATGGCTGTCAGACTCTGAGGATTCGTGTGCATAAAGCTATCTGATGTGTTAATCTTCCCAGCACTCTTATTTCTATCATTGGAACAGGTCTCCAAAAACCTCATTTTTTCAGTCTTCCTCTAGCTCACTTGAAATATGTGGCAGGGATAGATGAGGGTTTTTTTCCTCCTGCTATTCGACCATTTGGGAATTTACTAGAAATTTGGGCTTGGTTTTCTCCCGGTTTGCTCAAATGAACCAGGTTTTCCTGTATTTGGAATTGGTGAGGAGCCAGCCTAAGTGCAGTGCCTGAGGCATAGCAAAGTGCACACTAAGTGTTTGCTGAGTAATGAAGCATCTGGAAGACTTAATTAACTAGAATCCAACTCAGCACCAAGGCCGGCAACTTGTGGACTGAATCTGGTTCCCTTCACCCGAGGGACAGGATGACCTGCTGAAAGAAACATTGGCAAAGGCTTGACTTAACCCAGGGGCTGAAGAAAGAGGAATCCTATGGCCCAGGTGCAAAGCTGTGGTCAGTGAAGAAGTGGTGGTGCTGCTCTGAGTCCACTTTAATATCTTGGAGAGACTTTAGTCTAGAAATTTATTATTAAGTTGATTACGTATCACAATATTAAAAGAACCTGGAAACAGAGAGGAAGGAAATTCACCCCTTGTTCCAATATCCTAATACAATCTACCAGTCCTTCCTCTCAAAAAAATATATTTTTTATAGTTGTGATCACAATGTATTTGTATTTTATTTCTGTGGAATTGCCAGATCTATTAATCAACAGTGTAGCCTGTTCTTCTTCCTCATTGCTTAGCATTTCAGCATTGGTAGGCTCGAATACAGTCTTTGCCTAACCAAAGAGCTTTACTTTAGATGGCCAGCAGGTGGCACTCAAGCTGCAGCTTTCCTAAGTGGTGATGGTGCACTAGAAAAAAACACCCTTTCTCCTTAATCTAACTTAAGATCAAAACACAAATCATTGCCTGGAGAACTTGATGAAATATTAGAAACTTCCCAAGGCTTAAAAATGTCTCATAAATCTGTGTGTGTGTGTGTGTGTGTGTGTGTGTGTGTGTAGGCATTTAATTTTATGGAAACATTTATTCCAATAATATTTATTGAACAAAGGTGCTAGACACCAGCCGTGCAAAGGCTAGTCAGTTAAACTGCCTCCCTCAAGGGAAGAACCCATGTAATGGGAGGCAGGCTTGTAAAGAGCCGTCAGACCTATTGCGGGGCAGGCAGTGATGGAGCCAGGAGGGAGGGAACGCCTGTTTCGTGGAGGAAGAAAGGATCACTTTACAGAGGAGCAGCCAATAAAAAGTGATTAATAATGACATCATAACAAATAGAAAAGGTAATTTTTTTTCATGCTATGAAAGGCTAGACGATGAACTGCCCTCCCCGAATTATCTAGATGCCATCTCCCATATCCAGTTAAAAACTGTTATTTTTTGTTTCTTCCTGAAAACACAAGATGGTTTTGAACAGTGGATTCCATGAGGCTGGAATTTTTTTTGTCTGTTTTGCTCCTTATTGGGTCACCACCTAAGAGAATGATGGATATGTAGTAGGTGCCTAATAAATACTTGTTGAGTGAATTAAAAAATGAGCCATGGAATGGCATGGTGAGATCTTCTCTGGAAATATCACTGGCAGCAGTTTGTAGAGATGATTGGAGGGAAATGGGGTGGGCCTGGGGGAGGGGTGGTGTGCGGATTGCACAGGTGTCGGGGAGTGGCGTGAGGTGGGGACCAGGGAGGCAGAGACGGAAGGGATTAATGTGAGTTGTGTCAGGATGGAGTAAGCAAAACGTGCTGAAGTTTGCAGGGGAAGGAGGGAGATGAGGGGGTGATTTTCAGGGCTCTCTGGCCTGGGTGATGGGGGGTAGAGGGACGGAGCTGGGTTTGGTTTGGAAGGTATTGGGTTTAAGATGCCTGAGGAACATCTAAGTGGAGCTGTCTAGGAGGCAGTTGAGTGTATGTATCTGGAGGTCAAAAGGAATGTCTGTGTGTACCTAGAGGTCAAAAGGGATTGGAAGGTGGACTTTTTGGACAGTCTCACCGCACCTGATAGTTTGGTAGTGGAATGAAATGGAGGCAGAGAGAAACAGATTGTCTCTTCAGGTTTGTAAAGTGAGCGGTTTGCCTCCACTGCTCACATTCCCTGCTGGAGTCAGGCTGGAATCCCTACCCGGCCAGTTAGCACCTAGGAAACATTTGGCCCTAACATGATTACTCTGTTCTCTCCCTTTATTCTTCGAGTGAGTTTCTGTTGAATCCCCTTAAAACTCAGCAGCCAGCACTGCCTCTTAGCCAGGGGGTCCATTCTCGTCACTGCCTCCTGCTGGCCTGCTCTTCCTCAGCCCAAACAGCCCCGCCCGGCTGCAGAGCCGAGCTCCTGGGCCTGGCTCCTTTTGGTGACTCGGTCTTTCTCGGGCAGACTGAGGTACTTTTCTCACCGCTCTGACCTGTTCGGACACAACTCTGTGACCTGTGACAAATGCCTTCCCCACTCCGGTCCTCAGTTTCCCCTTCAGTAAATGGACAAACGGTGTCTGTCTTTCCAATGAGGAGGTCTGGGGAAGGTAATGCATTTGGAAACACTGTACCAGAGCTTTTAGACGTTGTTTTTAGACAAGTTGCAGAAGTGTCACACATCTGGAAAAAGTAAGTCGGCTTCGGTATCAGAAAGAAAACAATTGGCCATAGCAAGTCCATCCTGAGAGGTTTCCTGAGGGCTTCAGGCTTGTCGTTCTGGTGGGAAGCAGGAAAAAATGGTGATAATGGTGGACTAAAGCCAGAAAATGGGGTGGCGTTGACAGGGAGGGGTTAAGGGGGGTGAGTTCTGACAGTGGGTGAGGTAGGGGAGGTGTGAGGTGAGCAGTCGGTGTCATGGCCGAGAAGTTAGGAGGAGCGAAGGGAGATGGGTCAGATGTTCTGGCTGAGGGTAGAAGCCACTTTGGGGGGTCGCTGTGCTGAGGTCTGGTCGCCCCAAACCAGAGCTTTCGAGGTGCTCCTCTCACAAAAGCGACCTCGGTCCTCAGCTGATGGTTGGCAAGCCTGAAGGACGCCTGTCCGTGGGTCTTTCTGCGGATGGAACGGACAGAGGAGACATGGGCTGAAGATGAAGGACAAAATCAGGAACTGCAGCCAAAACTAGAGGGTGGATGGTGAAAGGGAAGTTTCAAAAAGAGGCAGATTTCTTTTCAATTAAAAAGTTCAAAGGGAACTCCAGGTTAGATGACTCGAACTGGTCTAAATCGGCATGGCCAGCTTGCCAGTCTCCTGAAGGTCCTCCCCTCGCTAACTAGAGTGGGTGGCTTTGGTCAGTCAGAACGGGGACATCTGTGAATGCCCCTCAGGCAGAAGCCGCAGAGCCCAGAGCTGCGTGGGCGGCAGCCCTGGCCCCTGCCTGGCCCCGTCACCTGGGAAAGCCAAGCCTGTTTGTCTCCAGGCGGAGTGGGCCTCCAGGCAGAGCCCTGCACCAGGAAGGACAGCCCTCCTGAGCCCAGGCCACTGGCCACCTCGTCCTGCAGCCCTGCTCTCTCCACTGCGCCGATGGCCTGAGGTCATGGACGCTGGGAGCTCAGAGCCCCAAGTAAATGCACATAGTTCTTGCACTTGAGGAAGAATTCCTGAGTACGGCATTTCACAGATCAAACCATGTTCTTTGTTGTTATTGTTAATCCGCACCCAAGGGTATTTTTCCATTGATTTTTAGAGAGTCCAGTGGACCCTAAGAGACCAGGGCACGGCCTGGGGAGAGACCGCCCCGGCTGCTCTGTGGACTCACTCCACCCGCCTGCTTGTATGTTCTCAGCTGTGAGAGCTGATTCTCTTTTCCCTTCGATTCCGTTTCCGTGGTGTATGAGCCTGGGTTCGGGACGGATTTGCGGGGGGAAGGGGGGGGGGGAGCGGGATTCCTCCATAGTCACGGAGAGATGTTCTAGAACGGCAGCTGAGAGCTCCGTGTGGTGCTGCACGTCCTGTCAGGGTCCAGACCTCTCATTCCACCAAACCTCACCCGCTCCCGCCACAGCCCCAGTCGCTCCGCCCCGAGTGGGGCTCCCCCTCTGGAAAAGGGGGGACCGGGTTGTTGGTGAGGATCAGAGGAATCTGCCGTGATCGCTGGGGAAAGGGGAGGCAGGGACAGATGTGGATAAGGCAGATGCAGCCCAGTGGACCTTGGGGGTGGGCGGGCAGGGCTCATGGGTGTTCACTATTACAACTCCTTAAGCATTTCTATGCACGTGGTAATATTCATGATAAATATTGGGAGGAAGAACCCACCAAGCTGCTGGCATCTTTGGAGCTGAGAATTCCAGCAAATGGAGCTTAGTAGGACCGAGCAGCAGCCTGCCCGAGGCCTGGGCATGTGTGCGGGGAGGGGGTCCTTCCTCATGTGAGTGGCATCCACCTGTCAGTGTGTCCGAGGCCGAGGGCACAGGACACTGGGACTCGGGGAAGGGGCGGTTCAGTGTGCCAGTGTTCTTCACTCTTCCTGGGCCCCACCTCATTCCAAAGGGGATTTGTGGTGACTTGCAAAATACCCAGGACTTCAACAGGATAAAGTAAGTGAAGGCTGTGTCAGTGAGTGAAGGGTGCGATAGGTGTGTCTCATGTCATCATGTTCTGCCTGTGAATCTTTTTTTTTTTTAATATATTTTATTGATTTTTTACAGAGAGGAAGAGAGAGGGATAGAGAGTTAGAAACATCGATGAGAGAGAATCATCGACCAGCTGCCTCCTGCACACTCCCCACTGGGGATGTGCCCGCAACCAAGGCACATGCCCTTGACCGGAATCGAACCCAGGATCCCCTAGTCCGCAGGCCGACTCTCTATCCATTGAGCCAAACCAGTCTCGGCTGCCTGTGAATCTGAAAGCAGTGGGTGCAGAGGTGGCTGGCACCATGAGAGCAGAGAAAGCCCACGTTCCCTTTCGCTTGGTGGCTGGCTTTCCTGGAGCCCCAGCTGGGCCTCCTCTTTTCATGGTTGATTTTAATGCTTCATCAGCCAAAGAGAAATAACCCAGAAAACCAATCCAAGTGGTGGACTTAAAGTTACCAACACTGGTCAGAGGCTCCACTTAATTATTTTTATACATATGTATATTTTATTGATTTCAGAGAGGAAGAGACAGAGAGAGGGAGAGAGAGAATCATCAATGATGAGAATCATTGATCTGCTGCCTCCTATATGCCCTGCACTGAGGTTCAAGCCCACAACCCAGGTATGTGCCCGGACTGGGCATCGACAGTCAACCACTGAGCCACACCAGCCAGCCCCCACCTATATTCTTGACTGCCCCATCCTGTGTGCAGCACCTGGGCCCCAGCAGTGTTCCTCAGTTATTCTGTCTGTGAAAGCACAAATGCAGTCATTCAGTCAGGGGCACCCGTGGGCCTGCCTTGCCTGTCGAACTTGACCTCTATGTAGGAACACTCCTTAGAAAGGGTGGTGCTTGGTTAGGAAGCCGGAAAGTGTGTTTCTTTTCCTCAGCTGGAAATGTACTTTATAGAAAAATGTTAGAAAATACTAACTCCTATTCTTTTTTTCCTCCCTCTTCTCTCTTCCTTTTAAAACTACATTGTTCTTAGTATATATTCTTCCAACTTCCACGCAGTGAAGAGGGAATCAGATGGGGCTCCCGGCGACCTCGGGAGCCTGGAGAACGAGAGGCAGATTTATAAAAGCGTCCTGGAAGGTGGAGACATCCCTCTCCAGGGCCTCAGTGGGCTCAAGCGCCCGTCCAGCTCGGCCTCCACGAAAGGTAACCCCGCGAAGCCTGCAGGCCCCTCGCCTGTCCGCCGCCATGGGTGACTCTCCCGTCCGCAGTTACCGGGTGTTGGCAGGGGGAAGCTCCCGCCACCGGAACCACTTTGGTCTCGTGCAGGTCCACTTCCAGGCTCTGAGCCTTCCTGGTCCCTCCCCTCTCTCACCGGCCATTTTTCTTTCTGGTATTAATAGTTCTCCGCCTCTAATCCCAGCCTTGCTCTCCCTGAAGCATCTCTCTCTCTTTTTTTTTTTTTTTTTTTTTTTTTTGTTCTGATTCCCTTTCCTTAGAAATTAGCTGAGCTTTAGCCTTTCCTGACTCTAGCAAGGTGGCCATTTTTTCGTTGCATTTTGCACCTGCTTTGCAGCACAGATTATTTTGCTTCTGGACATCGACTGGAAATTTAAAATAAAAACATCTTATGACAAATGAGCATGTTACCTCTCCCTTTTTTTTATTTTTTATTTTTTTAGCAGCTTTCAGCTTTAACCTAATGGGTCTGTTTATTTTATTCTGCATGCTTTCCAGTGGATCGTAAAGGTGGGAATGCTCACATGATTTCTTCATCTTCAGTTCATAGCCGCACGGTTAGCACTAGCAATGCCTTAGGCCCCGTGTGTAAGCACAAGAAACCCCTGTCTGCTGCAAAAGCCTGCATTTCCGAAATCCTCCCCTCCAAGTTCAAGCCCAGGCTCTCCGCTCCCAGCGCTCTCTTGCAGGAACAGAAGAGTGTCCTGCTGCCGTCGGAAAAGGCTCAGAGCTGTGAGAACCTCTGTGTCTCCGTGTCTTTGAACGGCTCCAAGAGAGGGCTCCCCCTGCAGGTGGGGGGAAGCATCGAGAACCTGCTCATGCGCTCCCGGCGGGATTACGACAGCAAGTCCAGCAGCACCCTGAGCTTGCAGGAGTTCGGCTCCAGCGCCAGGAGGCCCTGCCCGCTCTCCAGGAAGGCGGGGATGCAGTTCACCATTCTCTACCGGGACATGCACCAGATCAACCGAGCCGGCCTCTTCCTGGGCTCTGCCTCCTCCGCCAGCGTGCGGGACCTGGCCTCCCACTTCGAACGGAGCAGCCTGGGCCTGGGCAGGGGCGAGCTGGGCCCCAGCCAGGAGGGCTCGGAACACATCCCCAAGCACACCGTCTCCTCCCGCATCACGGCCTTCGAGCAGCTGATCCAGCGGTCACGGTCCATGCCGTCCCTGGACCTGTCGGGCAGGCTGAGCAAGTCCCCCACGCCCGTGCTGTCCCGGAGCGGCCTGACCGCAGCCCGCTCCGCCGAGTCGCTGCTGGAGTCCACCAAGCTCCGGCCCCGGGAGGTGGACGGCCTGAGCCCCGGGGCGGCCTTCGCCTCCCCGACGTGCGGCGGCGTGGCGGACTCCCCCTTGGGGCTCAGGGGCCTGGCGCCCTCGGAGCCCCTCTCCACCTGCTCCGACGAGCTCGACCACTGCTCCAACGTCTCCAGCGACAGCAGGGAGGGCAGCGGCGGCAGCGTTCACGGGGACTTCCCCAAACACCGCCTCAACAAGTGCAAGGGCACCTGCCCCGCCTCCTACACCCGCTTCACCACCATCCGCAAGCACGAGCAGCAGGCCTCCCGGCAGCCCGACTGGCACCCGGACTGCAGAGGGGACCGCAGCGCGCTGCTCAGGAACATCTACCTGATGAGCCCCCTCCCCTTCCGGCTGAAAAGGCCCCCCCAGCAGCACCCCAGGCAGCCTGCCCCCGGGGACTTCGTGGGCAGGAAGCCGGACCTCCCCGGGCAGTCCCAGCAGGACGAGCCCCACGCCGGGGGGAAGCCGCTGGTGCCCAGGCGCCTGTCTTCCCGACACGCCATGGCCAGGCTGGGCCGGACCGCAGAGCCCCCTCAGGAGAGACCCGCGGCCCCCGAGGACTGCCCGGGGGCCTTTGATAATGGGAACCCCCTGCCGTACTCAGACCACGGCCTGGACAGAAACAACAACCCCCCCGGGGAGCCGGGACCGTCCTGCGGAGGTGGCCTTTTGTGTCTTTGCCCAGTCTCCGCTCCCGTCTCCGCTCTGCTTGCTCTGTCCCCTCCTCCTGTGTGCCCTTGGTGCTCATCTTCTGGTCCGTCCTTTGTTTTCTGTTTGTTTTGCTTGGCAATGAATCATGGCTCGTAGTGGCTGCACTTCTTCAAAAACAAAGCCCCCATGTCATCTAGACTAACCTCCAAACTGTTTCGAAAGAAAAATTGGCCGCTTAGCTCCCCTGAGAAATTGGTTCGTTGGAACCCTTGCGCCCCTTGCCGTTTGCGCCAACCCCGACTCCCCGTGGTTTTTTGAGAGGCAGCCTCTCCCGGTGGCCCTGTGTGTGTGTGTGTGTGTGTGTGTGTGTGTGTACAGTGTCCCTGTGAGATCCTGCACGCCTCTTGGCAGGGACACTTGTCCGAGAAGGTCCTCTCTTTTTGCTCACCTTTTGCCTTCTAAGGAGTTTTGTATTACACTAGTTCACGAGTGAATCCAAAACGTGGGGGGAATTCGAGGGTTCTTTCCTTTGGAATTTGGTTATTGATCACTGGTCTCTACAGCTGTAAAAAAAAAAAAAAAATCTTGCTATTTAGAATGGATGAAAGGTGAAATCTTTTCCCAGTTTGGTTTCCCACTGAATCTTTGCCTGTTTTAATTCCACTTTGTTCTTTTGAAGATTCAGAATCACCGAGACATTTTATACCAGCTGACTACTTGGAATCCACGGAAGAATTCATCCGGAGGCGTCATGACGATAAAGAAGTAAGTGCCATCTCTAAAACCTCTTGGCTCTGGGGCAGATAAAAACATGAAGGAAGTGAACATCCCAGATATCTGCCAGAGGGAGGACATGGCCTAGCAGTTGGAAGCAAAGATTCGCTTTGTCAGAAGTGGCTTTTTATGTGACATTGGCTCAGTCAGGCCTCTTTTAGTCCTCTTTCCCTTAAAGTAGATTTTCCCAAGGCACTGGGTTCTGAGTGCTACCTTGCCCACCCTGTATTGCTCTTTGCTCTTTGATCCCTCCTCCATACCCCGGCCTTATTATTCTCCAGGGAAATCCTCTCACATGTTCCTCCAGTACTGCCATCCCTCTCTTGGCACCAGGCACGGTGCACGATGGGAAGGGCGCAGTAGGCGAAAGCGGAAACTGGAGAGGAATAATGACCATGTACATACTGTGGTCACTAAAAGGCAGCCATTTGAAGTTGCCTTTGAACTCAGAAGAAGAGATGCCCCAGTAAATGTTGGTAAACCCCCACCAAGAGCTCCAGGCTGAGCCCTTTCCTTGCAGCGGTGGAGGCATGGCTGACAGGGCAGGGAAAGCAGTGCGTGCCCTTGGGATTCAGGAGGCGGCCGCGCTGGCCCTCGTGGACTGGGCCGCATCGCAGCGTCTGCTGTACACAGTGCTGGTCCGAGGCGAGCTTTCTAGGCTTTGCGTCGTGTCCTGTAGCGGAAACGGGCTGCAGTGCCTGTTGCTGTCCTGAGTGAAGAGGTGGAGGAAGGCTGGAGCCCGGCGGCAGCAGGAGGTGGAGGGTGTTCATGTCTACACAGCTCTTCCTCTCTCTGCAGAGTCTGAAGTCCCTGGTGGTTCTGTTTCATAGTGGTTTCAGGGTTTGGGTGGGTTTTCCTTAAGGATTGGGAGTGAGACCAACGTTGGGGTGAGCTGGATGGTGCATCAAAAGACAGAAAAGACATGGTCTCCCCTCTCCGGCATAACGCAGGCAGTATTCAGTAAGACTCTGGCCTGCGTCCATGGGAGAAAGAAGAGGAAGGATCTATGAATAGAGTAGTTGGTAATAACAAGGTGAAAAGCTCGGACACCGTGAGTGTTCATGAGGCCACAGAGCAGATTCGGTTCTCGTCACCATCTGAGCCACAAGAGCCGCCTGCAGCCGGAAGCCAGGCCGGAGGAGGCATTCCCACGCGCTGTGTAGACTGAGTGCCCAGCATGTTTTACGCAGTTGGTTTAACCATTTGGTATGTTGAGAGGTACACTCAGAAGGTGCGCAGCTCGGTTCCTGAATCACACTGCTCACAGGCCCTTAAAAACTACGTCTTTCCCGGGGCATTGGCTTATGTGGTTAAACTAGGAGGAAAGTGGATTTATCGAGGTCACATTCAAGTGCTCCATTCCCTGTCCACCTTCTCTGGCTTCACGTGACCTTGGCCAGAGCACCAGAGGTCTGTCCTCAGCATCAATCCATTCCCCCTTCCCAGCTCAAGGAGCGCCGGTGCTGGCGTGTTTCTAGCAAACGCTTTCTTATTCACATTGACATTGATGATGGTGGCATTCCAGGAAAAGGTCATGTCAGCCCTGGCAGAGGCATCCGTGGTCACCTAGTCACCCCCTTGTTCAGCCAGGAAGGGATGTGAGAGGTGGTGGTTGCCAGGCAGAGCTGGAGACCAGGGTTCCATGTGCTTGCAGAGCACCTCCTGGTCTTGTCTTATTTAATCTCCACAACAACTTACCGAGCACTGGAAATCCACAAATTAAACTCAGTTTCATTTCACCTAATGAAGAAATAGTAATGTTTAAAAGTATAGCAAGAAAGTAACAGATGCTCTGCCAGTCAAACATGGCCTTGGCTGAGGCCTCCTAAAAGCTGTGCCCAGAGAAGATCGCTGGCCTCGAAGAGGAGCTGTTTGCTGAAGCGGGCAGCTCCACTCTGTCCAGCATCTTAGAGTAACAGGCATAGGCAGCACAGCAATGACCTCGTTGGCCTTGACCCCACAGAGTAAACACCCATAGCAGGTGTAGTAGGTCAGATGTGGGTAGAGGAGTCAGCCAGCCCCAGTCCCACTGTGGGAACAGCTGTGGGAACTCATCGCTGCCCCACGAGGTAAGGGCAGCACTGCCAGCCTCCTGCCACCGGCCCAGCATGCGTCTGGATGCATGGATGGACCTGGGCCACCTGGCCTTGCTGCCCGTGTGAGGAGGTCAGAGGCTTTGGGCTGTGCCAGGGGCAGGTTGCAGACCGTGTAACTGGGTGGACTTTTCCTTCGCCGTGTCCCACTGTCCCCCGGTTTCTCCTGTGCGGGGTTGTCTCCTTCCTACGCGGAGTGGCGCCGGGGGGTGGTCATAGTGGAACATGACCATTAAGCCCTTCCAGCGTCTAACCCTTGAACTTCCCTCCTGTTGACCCAGCACCTTCTCCTCAGTTGTTTCTGTTGGCAGTTTTCCAATGCCCTGGACCAGATGATTCACTGCCCATTTTATGCAATTTCATGGCAGAAACTTTTAGCGGACCAGCGACGACTTAAGCGCGAGCAAGAAGAGGCCGATATCGCAGCTCGACGCCACACGGGCGTCATTCCGACGCACCATCAGTTTATCACTAATGAGCGCTTTGGGGACCTCCTCAATATAGACGATACGGCAAAAAGGAAATCTGGGTCAGAGGTCTGTTTTGGTCGCCTCAGATCTGCTGCTTGACCCAACGCCATATTTGCCTCCCCTCAGCATCGCCCGCTGTAGGCCGAATTAGTTCTGTCATCCTGGCTTCCCCTAGGCTCGCTTCGGCTCGCTCTGCCTGGTCCGTGGACATGAGTCGCATCATGTCCTATGCTCTGTATGTTCAAGCATGCCTGGCTGCGGGACCGGGGTCTGCTGGCACACGCCCTCTGCATGCCTAGAGCATCGGCTGCCTCCATGCGTCCACTCGTCCACATCCTGCCTTTCATCGTGATAACGTGTTGCCTGTGCATTCTGCTTAGAAACCTTCGACCTTGGTCCCTGGGCGTTAGCTTCGGTGTGGCCAAGGAAAAGGTTCTTCTAAGAGATGGGGGAGTGAAACGTAGGTTACTGAAGTTAGCTAGCATTGCATCTTTTACACCGACCTCGAAATGCAGTCCCTTAACATTGAACTGGCAGAGCCATGCTGCCTCGGTGGTTCAGTGAGGCACTGGGTTAAGTGCCCAGCAGCCTCACTGGCGCATTTTAAAACTGAGGCTTTTTGCAGCTGGACGAGCTC